>NC_059426.1:83243955-83583955 GCF_021028975.2 Sphaerodactylus townsendi | reverse complement strand
AAATCATTTAGTATATATATAGCTTCTTAGCTAAAGGGTTGGTAAAGCATTTTATACTACCTGTTAATTTACAAGAATTACAATTTCCACAGGCAAAATGACCCTGAGAAGGATTAGTGCCAGGTTCTTGTTCTTGTTGCATAAAGGAATATTCTCTAGCAAATTCCAGTTTTTACAAATGATTATGTATAATATGATCCCTACCAGTTCTTCCCTTGTTCATGAGTAATTTCTTCCCATCGGATACCAAGGCTTTTAAATAGCCAGACTGTAGTATGTGAGTTTGATAACCCCTACAAGCTAAATTGTGCTTAAGAATGGAGGCCTCCCTTTGGGGTGATAACTATCACATCTCAAGAGAGAGTTTTTGTCTCTTGGTTTTCTAAATAAAGATTTGCATAGAGTTGGCACTCCCTTATGACCATGACATCTAAAACACTAATATTTTTGTCATCCCCGTGGAGGTCAAATGTAATATCTTGTGCACCCAGTGATCACATTTCCATAATAACATGTAATCATCTCTTCTGACTTTCTGTTGTCAAAGCAGTATGTTCTCATTAGTTGTGGTGTAGCACAGGTCAAGGAAAGTGCTTCTTGCCAGCTACCAACACAACCTGTGTGTCAGAGTTGGTAGAGTCTGCTACGCTCATGGGAAATAGAGTGGGATAGAGACTTTTCTGAAACTTTGCAATGGTGCCACAGTTCTTTGTTTCTACAGAAAACAACCTATAAGAAGGTACAAATCTTTTGTCAAACCCCAAAATATCAGCTTTCTTTTTGTATGTAAATGTAATATTCCCAGAGGGACAGTTGGATGCTTCATTGATGTAATCATGAGAAAAATCAGGGAAGACTTCCCCAGAAAAGCCCAGCTCTCTATTTTCAGTAATGCACAACTGAACAATAGCAGTATTCTTTGGTGACAGGGAAGAAAAATGTGTCACAAAAGCTGCTAAGTCAGCTGGGAAAGTCCTTACAATGCCAAAATAATACTAATACTACTACTTCTACTAATAAGCCCAGTGCAAAGAAGTGTAAAAGGAACACACTGCAGTTTGTTCCTACAGAAATACAATGATTTGCCAAGAAATCTCAGTCCTAGCAGATTTATTGCAGGTTACTAGGATTTCCTGGAACAGAAAAAGTACAAAGAAGTGCAAGGGACATCAAAAGCTCAGATTGTATTATTTTGCATAGTGCAACTGGCACTTTCCAGAGGACAGTCATAAAGGATGAGGATTAGATTTGATTTCAAAGAAAGCATCATAACAATTCAATTAGTTATACAAATGATGATGATTAGACACTTTTCCCCTAAGGCAGGGAGTTAGTGGATGCTGGTGTGCATGTGCTTTGACTAGACCTTGAAAGACCAGTTTAAAGCCAGCCAAGTCTACAGTTATAAAAGGAGCCTTTTCTTCATGCACATGTGGAAGTAAAAGCATTCTAACGCAAATAACTCTTTTTCTTTGGCTTCCCAGCTCAAAGCCACCTCTATCCTTACACAGCTGAAAGGGTTGTAATGGAATAGGGCACAACAAGCTCCTGCAAGAAGTCTAAGCTCATCCTTCTATCACCAACCTTTTCTAAAAAAAAAAAAGTATCTTCCTTTTTCGTAAAAAAAAATAGAGTTTGCTATGCCCTTTTCCACCGAAAGAACTTAGGAGATGTGTGATTAAATCGCCAAATCTTCTTGGACCTTCTTCATGGTGGAACGCACCCCTGGGGTCTTAGCGCTTACCATTTCCCCCACTTCCAATTCTCAACGTTTTCTTCCCTGTGCAGTAGACTCTGTGCTGCTGCAGAGAGGAAAATGGCGGGCACAACTATAGACAAAAGTAAGTACGGCGGACGGACCTAGTGTCATCCATGGCGACGCTAGGCCTCTCCTTAGTAAATTCGGGCCCCACTCACGAGGCCGGGCACACTCTGGATTTGGTCTTTGGGTCGGGGATTGATTTGGTCGTGTCCTCTGTCAACAGAGTGCCATGGTCCGACCATTACGCCCTGTCGGTCCAGATGGACATGCCCCACCGCCCCTGTCTAGGCGACGGGCTGATTTATGCCCGCCCGCGGAGACTTATGGATCCACTTGGTTTCCTGAATGCTCTGCGGGACCCTGAACCCGCCGGCACACTCGATGAGCAGGTAGAGGACTGGAATTCCCGGCTCTCTGATGCCATCGAGTTCGCGGCTCCCCGGCGGCCTCTATGCCCCGCTCTCGGCGTGCTCCATGGTAACACAGAGGAGTTACGCCCGTATGAACCAGGCGCTTAGACGCCTAGAGCGAATATGGAGGAAATCTCGCGTGACGAAGCTGCTTGCCAACATCTTATATGGACGCTTTATGAAAGCCTTTTATGAGATGGCGGCGTAATTTGGCGAAGCCGGCTGAGAACTTTCTTCTCCTCCTCTCGCGCATCCGCCAATAGCTCTCAGCCCGGCACAATTGTTTTCGTATAATTCGGTCTTTAACCTCCTTATCGGAGGGTTCTTCTTCAAATTCCCAATTGAGCACTAGCTGTGAGTGGGCATTTATGAGCTTTTTTGCGGATAAGGTCGCGTCGGCTCCGCCAGTGACCTTCCCTCCCACGTTGGATACAATTGAGTGAACTGGAGGCTCCCTTGTCCGTCTTCAGGCCCTTTGCATGGCCCAGTTTTCCCTGCTCTCTGAAGTCAGCTGTTGACAGGGCCTTAGCTGCTGTTAGACCTACTACTCTGTCCTTCTGGATCCGTGCCCCTCCTGGCTTGTAAAAACTTGCCGGGAGGAGCTACGACCCCATCTGTTGAGTATAATCAATGGCTCCCTTGAGCAAGGAGTCTTCCCGGATGGGTTGAAGGAGGCAGTGGTCCACCCACTCTTAAAAAGACCATCTTTAGATCCGAGGGATCTGGCCAATTACTGCCCCGTCTCGAATCTTTCGTTTCTGCAGAAGGTAATTGAGAGAGTGGTGCTGGAGCAGCTCCAAGGCTTTCTGGATTACGCATCGGCTTTCGACCCCTTCCAGTCCGGCTTCCGTGCTGGGCATGGGACGGAGACTGCTCTCATCACCGTCACAGATACACTCAGTATAAGCAGCTTGACCGAAGTGGATCGGGTGCTGCTGGTATTGTTAGATCTTTACGCGTGAAAGCGTTTGATATGGTGCGATCATGACCTTTTGACCCACCGGGCCCTGGCCGCCTCCGGAGCACGGGGCATGGTCCTTCAATGGATTGTTCTACCGTTTCTCCGGGGCCGGAATCAGCAGAAGTGAGGCGCTGATCAAGCCTCCCAGAAGTGCTGCCGCTTTCTTCGGTGTAGTACCCCCCAGGGGGCGCTATTATCCCCGCTATTATTTAACATCTATGTAATGCGACCCCTTGCTCAGCTGGTACGGAGTTTTGGGCTGAAGTCTGTCATCAGTATGGATGACACTCCAGCTCATTCTGTCGATGGAGGTGGAGCAGCCGCCGCTTCCCTGCGGCTCTGGCTACATTGTCTGGAGGCAGTTGCTGGTTAGTTGCGACAGAGCAGGTTAAAGCTGAATCCATCGAAGACGGAGATCCTTTGGCTTGGCCACGAGGGAGGGCGGGACTTTTCAATACCGCCCGGTGTGGGAGGGGTCACGGTACTGGCGCCGCAAGCCCCCCTCATGTAAGCGTAACCTGGGGAGTCCACCTGGATCTGCGTCTCTTTCTATGGAGACCCAGGTGGCCCATATAACCCGGGTTGCCTTTTTTCCACCTTACCGTCACAGGCCCGGCGGCTGGCCCCTTCCTCTCCTAAGCGGACCTAGCCACTGTGATCCACGCAACGGTCAACCTCCAGAGCTAGACTATTGTAATTCGCTCTACGCTGGCCTTCCCTTGCGCTTTCGATCCGGAGATTGAAACTGGTCCAACTTATAGCGGGCGGCGCTTCTGCCTGCTCACAGGCAGCGCCAGTTGGGATTTCATATTCAGCCTGTGCTACCGACTACATTGGCTCCCAGTAGAGTTCCGGATCGTTTTTCAGAGGTGTTGGTGTTGACCTTTAAGGCCTTACTGGCGGCCTGGGACCCTCGTATCTTCGCCGAGACCAGCATCACTCCCATATGTTCCCACACGAGCCTCTTCGTTCGGCTCGTAGAGGCCAATTCTACTGGTGGTCCCCGCCCTCGATGATCGCGGCTGGCCTCCACACGGGCCAGGGCCTTTAGCAGCCCTGGCTCCGGCCCCTGGTGTGGAACGCTCTCCCACCAGCTGTTCGGGCCCTGCGGGACCTTGGTGAGTTCCAAGAGGGCCTGCAAAGACTTTAGAGCTGTTCGCCCGAGCCTTTGGAGAGTCCAGCCGCTGATGGTGCCCCCTTCCGCTGGCCCCTTCCGGCTGGGTCCCTCTCCGGCTGGCTAGTCTCCCTTTCGCTGGCCCTTCGCTACCGGCCTCTACATCTGGGCCTATAACATCTATCCTAGACTCTACCGTTCTCCCTGGGGGTGGAAGAATTTAATATTAGGCACCGGGCGCCACCTACACCTATGCCTATATTTATTTTACATTTAAATGCTAATGTTTAGCTAGTTTTCGCTGCTTTTATAAGTTTTAGCCTATTTATGATGTTTTAAAATTGTATTTATTATCTGCTGTACACCGCCCAGAGCCCCTCGGGGATGGGGCGGTCTAGAAGCCCAAAGTATAAATAAATAAATAAATAAATAAGTATTGCTACTAGCCATCCAGGGCAATATAAATACTATTTTTCCAAAGATCTATGTTTACTAGTGCAGGAAATAATTATTTGGACAAAACTGGCGCTTAAATAGCATTATAAATGCTATCAGAGAATCTGCACTACTTTAAAGTGTGGAGACATGCTGTTGTGACTTCCGTCTCAGCATGCATGACCGCATTTACTTCTTTCTGTGGAAAAGGGTATAGTCCTGTCTTGCTTGTCATGTTGGGTAATCCAAAGCTTGTACCAGCCTCTATGGCTCTGATTGACATGAAGACCATTGAACAGTATACAAGAAGACCTGGAAGGATCCCTGTTCTAATCCCTCTCAGCTACACAAGTGTCCTCACTGCCCTTGTGTGCTATTTTAAAGTTATATTTGGAATAAGGACCACACAGTTATGTACCAGCACTATTCAATAATTCAATCAATCTTTATTAAGGCATAACCAGCACTAATATTATTGCTGTGCTGGTGATGGATGCAAAAGGTTTTAGATTTCCTCCAGAGATGGTTCAGAATTCTTGCTTATAATTCTATGAGCCACTGAGCTGGGAGTGAAACAACCATAGAGGGTTCCCCATGAACTTTTAATTCAGTATTCTAAAATACATGGCATGAAATTCCAGTATTCTAAAATACATGGCATGAAATTCAGACCAGGAGAATCTTCCATATTTATCTTAATGAAAGCACAAATGTCTGCTGAGCAGTTGCAGTTTCCGATTAAAAATGTGTTCAGGCTCATCAAAAAGAAGCATGTTAAAATTCTGATCCTTGTTTTGACTGCCTTCCAGATTTACGTTCACAAACCAACTATATTCTTTTTTCCTGATATTCCTTTTACTATCATATTAATAATGACATTTCTGTTTGCATTTGACTGAATTTTAAGAATTTTAACTAGTGTAACAGTCATAGCACTAAAGGCTCAGGAGAAGATCATATAGAAGGAAGGAAGACAGATGCCCAATTAAATCTCACAGTTCCCACAAAGAATCCCAAAAGAACGGTACACACCAATGGGCTCAGCATGCCAGCCAGACACTGATAGGCAGTGTGGGGATTCTCTCTTGAAAGTCAGGTACCAATAGGCTCTCTTTGACCAAACCACACAGTGACCTAGACAGTGACTGGCCCAAGCTCATACGCTGCATTTCATGGCTGGAGTGGGGATTTGAACTTGCATCTCGCCACTTCTCATCCAAGAAGAAGAAGAAGAAGAAGAAGAGTTTGGATTTATATCCCCCCTATCTCTCCTGTAGGAGACTCAAAGGGGCTTTACAATCTCCTTGCCCTTCCCCCCTCACAACAAACACCCTGTGAGGTAGGTGGGGCTGAGAGAGCTCTGAGAAGCTGTGACTAGCCCAAGGTCACCCAGCTGGCGTGTGTGGGAGTGTACAGGCTAATCTGAATTCCCCAGATAAGCCTCCACAGCACTGGCATAATGCCCATTGGGCAAGGTGGGCAGCTGCCCAGGGCATCACCTTGTGGGGGGCATCAAAATGCTGGGTTCGTTTTTGGGTATTTTAGTGGTTTTCCATTTTAGGCTAGCGGCACCAAAATTTCAGCGTATCATCAGGAGACT
The DNA here is from genome assembly GCF_021028975.2 of Sphaerodactylus townsendi. Classification (NCBI taxonomy): domain Eukaryota; kingdom Metazoa; phylum Chordata; class Lepidosauria; order Squamata; family Sphaerodactylidae; genus Sphaerodactylus; species Sphaerodactylus townsendi. Next base: position 83,577,673 of record NC_059426.1, on the reverse strand, counting down.
GTCCTTATACTACCTCCCAAGTTTGGTGAGGTTTGGTTCAGGGAGTCCAAAGTTATGGACTCCCAAAGGGGGTGCCCCTGTCCCCCATTGTTTCCAATGGGAGCTAATAGGAGATGGTATAGTTTTGAGGGTCCATAACTTTGGCCCCCCTGAACCAAACTGCACCAAACTTGGGGAGTATCATTAGGGCAGTCTCCTGATGAGACCCTGAAAGTTTTGAGACTGCGCCTTCAGAAATGTGCCCCCCACAGCCTGCAACCCCCATTGACAGCAATGCAGAAAACTCAATGCAGAACAAAGATTCTTGGGCAAATTTCTAGTATGTTCCTGCAGGGGGTGCATTTTTGGATGTATCGGCACCAAAATTTCAGGGTATCATCTGGAGATGATGGCACCCCCCAAGCTTGGTGCAGTTTGGTTCAGGGGGGCCAAAGTTATGGACCCTCAAAACTATAGCCCCCATCTCCTATTAGCTCCCATTGGAAACAATGGGGGATGGGGCACCCCCTTTGGGAGTCCATAACTTTAGACTCCTTGAACCAAACCTCACCAAACTTGGGGAGTAGCATAAGGACAGTCTCCTGATGATATGCTGAAATTGTGGTGCTGATATGTCTAAAAATGTACCCCCTTCAGGCACCAATGTCCTGGTGCAAAAAATGTTTTGGTCATGGTGGAGTGGCCGCCCATGGGGGGGGGGGATCCAACTCAGGTTTTGCCCAGGGCTACAGTTTTCCCAGGGCTGCCTTGTTACGCCCCTGCTCCACAGCACAGGCAGCAGAGCGGAGAATCAAACCTGGTTCCTCCAGATTAGATACACGAGCTCTTAACCTCCTATGCCACTGCTGCTCCAACCGTTACATCATACTTGACTTAGAGGGATTTGAGTAAGCTATGATCCCATTGTCCACCTTCTTCAAACACAAAGGACCACAAAATTAGTATATATGAATATGCTAAAAGTGGAACTTATCTTGCACCCCTGCAAGCCACCTACCAATGAATTAAAACATAGGTATGATAGCCAATTAAGAATAAATGAAATGGCTACAAGTAAGGATCCCATTCCACATGTTAGCTGTGTACATGTTTTGAGGCAAAAATAAGAGACTGTGATACTTGTCAGACTTAAAAAAAATGTAGGATAAACTTTCAGGAGTTTGAATCTGCTGTTAGTGGGCTCAGTTAAGCCACAATAAATATGTTAGACTTCATGGTGCCACAGGTATCTTACTCTGCTTTATAAGAATCCCTTAGCAGCCACCAGCTCAAACAAGTTTTCAAGCTTTCAGAAAGTGATGAATTTCCATAGGAGGTATAGATAGTGGTTTTGGTGGAAAGCGCTGTGAAGAGCTGAATTTTGGGGATGCTGTAGGGTTTTCAGGATAAGAGACATGGAGAGGTGGTTTGCCATCCCTGTCTCTGTGTAATCTTCCATCCAAATACTAACCAGGGCAGACCTTGCTTAGCTTTCAAGATCTGACAAAATCAGGCTAGCCTGGAATGCCCAGGTCAGGGCTGAGCACAGATCTAAGTGCTACCATACTGCAAGGCTGTAATTGATCTTGACTAAGTAAAATGGTGTCAGAACTAAGAACACAGTTTAGTTCGGATGAGAATTTGTAACAAAGATACCTGAAGTAATTGCTGAAGTCAAGAAGTAGTTTTAACCGTTCCCTACACAATTAATCAAAGTATTGAAGAATTGGGTAGATGTTTACTTGTTCAAAATCTTACAAATTTTCATTGCCTAGGCTTTTCATTGGCACAGGCACCCTTCTGTAGATGAAGTTAGTAGTTTCTCACAAGAAAGATTTTTATACGGGGGTGGTGGGGGAGGCAGAATCAAGAGGCCACGAAATGCAGGAAGTACCACAACAAATGTAATTATGTTACATTCCTAATTATGAAAAATTCTAAATCTCTACAATAATAGTTTCAACCCATCTACATACTTCTGTACTGATCACGCCAAGTTGCGTTACAAGAAGCTGCCAGCTTAGACAATTGAAAAAAAGAGAATTCTTCTTCTTTATCCATTTCGTCATGTCTGACTCTTGGATACTCTGTAAACCACTCCCCTCCATGCTTCCCTGTTTGCCCCAACTTTTTTCAATTGGTTGATGTTCATGCCCATGTCCCTCTTAATGGTTTCCAACCAACGAGTCATTGGCCTACCCTGTTTCCGTTTACCACTGACCATTCCAAGTAGCATCTCTTTTTCCAGTGAATTTGCCCTCATCACATGTCCGAAGTAGGTCAGCTTCTGTCTAGTGATCTTGCCTTCCAGGGACATCTCTGGGTTAATATGCTCCAGGACTCTAGCTGTCCATGGGATTCATAAAAGTCTTCTCCAACACCATAGCTGAAAGGCATCCACTTTTCTTCCATCTGTTTTTGACAGTGTTCATGTCTCACAACCATATGTCATGATTGAGAACATGATGGCTGTTATCAGTCTTTGTTTAGTGGTGACTGAGACATCTTTGCACTTCCATAGTTGGTCCATACCTAAGGGCTAAACATCACCTGAGCTCTGCTGTCAAGCCGCCATTAAGATGGATCCAAGGAAAATGAAGCTGTCAACCACTTCTCTTTCTACATTGTTGATTTTAATATGGACGTTGTTGGCAGTGGTCATGATCTTGGTCTTTTTGATGTTAGGTGAAGTCCCATCTTTTTGCTTTCTTCTTTAGTTTCAATACCAGTTTCTTCAGGTCCTTCTCACTCTCAGCCAGTAAGGTTGTGTTATCTGCATATTTCAGGTTGTTGATGGTTCTTCTGCCGATTTTCTCCCCAATGTTTAAGTCCAGCTTCCTCATGATCACTTCTGCAAAGAGGTTGAACAGAAAAGGAGAGAGGATGCATCCTTGTCTAGTGCCCTTTTTGATCTTGAAACGGTCTGTGTCCCCATACCTGGTTCACACTGTGGCTTCTTGGTTGTCATAGAGTGACTTGATCAATCTGATTATGTGTATAGACACTCCTACCTCTCAGTGAGTCCCAGAGCTTGTGCTCAACACAATAAAAAGCCTTGGTGTAATCAATGAAGCAAAAGTGGAAGAAGAGGAAGAAGAAGAGGAGGAGGAGGTGGTGGTGGAGGATTTATATCCCCCCTTTCTCTCTTGTAGGAGACTCAAAGGGGCTTACAATCTCCTTGCCCTTCCCCCCTCACAACAAACACCCTGTGAGGGGTGAGAGAACTCTGAGAAGCTGTGACTAGCCCAAGGTCACCCAGCTGGTGTGTGTGGGAGTGTACTGGCTAATCTGAATTCCCCAGATAAGCCTCCACAGCTCAGGCGGCAGAGCAGAGAATCAAACCCGGTTCCTTCAGATTAGATACACGAGTTCTTAACCTGCTGCTCCTGTGCAGACCTGCACAGACAGTTGCATAAGTAGAGCTTCTTCTGGTACTCCCTTGCCTTTTCCATAATCCATCTCAGGTTTGCGATCCCTGGTTCCTCTGCCCTTGCAGAATCCAGCTTGGACATTAGGAAGTTCTCACTCAAAGATGTTGCCCAAGCGCTTCTGTATGATCTTCAAAAATATCTTGTTGGCATGGGGGATTAGGGCAATTATTCTATAGTTGTGCAGTCTCTGGAGTCACCTTTTTTTGGTAGTGGAATGGAAACTGATCTTTTCCATTCCTTTGGCCATGTGCAAGTCTTCCAGATCTTCTGACATAATGCTGTCAGTGCAGCTCTTGGGACTGGAAAAGAGAATAATTAAATTCATATTTTGGCATTTGCCAAGGCATAATAGGAAGTTAGAAGATAAGGTGACAAATTTTGCTGGATAGTTAACATCAGCCATGAAACAGTTAAAACACCCTGCCTAAAATTGCAGTTAAAATCTCATCGGGAAGCCTTCATTGTCATTCAAAGATGCTCTCATGTTTTTAAGGTCACAGTTTTGGCTGCAGACCTGCACAGACAGTTGCATAAAAATTCTGATGATTGGGTTCAGTTGGACTTGTGCCCTAAGCATATATGGGATGGCAACCTTTATGCAACCTTATTGTGTCATTTCCAAATGGAAAAGTATGCTGTAAACCCAGTTCTGGGACAACATGAAAACATACTACACAAATACTGTGAGTGAACAGATGCGGAGAATTTGCAGAAAAACTGGGCTGTCATGGAGCTAGTATAACTGTTACTGTAGCAACAGGAAGACATCATTCTTGGGAGTAAACCCACAGACCTTTGAGGGATTTATTTCTAAGTAAACATGCATATGATCTGGAGAGATTCTGGGTCATTATTACCCTTGTACTCCTATATTATTACCCTTGTACTCCTAAATTTATTCTGGGATTTTCTTTGATATGAATACCGATTAATGCAAGTACATGGTGGGTAATCCCCCCCCCTTACAATACTTAAGAGTGTTGCACTTGACAAACTGTATGCAGGTTGGGGGTGCTGTGTGGTTTCCGGGCTGTATGGCCGTGTTCTAACAGCATTCTCTCCTGACGTTGCGCCTGCATCTGTGGCTGGCATCTTCAGAGGATCTCTGAAGATGCCAGCCACAGATGCAGGCGAAACGTCAGGAGAGAACGCTGCTAGAACACGGCCATACAGCCTGGAAACCACACAGCACCCCAGTGATTCCGGCCGTGAAAGCCTTTGACAATGTGTGCAGGTTCCTTTTTATATTTGTTCATTATGCTCTGTGTGTGTGATGGGAACTTAGTATGGCAAATACTGTCACTGAAAGGATGATCCTAGAAATTTGGAGTCAGCGGATAAGGCAGTAAGAGCAGGTGAGATCCTCCTGCATTGTACAACTGAGAAAGGAAAGCAGCTTCTGTTAGTGGGAGGCGGGTTTTGCAATCCGGCAGCTCTCTCTTCTCCCCTCCCGTTTCGATAAAGGTCTACTCTCCAAGCAAGTCGTGATTCATTAGAGGAAAGCAGAGGGGTGGGGCAATATTGGCTGAAGTGCCGCCCCCAAAGGTCTTCTTCTTGCACATTCGCTCCGGCTATTGTGACGTCACGGCGTTCTAAAAAAGAACAGAAAAAACAATCGGCATTGAGAAAAATAGATACACTCTGATCCTATTTAAAGGGGAGCTTGAGATACCTCGAGTCAGTCCTCGCTATATAAACAAAGGCGGAGGACTGCAGAGAGAAAGCTTTTCGACCAATATGGTGTCGCCGGTGACTGTGGTGAGTTCGATCAGCTTTTAAGTAATTGCAAGAATAAAACTTGCAGAAAGAAAAAAAATCTGCGGGAGGGGGGATTGCAAAAATGAGCTAAAGAAGGGGAATCTTAAATATATTTGAGACGGCTTTGTCATTGCCCGGGATCCTTGTTTTGGCGAACAAGAGCATCGTATTCGGATTGCTGAACCCTGTAGTCCCCATCAAATATAGATTGACAGCTCGAGTAGGGTTTTTCCCCGCATCTGTAGCAGCCTGTACCCCCCACCGCCCTTCTCTTCCCCCAACTCTTCTCTCCCCGCCCCGCCCCGGTTGGGAGAGAAACGTAGCGGTGGGAAGAGATATCCCGGTCGGATTGCTGCTTAAACATGGCAAGGAAAAAAAAACGCCTGCGAAAGTCAATAAAATGAAAACATTGGACATGTGACTAGGAAGCGTGACTTTGTTGATTTCCCTTCCTGGGGCTCGCCGGCTGCTAGGCAGACACTGATTGATGGAGAAGACGGGGGAGGGGAGCAAGAGGTCACAGTCCGTCCATCTCTTTCTCCAGCATCTTCCCCACCCCCCTTTCCCTGCGCTCCTATTGCTCAAGAACTGCGAACACTTTGGCATTGCTGCCAATATGCTTACGTGTGTTGCGAGCGACCCATTTATGTGTAAGCCATCTGTAAATAAAATTACAGATTTCTAACTCCAATGGGTGTCCCCTTGCAGGGATCGAGTAACTACAATATGAAGACGTTATGGTCTTGGCTTCCTTTTTTTCCTTTGACTCTTCATTATTCCCTTCGCCCTCTCCAAAGTTTTTTTTAAAAAATCCTTACCGGAAAGCCAGTAGTTAAGCTACAAAGAATATAGGAATGATTAAATGAAGATGTAATTTTGCTTGTGGGGTCTCCTCAGCTTAAAAGAAAGACAGGCATTTAGAGTGCAGTCATTGCTGTAAGTTCTGTTCAGTGTGATGTAGTGGACATAAAGTTGAAGGGGCGGGATGACTGGTTCAAATCCAAATTAGAAGCAGAGCAGTGGATTCCAATCCTGATCACCCAAGCAGCATATTGGGTCATCTTAGCTTGCTTCACCTGCCTCCTAAAGTTGTGGTGAGAACTTAATTGGCCCCCAGTTTACCTTCATTTTCTCCAGCCTTTCCAGCCATGATGGAGTTCCAATTTAAAGTAAAGCTTCACAAAACTGTAGCATCGGCAGCAATGGAAATCAGTGATTAATGTCAATTCCGCACAGCAAGTGTATAATGGGTTGCAGTTGTGATAAAGGAACCCATTTTCCTGTTTTCCCATGACGTGCATGCTGTGCAGGCAGCAATTGGAGGCCACAGAAACAATTTGGGCTGCTTTCATGCCTTTGCACGAATATGCCTCTCTCTCTTTTTAATTTCCTGCAGTACATTGGACATGTGACATGAATTCCCATAGCCATGCCAATCGTCCCACAATCTGACCAGTTGCACCTGCATAGCTACTCAGATGCAATCCACAAAATTAAAAAGAAAAAGAAAAAAGGGGCCTTCCTGCAACGGACACAGGAGGCAGATTCCCCCTGACTGTGGATGATGTGCTGGAAAGGAGGCAAATGAAGTGCCTCCTCCTGCCTGGCCATTCGCATGGCAGTGGCTCCAACCCAGGATTTTCTGGCTTTCTTTTCCCCACCTTTCTTTCTCCCTTTTCTCCTTTTAATTTTTCTTTCCTTCATCTAATTTCCTTTATCTGTGCAATCTCAACTCCTGTCTCGATTTATTTTTCTTTCTTTTCACTCCCCCCAATTCTCTTTCATTCCTTATTTCCTTTTCTCTTTCTTCTTTCCCTCTCTCCTGATCTTGATGAGCACCCAGGTCTTGGTCCAGGCTCTGATGGGGGCAAGCTAGAGGAACCTCCGGTTCAGGGAGAGGGGGATGGATGGCCATGATAGTGGGCTCCTGAGTGGCAACCACCTTCCCTGGGCCACTGAGGGGAAACACTTGGCCAGGCCATTGAGGAGGCAGGCTCCAGGAGTGTGAATGGCCTTTCTGTGGGGGAGGTTGTCCCCAAGTGCCTCTTGTTGCTGCAACCACTGTGCTCCATTCCCCAGCCAGAGCCACTGTGCCCTGGCCAAGCAGGTCAGATTGCTGTGTGCCCTGGCCTTGGCAGTGGTGGCAGCTGAGCTGCAGGCTGCGATCTGCTGTGTGGCCTGCAGAAAGTGCTTGGTATGCCCCTTGGTACGTGCACACCAATCTCACACAGCCTGAGTTGGCATGTCATGTCTAACTCAAGGCAGAGACATGAAGCAGGAGAGTTCTTGGCCGGAGAGGACTAGGTTGGCTCTCTCTTCTCAAGCAGTGCCTAAGTGGTGTATAGCCAGCGCCAAGAGGAAGGCAGCACAAGCGAGGAGTGCACTCTCGGTCATGGCCCCACAGAGCCACCGAGTCTTGCTGTGGCAGCCCAACTCAATTCTGCACCCACTGACCTCAGTGAAGATGGCAGCTTGAGACAGTGGGGGGAGGAGGTGGCAGGCAGTGCTCCTCTGGTTCCTCACTGCTGCAGGGGGAAGAGAGGGGATGGATGGCCAAAAATGCTCCCCCCCCCCACAAAAAAATGCAAGAGGGGAATGCACAGAGGTACATCAATCTAATCTCATGTAGCTATAGTGATATTATTTCTTTAATGTATAATTGGAAAGGGAGAAATATATAGGTTTTATGTGGTGTTTAAGGGAAAGCGAGAACCAGAAAAAGGCCATGCTGAATGGTTTCAAAGACTATTGATTCCAAAGTATGCCATGTACTACTTTTCTGTTAACTGTGATCACACAAATGCTCAAACCTCTTTACTGGTGGTTAGTAGGGTTACCCTTCCACTTCTATAGTACTTTTTGCTCCTTCCATAAAAGTTTTCTGCAAGAAACTTTAAGGAGACTTCCTGAATGCATTTTGGAAATGTAAAGATTAGTCCCAGGGCAAGAAGTGATTAAAAAAAATGAAATGTGACAAAACCACTATTTGGACACAACCACAGACGATCATTATTCAGAGCTTTATAAAACCTGTACCAAGCCTTGATTGGGACTGGCCCTAAATCCATTTCTGAAAGAGAGCGACCATCATGAAGCTAATTCAATCTTCCTCAGCATAGGTTGTGACACCAGTTCAACCTTTAGGTTAAACTTTATTTAGACTTAAAAATTCTATAATTAAGCAGGAGCTTTAAGATTACAAAGCTGGGTTATGTGATAGCCAAACTATATCTGCACCTATTAATTAATTAACTCTATTAATTTATTTTCTGAACTAATGTCTGGGTAGCCATAATTTTGAGGAGATGGTCAAAAGAGAAAAGAGCTATCCATTCATCCATATCTACAATAATTTAAGGAACAACTAGGCCTGTCCCTCGTAATTGTAGTAACTTATTGTGAGGGTGATATGATCTCTGGAAGGTATAATCTCTTCCCCAAGCAGCCATACAGGCATCTTGAAGTCCTATCTTCCTTTTGAAGAAGGCTGAAATTAGCTCTTCCCCTTGGATGACAGAGAAGATTTCACAAGCATAGATATCACTCCTCTTCCAAGCAGTCATTCCATATAACCTTCATGTTGACAAGCAGCTTTGACTAACTGGGTTAAAGTGTCCTTTTTAAAGACTGTAAACCTGTTGACATGATGAATCATTTAATTTAATTATTCCAAATGCCTACCATTGGATACAGAAGAGCCACCAGTGGAGAAACACAGATTTTTGACATGTTTTCCTCCCCCAAGAATCCTTCTAATACCCAGAGGATTGATTCCCAGGATCACAGGACCTGTATGAACTAATAGACAGAGGTCGATTCCCCACGGTCAATTGATCGCGTGATACTCACGCAAAATATCAAGGTTTCAGCAAGAACTCCCCACTGCTTAACTGCCGAACATGGATTCATCCCGGTTCTGGCGCTCCCTCTCCCCCTTACCATATGTTTTTTAAAGAACCTTCATGGAAGAGCACCTTTTAAAAAAACACGTGCCGAAGCAGGATCAGTGTGGAGGATCAGGGAACAGAATTTAGGTTTTATTTTCCCGCCGTAGGGAGTGACGCGGAGCCTTCCAGCCAACCAGAGCACAATGGGCTCTGTGCAATGCATGCACAGCCCCCCCCCCCTTTTGTTTCGCACTGGTGGCGGCTACGTTGAAACATGTGGAATGTGTGGAATGTGATATCTGTGCCAACTGTAAACTGAAATTAGACGTTTGTGCCAGTGCAGCTGCTGTAAAGAGTGCCGAAAAAATCAAAGTTGCACATAAACACGTAGCTTAGTGCGAAAGCGGGGAAATTCTATCTACGCATGTGTGTGATGACGTAGCTGCGCAAAAAAAGTTTTTTTTAAAAAAATCCTGCCCCAACACACTGCAACAGCCAATCAGAACCAGGAAGAACAGTGCCACTTAGCAGATTGTGCATTCAATTGTGCGATTGTGGGGAGTGTTGCATTGCTTGAAACCATGATAGACATAGAGGTCTTCACTAGACACACGCTGCAGTGGGGAGGGAGAAACTGCAATGAAAAGGTGCTGTTTCTTTTGAAACCTGGTTGTATTCGGCTATAATTTCTCAGTGGGGAAATGGCCAGGGGGAAGGGGGTGAAACAGCTCCCTTCTTCTTCAAGCAAATGCATCCCTAATTAGAAAAGAGGGGCAGACGCATTCCCCTACAGCTTTTTACCTGTTAATCCACTGTTAATCCACACATATCCTGGAACTGACTGTTAATCCACACATATCCTGGAACTGCTTGATGGAAATCAACTTTCCAAAAGTCCCTCCCTCCCTCCCCCACTCCATTTTCAACTTTCTCATGAAAGCCATGTTCCTCCCTCCTACCTGCCATTCTTTTTGATGATTTTTAAAAATTTCCAATTGGCATATTGATGCAATGCTTATATTGGATGGAAAAACTGTACCAATGGCTGTGGACTATACCTGCTCTGTAGCACTTGTGACATAACATCCCTCAAGCTCGAGAGCATTTGTGTAATTGGTTCTAAAATGTACCTTTCTTTCTTTCTTTCTTTCTTTCTTTCTTTCTTTCTTTCTTTCTTTCTTTCTTTCTTTCTTTCTTTCTTTCTTTCTTTCTTTCTTTCTTTCTTTCTTTCTTTCTTTCTTTCTCTCTCTCTCTCTCTCTCTCTCTCTCTCTCTCTCTCTCTTTCTTTCTTTCTTTCTTTCTTTCTTTCTTTCTTTCTTTCTTTCTTTCTTTCTTTCTTTCTTTCTTTCTTTCTTTCTTAAATGGATAATCTTAGGGAAGCTGATACCAAGACTGCCAGATGACCCAACTTTTGACTTCATGTTATTTTAAATTAGAAAACTGAGAAGAAGCTTGGTTCATGCTGCTAGCCTGGAGATAAATTTGGAGCAAAGCAATAGGGAATACTTCTGACCCACCACTTTCTCCAGCAGTGGGCAAACAGTCCCAGATTTATATTCTAGAATTAACTTGAATAGAAAACCTGCTTCTTATCTTTATCCCTTTGGTTTTGTTGATGTTTTTGAAACTAGCAGTGCAATTTGCCTCTTTCCTTCAGTTTCCAAGTATATATATATACACACTGTGAGAGGCCAATCTAGTAATGCTTTAAAATAGATTATTGAGAAAGGATGTAGCTTCCATGAAGGCAAATTCACAGACTTTCTGTCGTCACCAGAAAGGAAGAACTTGCTGAAATCTTTAAAAGATGCATAATTTTTGTTAGTAACAGAGCAGAGCTGCTATTTTTAGTTTTCACAGTCTTTTTCAGAATTCATGCTAGATCTACCAGAAGCTAAAGTCAGTAAGTAATATGTTAATATTCACCATTTTACCATATGGAAGACCTCTGGTGATCCTGATGGTAACGTTTACACCTTAATGAATACAGACAGGGTTGTAGCTACTTAAAAAGGCACCTAGGGCTAACATGTGCCAGACACCCCCACATCTGTGCCCCCGCCAGGACAAAGGCACAGTTGAAGGCCAGAAAGCAGGGGCTTGTCCCACCCACAATCTCCACGTGGAGATTGGGAATGGGCAAGCCTAGCTGCCCCTAGTGTCATGTGGAGGTCAGGTGGCCCCATGCCTTCTGGCCCCACTCCTGATCTCCACATGGAGATTGCAGGCAGGGCAAGCCCCGCTCGCTGGCCTTCAACTGCATGCCTGTCCTGAACTCCTCAAGGAGTTTCAGACCAGGATGCAGTTATGTAGGGGAGCACAGCTATAAATGCGCCCCCAAGAAATGGTACCCAGAGCTCCAACCCCTCATGTCCCCTAGCTACATCAGAGAATTCAGATCAACTGCTTGTCATATGGAAATGTTTTCTACCATACATTTGCTCTGTCAGTTTTATTAAAACATACTTGGTTAATTTTTCCCTGGCCACTCATGTTCACGCATGGTGAATGTTGGGGTCTTTAGTCCATATTTATTATGTGATGAGCTGGTTGTCTCTTGATCCCCAGTAGAATTAAAGCCTAAGCTTTAATGTGGGAGGGGGTCTCATTGGCGCCGACCTCCTCCGTCCGCAGTCTGGGGGTCCACCTGGATTCGTCTCTCTCCATGGAGACCCAGGTGGCCCATATAACCCGGACTGCATTTTTCCATCTCCGACAGGCCCGGCGGTTGGCTCCCTTCCTCTCCCAAACGGATCTAGCCACTGTGATCCATGCAACGGTCACCTCCAGGCTGGACTATTGTAACTCGCTCTACGCAGGCCTTCCCTTGCGCTTGATTCGGAAGCTAAAACTGGTCCAGCATGCGGCAGCACGTCTGCTCACAGGAGGCGCCTTCAGAGAACACATCCAGCCTGTGTTATGTCAGCTGCATTGGCTCCCGGTTGAATTCCGAATCATTTTCAAGGTGTGGGTGTTGACCTTTAAGGCCTTGCGCGGCCTGGGACCCTCGTACCTGCGGGACCGCATCACCCCATACGTCCCAACTCGACCTCTGCGTTCTGCAGAGGCCAATTTGCTGGTGGTCCCCGGCCCCTCTATGATGCGGCTGGCCTCCATGCGGGCCAGGACTTTTACGGCACTGGCTCTGGCCTGGTGGAACACCCTTCCTCCAGCAGTCCGGGCCCTGCGGGACCTGGGTGAGTTCCGCAGGGCCTGTAAGACCGTGTTGTTCCACCGGGCCTTTGAAGTGTCCAGCCGCTGATATGGTGCCCCCTTGTCGCTCTTCGTTGCTCCGTGTTTCGGTGCAGTTATATCAGGGCTCCTTTTATTGAGGAGCCCCACCACCCTCCCCCCCCTTTTCCTCTGGGGTAGGTTTTAAATTGGGGTTGGACGCCTCTATCTGTTTATTTATGTATTACTGTTTCGCTGTTTTTATGAGTTTTAAGTCATTTTATGGGATGGAGCCTATATATTTATATTTTGTACGATTGCTCCTGTTTGATGCTTAGACAATGTTGTTTACCACCCGGAGCCCTTCGGGGATCGGGCGGTATATAAATCTAATAAATAAATAAATAAATAAATAAATAAATAAGCGCATGCAGTGTATCTTATGCATGTTCCTTCCTTGCTACCCATGTCCCATCCTTCCCCGCCACTGTAAAACATAGTGTATGTTGATTTTCTATATTAATATAATCACAAGTATCCATGGGACTAGACACACTGTTTTTTTGTGTGCATTGGTTCAGTATGTGGCAGCAAGGTTGTAAACAGATTTGCTATGTTGCTAGAGTTGAAAAACCACTGGCTTTTATTTTTGAGTAGAATTCAAAGTAATGGTTTCATCTAAACCCCTAAATTCCCTGGAATCAGGAGATCTGAAGGGTCACCTTGAAAGTATCTATATACCAAGATTGTAAGAGGAGGCCTCGCTTCAGGCACCCCACATCTGGAAGTTAAATGGGGTCACCATCTGAAACAGCCTTCTCCACCATGGCATCCATATTGGAGTGTGTGTTCTATGAAAACATTCATCTGGCATTCACTTTACTGTTCTTATGGTACTACCGTAAGTGAAACCTCTTGTATTTTCAGGTTATAGGGAGATATAGTTAAAGGAATTTTGTGGGTTTTATTTCTTATTAAAGTTGCTTTGGTCAGACTTACCTTTTATTGTTTTAATTTTTTAAGGAAGTCATCAGGGAGATTGTTAGTGGAAAGGCAGCATATGAATCTCTAAAATAAAAGAGAATACATGAATAACCCAAGAAGGCTCTGCTTTAATTCCTCATAGTTTTCATATGACAAAACAGACAGAACCCCCAAAAGGCTTGTCTTGGAGAATTTAATATTCAGTGTTTCATGTTTGTGATATTGTGAAATAGGGCAAGTGAAACTAAACTATCATTTGTTCACTGAGTTGGTTCTTGCTGGGAATTTGCTAGCAGTCTGGATCAGGGATCAGGCTGACATTGTGCAATATTTCTCCCAAAATCAGTCTTTGGGGTGGGGGTGGAGCCAACAGTATAAAGCTAGATCTGGATTGCCTCTGTGCTCAGTCTGATCCTGGCCTCAGTGACCCTTCATTTAACTAAATTTAATAGATAGTTTGTCACAGAAAATGTAGCCGTTTTATTCTACAGAAAGATGTTTGTAACTGTGAAGAGAGATCACTTGGCTGTCACTCCTTAGATAAACAGGTATAACCTTATTTGACAAAAAAATTATGTGGTGGCAGAAACATGCAGGTCCCAATTTTAATTCTTTAACACTTGATAGGGACTCCCCCCCCCCCTTTCCTAGGAGCTGTATGTCAGGATCCTCCTTGATCCTTCCTAACTTCCACTCTCAACCGCCACCTGGAGGCGTATCTGCAGAAAATGGGCAAGCTCTCAAATTGTGCCCCCCAAACAGGTGATACACATTTTTCAGATAACTGTATCATAATATCAGCTCAAAAATACAAGTTGTTCAGAGTAGCATACCCAGTTCTCCCTGCCCCATTTTACCCTCCTTTATGGCAGAGTGGGAATTTGAAACTGGGTCTCCAAGATACTGGTCCAACCTACTTTCCTCTTCAACAACAGCAAAAGCTGTATAAGAAAGAAAGCAAAGTATTTTCATCATGAATTCAGCTGTATGCAACTGGCATTTTTCCCTTTGGATAAAGCAGCTAAAATTAGCTCAACAGCTTTTTAGGACTGGATGATATACCTGTGCAGAAGAGTAGGATTAGGATTTGGGAGAGCCAAGACCCCCCACCCTCCCTTAGCCAGGGAAGCGCACTGACAAACTTTAAGAAGCATTTTACTTAAAGAAGTTTCTTTGCAGTGTTTTCCCTCAAAATTTCTGCTTGAAAAATTGCAAAAAATGCATTAGGATGAAATGTCCAGTTTTTCCCCCCAGGGTATAACATTGCTAGATAATAGATTCCATATATTATGTGGGAGGACAGCTGTACAGATCTTACTTCTATGCCAGTATTTATGTAATGTGCAAAAATTAAAAAAACCCCAAAATAAAACAGGATACTGGATGGTCATTTAATATTATTTGATATCACTGCTTATTTTTATTGAAGTTGAGGGGAGGAGGAGGGGGGCAGGTGACTGAATGTGATCCTCACATGACCCATATGAGTCGCACCTGGGGCTCCTGCCTTCCCCCTCCCCCAGTTATGCCTGCTACCACCTTCAGGTAAACTGCAGAATTCTTTTCAAACCCCCTGTCAATCAAAATCATTAGACCAATATGAGACATCTGTAATTAGCTGTTTGTCAAAAGTTATGGATATCAGCTTCATATTTTTAAGAGAGAAAATTTGCTCAAGCTTTTTCCAGAACCTGTAACAATCACTAAGATGTTTTGTTCTGCTGGAAAAGGTAATTGCAAGTTTGAGATTCTGAAGATGCCATATTCAGCTATTTTTTCACATTATGCACCTGGTAGTAAAACAGCCAACATGTAAAATATTTGTGGCCATAGTTATCCTATAGCATAGAGGACCCTGTGCTCTTTAAGGAGACGGGGAGCATTCATAGCTCTGTCCAATCATGCCACCTAAGGTCAGGCTAAGACTCTCCCTACTCGTCTTTCCTTCCTTCAAAGCATGGCATCTTTTTGTTCCTGTTAATTGGAACAAATCAGAGAAGGTTAGCATGGCCCCTGCACAAGAATGACACACACATTTGTGAAGTGTTCCATATTTTTAGTATTACAAGTCAAAAACTATTTTTATGTCTCAGAGCATATAACTTTTAGGTTCAGCAAAGCCAAAGTAAACCCACCCCCAATACCAATACAATGTTGAGAGGCATTTTTTCCTCCTGAAAAAATATTTCAGGTGATTTAAAGGGAGTAGAGAAGCAGATTTCGAACAATTCTGATTTTTTTTTGGCACTTTTCAGGCTGTTTCAGCCCTGCTGCCATTTAAAACAAAATAAAAAGAGTACAGGAATCCCCCTCCTCCCTCCCTCCCTCTCTCCCACTCTTACTTCCCTGCAGGCCAACCAGCAGAACTCAACCACCACTGCTACCTCTGGGCTCCACAGGTGACTCAGAGGTAATCTGCACTGCCCGCTACTGCCACCCTCAGGCTTCACATAGGTGTCGAAGGTGATCACTACAGCTGCTGGACTCAAGGGAAGTGAAGGGATGGAGAGGGGGAGACAGGGGATAAAAGTAAAAATTTGATCTAATGGATGCAGGGTGTTTTTTTTTTAAAGGAATCTGGATATTCCAGATATGAGGGTTCAGGAATATCCAGGTTTTTAAAAAAATGTTGGAGCCAGTATACCTGAATCCAAATTTTACTGAATTGTTTTTGTACACCCCATGCAGTGCTGCCCCTTCTCAGACAGGCTGCAGGCTCGCCTTTCACTTGGATGATTTGGCTGCAATCACTCCACATTTCCTTCATTCTGTTGGATTAAAGGAGCTTCAGGAACCTCACAAGTCTCATTCTCAGAATAAACTCAGTGACAGTTGGAAGCTTCTTAAAAATGTTGGTGCATGCTATTCATCTACACAGGGGGAAAACCCTGTATGGAAGCAGCCCTGGTCTGCAGCCAAAGTTTTATTTGTACAAACGATAATCAGCTTAATTTGGATTGTAAATTTTAAAAATTGTACGGTATGTCATAAATGATGAAAGGAAAAAGGAGTTGTGGAGGTTCCTCACTGTGCAACTGGGCCCAGCCCAGTGGCCTGCACCATGCAATTGGGCCATAGTTTTTTGGGGATATGAAAGAAGGGAAAACTGAACATATAGAGGCAGATATAGGTAAGTTTGCTGCTGGTTGGGGAAGAGAATAGGAGGCAGGAAAAAGGGAGAGGCTATGGGGGCTTTCAGGGAAGAAAAAGACGAAACAGTGGGGGAAGGGAATAAGATGCCCACTGTAAGTCCTTGCAAGTCCCCCACTTGGTACACACTAATTGTTCCAGTACCATATTCACTACTACTGAATAACTTTAAAGTATTGCTGACCACATGCATTGTACACCATACAATCTTCAATTCTGTTGATGCTCAAAGGAATGCTGAGAATCAGGTTTCAGACTTTAGCCTTCATTCCATTCATATTTTAATTGTGGGTTAAATTTTCTGTGTGAGATGCCTGTACTCTTATAATAGTTAATAAATGGAACTTGGATGTTAGCAATACGTATCTGTTATAATACAATTTTATGAAACATCACGTGCCATGAAATTAAGGTTTCAACACTGACTCATGCTGAACAACATTTTCAAGCTATCTTAGCTCCTTTTATAAGAGTGGCTAAATCAGGGCATAGGAAAATTCAGCTAGGTTAAATCCTTTGTGATTATATTTAAACAGTATGAGTTGAAATTGCTTATATCAGCATACATGCTCACATGGTAGCCATTATATTTGTTGTATTTTCAAAAGCAAGTACCAGACAATATCATTGATATATCAGAATAATTTTTCCCCCTAATTGAAATGCACAGAAAAAACATGGGGACAGCTGAAGCCGGGGAAAAGTGATTGTCACCATCCACTCTACAGTTGTTTGAGGAGCAGATTATACCGTTGTTAAGGCACCCTTCAGCATCCTCTAGCTAGAGTGAAATGGAATCTAGTAGTTGTGGGGAATGCCAATGAGAGGCGGAACTGTCTCCCAAATGAAAGCCAGGTGGTGAACTCACTACTAGTAAGAAGTAGTGGTAATGGTGGGGTCCTCTCAGCAAGTCTTTAGTTTCATTGTTTCATTTTGTTTCATTCAGAGGGATTGTAGGTACCTTCTATTTATGTGTTGTGAACATAGTTGTACCCCTATGAGAAAGGGAAATGTTATTGTTTGAGAAGTTCGGAAAGTGGAATTATATTGTTTCCCTTCTTATAGGTCTTCCCGCTACCAGAGTCATCCTGTTAATGGTTTTTGGTATGAATGCCAGCATATGATTGGTAACTGGAGAATAGGGAACGGCCACAGAGTTCTAGCTCCTGGTCCAGCAGCGTTTCTCCACTGGAATTTCAGTATCAATCTTTGTGGAGCTAGGAACTAGAGCGGAAAAGCTCATAGTGAAATAAAAGTTGTTAGTCTTTGTTACTATACTCTGTAATTTTCCTACCCTTCTGGGACTGTTTTGTCAAATGCTATCTATGCAGCAGCAGAAATCAATGACTGAATATTTAACCACAGATACTCTGCCTCTCTTTGTTTCTAAGTATCCTTTATGCCTTTTAACTAGATCCCCAAATCATTCCATCAAGCTAATTAAATGGTATCTTAATAATGTTCTGAATAGGCTTTTCATTAAAGTTCTTGGATATAAAAATCATCTTAGGGACTTTTTATAGTGCACAGCTATGAAGGAATTCTCACTCCCTTTCCCCTGGCATTCTAATGCAAGTTTGATTAATTCTCCCTGCGGGTTGCACCTCCACTGAAGTGCCAGTTTTTCATGCCAAATAAACTGAAACAGCAATGCATTCAAAGGATTTCAAGGGCTTATTGCCAAGGATTTAATTTTATTCCCCTGGCAAATAACCATGCTTTGCTCTTTAAAAAGTCAAGCAGTACTGGCTGCCAACTCTACTACTACGGTCAGCTGAGCAGTGAGGCTCTGAATTGTACTAAAAGGGTATTTTTTATGAACAAGGGAGCAAGGACCTCATAGAGGGAGTTGTGGACTAAGAACTTGCCTACATTTCATAGAGGTGGGAATGATTTACCCTGTCACCTAATCAGCTGGAAAACTTTCAATAAAGCATTTGTAGAGTAAAGCAGTTCTCAAGTAATGTTCAGGTAAAACAAAAATTACCTCTGTTCACCAAACTTAATAGATGTTGATACCCATAATAGTCCCACTTACGTTTGTGAGGAAGAAAGAGGTTCAGCACAGATTAGTCAGAACAGTATATTTATCCCTGCTTCTGAATTGTGTTTCCATCACAAGGTCGTCTCATCCTCTCTAAAAAGAAAAGTTAAGAACTTAGGGGTGTCTTCAAACCACAGAACAGTGTGAGAGGAAGCAAACATACTCTTGTACATGGCTGCTCTTGAAAATGTCATCGCTGAATATGAATTTGAACCAAAGCACCCACAGTTCAAGTCCTGTTCTCTGGCCATTATTCCACCCTTGGTTGTCTGATGCACATGCTCTTGATGTACAGCACTTACAAGTGCAAATTGAATTTCTTCTTCAACAATGTCTTCACATAATTGGCAAAGGAATTGTGTGCCCTTGCCACAGATGTAGTAGCCATTCTTAGCATGCAATTTGTACTGGTTTAACAAGTACTATACCTTTCCCTAGACTTTGTGTTGTTTATTAGAAGTGATCACCACATGGCAGTGGCTGCATTCTTTTAGGAGATTTTAGATTTTCATACATCTGCAATAAATTGAGTTTTAATTGACATAAATCACATCTAAGCAGGAATATGCATTTAGAATATTGTTTGTTGGATATCTTCTCAGTATCTAGAATATAGTCCCTTAACTTCATTCCAAAATATGGTTGTCATTTACCTCAGTGGGATATAAGTAAGTCTACTCTGCCAAGGGCTGAACCCTTCCCCCCGACTAAACTGGATGGAGAATTATCTGAAAGGGGAGGGGGGTGGTATAAGAATTTAATAAAATAATAAAAAATAAAACTTTAATAAAATAATTATGGTTTTAAATGGTGCATGCCAGATCCAGCAAGTGGAGTTACTTGTACAAGGCCCAGATTAGAAGGGGAGAAGAAAGGGGCTGGACGCACAGTTCATGAAAGTCTGAGTCTGCATGGCAGCTTCGCCCTCCCTTCTAACATTTTCTTACTAAGGTTTTTTAAAAGAAGGGCTGCATGCAGATAATGCTGGCTGCTCCTCACATGTGCTGTCTGATCAGATTTGGAACAAAGACTGCTTTTGTCACCTTGGTTGATGATCTGTACCAAGAATTAGACAAGGGGAATGTGATCCTACTAGTTCTACTGGATCTCTCAGTGGCCGAGATATTATCAACCATAGTATCCCTGGTGGATTCTGCACAGAACAAATATAGTGGGTGCAGGATGCTATATAAACTGTTTTTTGGGGGGGGGGCTTGTGTGCTGGTGGGCATGGTGTGCTGTCTGCTGTCTGAGGAGCTCCAAGGTGGCGGGGGCACAAGCTGAGCAGATGCCGGAGAGGGAATGGGAAGCAGCAGCCATTCACAAGGCACTCCAGGGCGGTGCACACAGCCCTGGCAGCCCGGCAAGCTGCAGGGCCTGTCCACACCGTTGCCCTGTGAGCCCTCCACACCATCCTCCATGCAGGCTCCAGCTGCCAGCAGGGGTGCCCAGCTGGCCCTGCTCCAGATTCCTCCCTCCAGCTGCTCCCTACCAGGCAAGCCTTTCCCGCCTCCCCCCTCCCGCTTGTTTCCCCTGTGACAAGATCATAGGTTGCAGCCCCAAAGTGGTCACTATCACTCCCCAGTGGAGGGTTTTCCTATGAAACTTACAGTCTTGGCTCCAAACGGAAACCTCTGAAATTCATCCACCACCTTTTCAAACTGACATTTTTTCTTCTTCTTTAAGAGTTATCACCACTTTTAATTTTTGTGTGTGTAATGGCTAAAGACATGGCAGTGAAAGTCTGATCTACAAGAAGTGAGGACTGATGCTTGCAAAAACCTTTACAAATACCACCAGCAGAGACATGACTGAGAGTCATCCAAACCCCCCTCTCTGACTGCAAACTCTGCCGGGGTTTCAAAACATTTATCCAACTTTTTGGAGAAGACCAAATAGGACCACCAAAAACCCTGTTTTGGGGGGTGGGGGCGGAAAGGGCAGATGTACTCTTTAACTGTGAGAAGTTTGATGTCAACATCAGTGAAATAACACTGTTGTAATTTTTTTAAATTAAGCTGGGAATATTTTGTGTATCATTGATAGTCAGTTTGGAGGGGAGGGTGGATGAATGGGGTGGGGTGGTAGGGTCTTACCAAGAAACAACAGGCATTTGTGAGAAGGTGTTTGTGTGTATGTTAGCTTGACATTGCAGTGATACTCAGAAATGAGCAGAATAAAGTAACAGTGGATGAAGAAACCCCACACTAAAGACCAATTGAATGGAAATTGACAAAAATGCAAAAAGCACAACCAGAAAAAGTGTAGAATCCCTCTGCTTTCCCTTAATTTGCATCAAAAGCAGGCAGGACAAGTGTGGATTCCTGAACAAAGCATGAAGATTTAAAGGGTCAGAAAACACAGTGTGTGGCCAATCCTTAGTGCTATAGGCTTTTCAAAGTGATGGAGACTGCTATAAGGGCCAGTTCACTGTTTGCCTTCAGTTCACTGTTTGCCTTCAGATTGGTTGTTGTGGGTTTTCCGGGCTATGTGGCCGTGGTCTGGTAGATTTTGTTTGTTTGTTTGTTTATTTATTTTATTAAATTTCTATACCGCCCTTCCCCAAAGGGCTCACATTTCCCTTCCCCAAAGGGCTCACTGTTCCTAACATTTCACTCGCATCTGTGGCTGGCATCTTCAGAAGTATATCACAGAGGGAAGTCTGTTACACACTGTGTCCAGAGAGAAGGAAATGTTCGAGGTATATATTGTCCATGTCCCTGGGTGGGGAACCAATCAGTAAGTGTTTGGATGGAACTTATTATGTAAAGGTGTGGTTGATAGTATTGTATTGCGGGTGAGGTTTTTCAGTCCAGGGAGTGATTCACCAGACCATGGCCACACAGCCCAGAAAACCCACAAGAGCCTGTTGAATCTGACTGTGAAAGCCTTCAACAGTAGCCTTCCTGATTCTAAGTATAGTGATCAGATGGACAAGTATATTACGCTTTGTAGATACAGTTCCAGCTCTAATTTCTATTATTGTAGTTATTGTAGATGGCTGCCATTTACCATATTTACTCAAAAGGAAGATGGACATAACTCCAATTTTTATGTGAATGTAAGATGATCCCCTGTTTTTTGATGACGTACCTGTGAAAAAATATAGTCTGTATAAATACTTGTATGAATCAGCCCAGCACCTTTCTGATACACATCTGGACAGTGAATGTGAGTGCCCAATGGTATGAAAATCATTCATGTGTCTTCTTTGGGCATATGAAGCAATCTTTGTACATCTAACTCTGGACTGTCTGTTGTAGTTTGCAGTAGTTCTCCAAGGTCTTCGGCAGAAACCTCTCCTCACCTATCTACCTTATATCCTTTTAAAAATTTGAAGTTACCAGGAATTAAAGCTTTCTGCATTTAAAACATGCACTTGGCAGTAGGTTCTTGAAGTAAGTTCACAATAAAAAAAAGAGAAGCAGTATAAGTGTGTTCTTCAGAAATCAGTATTCTTCAGAATACCCATGGTTTGTATTTTTTCCCCTTGACATCAAAACTGCCTCGAACAATTTTACTCTTTGAAAATCCATATAATGAGCAAGATTGATTTCCAGGGCTTTTGTGCTTTACAGGGAATAAATGAAAATCTCTTTAAGCCCTTCTTTTTGGCATGGAAGTTCAGAAAAGTTCCTAGATTGTACGGTTGATGGCATTGAAAAAGTGTGGTAAAGTTCAAGTCTCCTTTGTTCTTGTGATTTCTGGTAGTCAGCGGGATTCTTGAGCGAAAGGGGAAGTGAGCTTTTAAATTCAAGAGGAACAATTGGGGAAAGTTGTTTACAGTCTCTGCGGGACCTCTGCTGATTAGATGGATTTTTAAAAACCTTTTTACAACCCCCTTTTTTTCCCTTTTAGGTGAAGAGTGAAGGGCCTAAGCTTGTGCCCTTTTTCAAAGCCACTTGTGTTTATTTCGTCCTCTGGCTGCCGACTTCCAGCCCTTCCTGGTTCAGTGCTCTCATCAAGTGTCTGCCTATCTTCTGCCTGTGGGTCTTCCTGCTGGCTCATGGGATCAATTTCCTGACGGCCCATCGCAGTGCTTGTAGGATCTTAGCCGGCCTGATATTCTCAGCTCTAGGAGATGCCTTTCTCATCTGGCAAGAACAAGGCTACTTTGTTCATGGTCAGTGATATTCCTGTTGCTAAAGTCATGCTTTGCATACCATGCAGTACCTTTTAAAAGACTGAGCATAGAAATAACATGGACGGTTGCACAACAGCTTGACTGGAAAGGCAACAAGAGGTGGTGGTGATGGGTAGAGAAAGGGTATCATGGCGTATGCATGAGTGCCAGGTGACTAGAAGATTTGGGCATGTTGAACTAGTGCATATATGAACAAAATAGCC
This sequence comes from Sphaerodactylus townsendi, assembly GCF_021028975.2. Classification (NCBI taxonomy): domain Eukaryota; kingdom Metazoa; phylum Chordata; class Lepidosauria; order Squamata; family Sphaerodactylidae; genus Sphaerodactylus; species Sphaerodactylus townsendi. The sequence continues at coordinate 83,554,922 of NC_059426.1, read as the reverse complement.
AGCTTTGTAGATTGCTGAAGCATTAAAATGCATTGCGAAACTTGTGAAGAGAAAGAATGTTAGGGCAGACACAGACCCACTATTGAGACTGGCATTCCCAAATCTCATTCTCTTCCCTTGCCCTGTAATTTGTTCTGTTTTCTATCTCTTTTTGTATGCCCTGCTGCCGGTGGAGGAACAGTACTGACAAACTTCATGGGCCCCTGGGCACAGTGTTCATTACCTCCTCCACCACAGTTCTCTTCTCTTCCCCTCTGCTTGCATCTATGGTGGTAGGAAATATATCATCACACTTGCATGTCCCTCATAGTCCCACAGTCTGTTTTAAAAGGAGTGCACCAAAGAGTCAATGCTAGGGTTAAAAACTTCCATGTTGGGGACTGGAAATCTCTTGGAGTTACAACTGAACCCCATACTACATACATTGCTTATTTATCAAATTGTACTTGGCTGACTGTGGGGGTGGGCCCAATAGTATGATGAGGAACCTGCAAGAACTTGGGGGTGACACCTTATCCCCCCCTCTATCCCCTTCCCCACAGTATTTGTGTTACTTTGCCCTGGAAACCTCCACATCCTCACCTTTCTGTGCTGCATTCTTTCCTTCCCACCCACTGACCCACCCACCCTTTATCATCTGACATCTTCACCTGTATTTATTTATTTATTTACTTCATTTATAACCTGCGTTTTTCCACAATGTGATCAAAAGGGCTTCGTCATTCTCCTCTCTGCTGTTTTGTTTTCACAACAACTCTGTGAGGTAAGTTAAACTGAGAATGTGTAACTGGTGATGGGCCCTTGGCTGAGCCAACCCTCAATGCCAGCCTTAACAGTCCTATAGTATCACAATGTGAATTCCATTTAACACTATTGGAGAGAGAAGAAATACTATAAGCCCTTTTCTGGTGGTATTTTTTTGTCATCTGTATCATCTAATCCCACTACTGTCTCAGAATGGACCAAGCAGTAGCATCAATCAGCTGTCTATAAATCTGTTGTCTCTCTCCAGCCGTCTATAAATCTGTTCAGTTCTCTATGAATCTGTTGTTTGCTCTCTGCTCTCTATAAAGCTTTCTATAAATCTCAGCTCTCTATAAATCTGTTGTCTGTCTCCAACCCAAGTCTTCAAGCCACAGGCAGTGGTGTCTCTAAAATTACTCCTTTTAGGGTTTTTTGAAAAGAATGAAAGCTGAAGCTGTGGCCGCCTGATTGTACCAAGTTGGGGCATTTACTACCAGAGAAATCTCTGTGCTGATGTCCCTAGAGAATCAGTAACTATCTTATGTCACACTGCAATTTCTTCCTGTTTGGAGCCTGAAGCTTTCTTCTTCTTCCTCTGAAAGAAGAGAGACTGTGACATGGAGTCCCAGGTGTAGCATGATTCAAAGATAAAAAGAGAAGAAAATCTTCTTCATACCCTGTCCAAGAAAAGATTCACCCTGTGGGCAAAAGAAGGAAAGGATGTTAGGGTAAGCATTTAGCACAGTAGTGCTAGATGTGCTGGTACATCAAGGACTACTTATTTTCCAAAGCAGGATTTGTTTGGCAAGCTGTGATGAGGATGAGGATGAAAACTTAAGAACATATGCTTTCTGTATGGCAACAATGATGGGTTGGATCAAGTCAGCTTTCCCATTCAGTCCCCTTTTCATTTCAATATTACACAATTCTACAGCCCCTATCCCAAACAGTTTTTGTAAATGCAGGTCCCACAATTTTCAGTGTAGCCATTTTTGGACAATCCTTCGTTCCTGTTTCCCCATCAAAAAAGCTGCTGGATCCAACCCTTTGTTTATCTATGTTTCATAATTTGTTTTTGAAATGTAAAAAATGCTTGCAAATTCAGTTTCTAAAAATCTCTTCACAGTCATTTTAGTACCAGACTTGTTTGTAAGGGTCTCATTAACACTTCTCAAAGCTTTGGCCACTGATTTTCCCTTTCCAACTGATTCAATTATCTAAAATGTGTTGTATTTGCTGCTGCGGCTCACATCAGAAAATATGGTCAGAAAATTTCAGAAGAGCTGAAAAGTGAAGACTATTTCATCCTCTTCCCACTCCTACTTCCTCTAAAAAAGCCCATCAATCTATAGTTTCTATGGATGTTGTATTTGATAAGTAGTAGCTGATGAATCAATACCACCATTTCAAATTTTATTGTGGGGGCCAAAGACATTTCACTGAGGAGCACAATTCATAGGAAGGTCACAGGTCCAAATGCAGTCCATTTCATTTTCAAGAGAATGTATTGTTTCTACTACTTTTATACCTTATAAAAAGTAAGACTGTTATAAAATAACTTTGTTTTTATAGGAAAGGGATCTATCTTTTGGCTTTCCGAGATAATATATACATCCAGAGACTCATTGTATAGATACAGTGAGTTGTGCCCAAAAAAGCAATCGTGTGGAGCCCTCAAAATCGGGACGAACTGCCTCATCTCTTTTCCAAGTGGAAATTCTGCAAATAATCAAACTCTAATCAGTGAAATCAATAGAAAGACTTTTATTTTAGGTGTGGTTTTGCTTAGCTTAAAATATTTCTCGCAATTTGGAAGGTCATGTACATTGTTGTGGGTGAGATTGTGAGAACAGCCAGGGCTAAGACCATGAATTGTGGTCCACATGTTACAGAACAGCAGTAAGTGATGAAACTGAAGCAAACATGCATTTGGAATCCCATGTTTGTGTGGGGAAAGCTGGGGTGTGTGGTTGGGTGTATTAACTTATTTAAAATATTTTTCTGCTGCCTTTTCACCCAACTTATGGTCTCCAAGGTGATAAACAAACAAAAACATTAAAACAAGCTTTTGAAGTCCTTAGTGCCTAAAATAACAATTAAACAATAATGACTCAAATAATTAAACAAGACACATGAATGAGTACCAAACAAAACAATCTTCATCTGCTTGTGGAGGACAATAATAAAGGGGAACAGATGAATCCCCTTGTGAAGGGAATTAAATAATTTTGGTGCCACAGCCAAGAAGGCCCTTTCTTGGATTTCCACCCATCTAGCCTCAGATGATAATGGCACTCAAAAAAGTGCCCCAGAAGATGGCCACTATGGTTGGGTATGTTTCTATGGGAGGAAACGGTGCTCAAGAAGAGTAGTGAAACAGCACATGGGGAAAGAGTTAAGTATCCTGTGACTCTCCCTTTCCATCCCAAATCACACTGCCAAAGCTGCTTTTCTTTGTGGAAATGGCGATGTAATTTGACAACAGGCCCTGAGAAACAATTTTCACTAAAATACTAAAACTGTATTGCTCCTGCGGGCAATAGGCAATTGCATGTGCATTTGCAATGAAATAGGGAGAGAAAAAAGGAACAAATAAGTATCTAACTGTGAGATTATACACCTATGTCTTTTTTAATGGGCATACTAATAAGTACCATGAGTAAAAGCTTATGCTAGTCAAAGAATGCTTAACATGCCAGTAAAAGCATTTGTTGTAGGCTAGCCCCTGATTTTAAATTGCACAAAGTCTATATTTGTGTTTCTGGTTTAGAACTTTTCATCCGTCCTTACTATGTGTTAATTATATCTGACAATGAAAATAGAGAAATGAGTGATCACAGTTCTCTCATTTGATCTTAATATTTTATTTCAGAATTCTGAAAGTGAAAATTACTTCTATACTAGCTATTTAATATGAAATGGAGATTGTTAGGTAGATACTTGCAACCTCTCCTGCTGTTTTGGGTTGGTCCCCAGGAGGTTGGAAAACCCTGTGGCCATCCCAAGTCTTCATTTGATAATGCCACATCTTCCCCTTGCTCCTTGTGGGTGCCCAGAACAAACTGGGAAACTCTCATTGCCACCTAAGACCCTCTGAGAGTATCTCCTGTTAAATGGAGTTGCATGTCTAGCATTCTGTACCCGCATTGCTGTTAAGAGGTTCCACCGAGTCGCCATGCTTGTCTGTTTCACTCCTATAAATTACCATGGGGGCAGTCTAGCACAACTTCACAGTTTCAAGCTATCAAAGGATGATAAGCTTACTTACTGCCTCTCCCTATTACCATACTTCATATAACAAGGCTGAATAGGGATGGTGCATTTCCAGAGATCAAGCCTAGAACATTCAAGTTAATAAATGAATGAAAAGAATACATATGTTCTATTCAAGCATTCAGACTGAGCAAGGGAGGAAAAAAATTAAAATACAGTCCCCTTTCCCCACTGTCAGCAATTATCCCAAATGATGTTTAATTTGGGCATGCTAACTTCTCTTGAAGTTGCAGTAATTTAAAGTTCAGCAGTACTGTAGTTCTCTGGGTTGTCCCTGGCAGTCGCATAGATATAATGGGGACATCTGGGGACAAATGCCCTGGGCGCTCCCCAGCAGAGCCATATGGAGGGGAAATGGCGCCCAGGGACAAAACCTCTTTTGGGCGCCCCCCCCCGCCGGTTGCGGAGCCCCGCCCCCACATCTAAAATATGCTTAAAAAGAGGAAACGAGTGGGGGCCTCACCTTCTGCGGTTCCTGAGTTCCAGTGGGCAGTGGGAGGGCGTGTGGTGGGAGGGCCAACTAGTGGTAAAATAATTAGAATCCTACCACTGGTATAGGGTGGCAAACCATTGTGCTGCTTCAGTCAACTATTGTCAAATACTCTGTGATTGCACCTGATGGCGCTTTCCCCCAACCCCCTCATTTCATCCAGCTATGAGTTTGCAGCTGGGATCCTGTGCAGGCATAGAACATAGTCACAATAACTGGAGTGAATTCTAAGGTTGAGGGCATTTCTCCACAGATATCATTAATACATTACTTTTAACAGAGAATCTAAACAATGCTACTTGCATTGCTAATATGTAATATTCTTCTCACCTTGACCTTTTGATATAACAGCCTTTTCAAGCTTGCTGTCAGTGTTCCTGGCATTACTTCTGGTAGTCATTAACCATTTTGATCACATTTTTCTGATTCCTTTCCCCTCAGGTTTGTTGATGTTTGCTATCACACACATCCTGTATTCCTCTGCATTTGGGATGAAGCCTTTGGACCTAAAAGCGGGCCTGGCAATTGCCCTGGTGTCCAGCTTTGGCTACACCTTCCTATATTCCTACCTCTCAGGGCCATTTACCTATCTGGTAGCTGTCTACGTTGCCTTGATAGGCTTCATGGGCTGGCGGGCCATGGCTGGTATGCAGTTGTGCAATGACCTTTGGACTTGGACCAAGCTCTCTGCTTGCATTGGCTCCGTGCTTTTCATGGTCTCAGATCTGACCATTGCAGTCAACAAGTTTTGCTTTCCTGTGCCATACTCTCGGGTCATCATTATGGCTACTTACTATGCCGCTCAAATGCTCATTGCTCTTTCTGCTGTGGAGAGCAGGGATGAAGAAATCTTTCAAAAGAGGAAGTAGACATGATGCCCACAGACTTTCCGACTCTACTGGGATACTGTAACCATATTCATCATGAGGGAGATTATCGTCTCTCTAGGTGAAATGATGATTGCATTGTCTTTGATGTTCAACTGGTTGGCTGGATTGTGGATGCCACACTGGAAATGTAGATTACCAGACCTACTAGCAACATGTTCTGTCTTGGAAGCTTTGGGAGGCCTGTGTGATACTTCATTGTATTTGTATAATGTTGAAGCTAGTGCTTAACATTCCAAAATGGAGAAGGCTCATTTCGGCAAAGTAGAACAACAACAACAACAACAACAGATGGAGGCTGTACTTTGGGTTTTAACAGGCTTGCCTTTGGCACTGGATGTGCCAGTTCATGTCTGACCAAGCTCCCATTTTGCGTGCATTATAGTACAACTGTGAAATAATTGTTTGTATACACAAAGAACACCCCCCCTTCCCCTAGCTTGAATCATGTAAGGATGCTGGAGCACTTCTGAGAATTGTGTGGATAGTAAAACTTTTGCCATCCCTGGATCAACCAGTCTGAATTCCAGATTCATGCAACCATTTATTTATAGGTTGTTAAAAGCCTTTTTTTTGTTCTGAATGTGAATGCTGTGGAACATCTGTAGTTCTGCAGACTTAACAGCACAACAAAATGCAACAATCTTCTCAGGCTTGGGAGAAAGAATGGGAAATGAAAGGGTTTTGCAATAGGCAGGTTCTAGTATGCAAAATCTCAGACTAGAATATGAGAAGATTGAACTGGAAAATGTTCCCTATGCTGGAGCATTTCAATGTCTAATACCCAGCTGCTTTGCTGGCTGAATTTATCTTCTGTGGCAATGACCTGCTTGTCAAGCCTACTGTTATCTCTTGGATGAATGATGGTATTGGAATTGTCTTCTCTTCTCCCCATCTGCAAAATCCAAAACAAAGTTGATGCATTGTAAAATAAAGCATTGGCAGTAATGCACATTAAGCAACAGGTGCTCTGGTCACTGTGAACTAGCCTATATTTTGGACGTGTAAGTATTATTAAGAAGTCATTAGTTCTGCTATAGGTTTGATGGATTATCAGGGAACAATATTAATTTCAAAGGAAGCTGATGGGCTTCTACATATATCTGCTTGTGTTCCTATATCTGTCTGTACATGCACATAAATATTTTGTTACTTCCCCACCACAGAGCTGTAGAGACTGTGGGTGCCTTCATACCCACAGCTGCAATGCAGGGATCACACCTACATTTTATAGCCTATCACCAAAGTGCTGAAAGACAAATCAATATGCTACTCTCCCAAGCTATTCATTCATTTTCCTTGGGCAGCACTGAACTGAACCACTCTGCAGGAGACTGGGAAGGAAATGCAACTTGGGAAATGTGCTTGTCTGTGGCTTCCCAGGTTTTTTTTAATTGGGTTGAAAATTAGGTGGGCTGACCTGCACTGCAGCAGTCAGTGTGAAGACTTGGGTGCATGACCCATTGGTTATCCACAGGACTTGGCTGGATGCTCCAGAGGTAATAATTCCAATACAATTTCCTGGGTTCCCTTATCTTGTAAATGGAAATAATTTAAATGTTCATTTCCTTCCTGAACGTAGTCCTGACACTGTTATATTTTTTGGGGATTCTGCACTTGTCTGCAAATCAGCCATGGAGTTTAAGTTTTTATCTGCCTGTAAAAATTGAAGAAGCATCACTTTAGTCTTCGAAAGCCACTTTTTAAACAGTGCCACATCTGCGCATCTGGTTTGTATACTCCCACAGACTATATAGTGTCTTTCTTGTTTTAATTGCTAGGTGCAAAGCCAGTGTGGTACAGTGGTTAAACTGTCAGACAGGGATCTGGGAGACCCAAGTTTGAATCCATACTCTGCCATGCAAGCTTGCTGGGTCACCTTGGGCCAGTCAAACATACTAAGCTAAACCTTTCTCACAGAGTTGTTGTGAGGATTAAATGGAGGAGAGAAACATGACTTAGACCAGTATGGTGAACCTTTTGGAGACTGAGTGCCAGGGGCGAAGCAAAGGAAAACTGAGTCTGGGGCATGTGTGCGCCCTGCACCCCCGCCACGCCCCTGTCTGCCCCCTACCCTGGAACACCCCAAAACATCCCTGTCACACCCCTGGAACGCCTTTGCCATGCCCCCACAGGGGCACACACCCAGTGCGTTGGGCACTCCTTGTCCCCTTGACACTATGCCACTGCTGAGTGCCCAAACTGGGGCAATGGCGAGCGTGCCCACAAAGAGGGCTCTGAGTGCCACCTCTGGCACCTGTGCCATAGGTTCACCACCACTGACTTAGACCATACCTAGGCCTATTTAGCTATGGGATGGTCTCATAATTTCCACAGTCCAGACTGGCTAGGTGTTTTGATTTGTAACGATTCCCTATGAAAATATGCCGGCAGCCAACTGAGAAAACCCTGACTGGCCAAGTCTACATTATGGACCTATACTGAAGATGCTGAGAAATACCCATTATTGTTCCCTAGACCGCGCTCCCAACCTAGATTTTGGAGCAAAGAGGCTATAGCTCCTCCAACAGAATAGCTTGTCCAGCTGCAGAGGGGAGAGAGAGAGCGCACCATTTCAAGGTTGCAGTGAGGAGGCAGGAAAGTAGCTTTAGCATGACTCTGTTTACACTACTTAGAATCCAACCTGTAGTTCCCAAAAGGGATGACTGTAAGACTAATTAAAATGTGTAGTGCAAATATTCCCAGAGTAATGCATACCTTTCTAAAAGCCTGAAGATAGAAAAAGGTTAGAATTATTTACTGCCTGAACTTATGATAGAGTAGAAAAGCAGATCAGCTTTAGATCAGCAAGGGTGGCATATACTTTTTTTTTGCTCTACATCTGAAAGTGCTAATTGGAGCTAATCTATCTATTGGTGACATTTTAATGCCTTTCTTCCAAGAGCTTGGGAAAGCACATATACCATCATCCATTTTAGCAATATATCATCACCCATTTTTGCCTAGCAACCAGTGGGGAACTTTGAGAGTGAGAACATGGGAAGCATTGGCAGTGTATGTCTATGATGTCACTTCACTCTAGGAACTGCCAGAAATTCCATGGTAAAACTGGCAATTCCTGAAGTGACATGGTGTCACTTTTGGATTTCCCCTGGAAGGGATGTCATACCATACACAACACTGGTTGTTTTTTCCTTCTACTGTTGCTCAAAGTAGCAGCAAGCAATGATGATTCCTGGTGGGATGAGACCTGGCAACCCTACTTTAACCTTGCAGCAAAGTTGTCAAGAGACTGGTAGTGACTGGCTCACTCAGTGAGCTTCATGCCAGATTGAGAATCTGAACCCAGGTCCCTCCAGTTATACTCTGACACTGACTCATGATCAGCCCACTTGCCTAGAAAGTGAAACAGAACAGGAAGATCTTTCCCCCCTCTATTCTTCTTGTTGGTGAAAACATGGCTGAAGGATGCCTTGTTACACTGAGACGTTCTTGGATTCTGATGGGCTGCCTTTCACCCCTTTCACATACACAGGCACGTACATTCATAGCTGAAAATTTACTATGATGTGCCTGCATGAGCTCCAATTAGGTGCAGTTCTGTGCTAGAACCCAAGTTAGGGAATGAATAATCTCCTAGCATCCCTGCTGTGGTACGCTATGCTCACACATGCGATAGTAGAGATGAAGTGAGTCAGACTACATGTGGATTGTAGTATGGATCTACTTGAGTTTATTAAGAATTGTACTTGAGCCTTTGTAAGAGTTTTCTGTTCTGTGCTGAACCGGGTCAGGGCTGCAAAATTTAATCAGACTTTTCATCAGCTGCAGAAAAAATAATTTATTTACATATATGTGAAACCAGAACTCTAGTTGTAATGGTCAGTTTGATTTTTATTCTCATGATTCAGAAAAGGTTATTTAGCAAAGTAATTTCATCCCTTTCTGAACTGCTGTATGATTGTTGTTAGGCATTAAGTTGTTTTCTTAGATTAGAGCATTTCCATTAAATCTTTCTTATACTGATTATGTAGATATCTGATTATTGTTAATGCACAGAGAAAGGGTGAGATGCTTTTCTGATGCAAATGGACATCCTGGTCAAATGCAGCTTTTACTTTCCCACAACCAACTAAAGCAAGACCCTCATATGAAATATCCCTTGCTGAGTCATGTACATTCTCTTCAAGAAGATGTGGCCTCCTGCAATTTTTCTTCTAGAGCCCACTATTTCCCTCTTCAGTTTGGCACAGTGTGTTTCAGATTGTTAGTTTGGAATAAAAATAGTATAACCAAATATGGAGATGTCTGGAATGTTTAAAAAATGGGAAGTAACACTAGGAAAAAGTTTCTGTTCAGTCACAGCTGAGTAACAAGTGATTGCATGCAGTCTCAGTTAACACTGCTTGAGATATCGCTTGAGCCACAATTGGAGACTCAAGCATGTTCTACTCTAAGAACTCTTTCTTTGGAAAGTTCTTCAAATTCCCCACTATTATCAACATGCTAAATAGATTTTAATCCCATTGTTTTCTTGTTCAGTCATTGGTGTAGATGTTTTTCCTCCCTGTGCAGTTGTGAGAAATTTTGTTGATAGATGTCCCAGGAGTTTGAGAATGTAGAAATTTACCTCTTGAATTTCTGTCTGTCATGAAATTGGTGCCATTACAAACAAAAAATAGTACCAGTTTTTATTTCCCCCTCCAACTTTTGGCACTGGTTCCATAATTGAAAATCAATACATTAAACATTTGAAGCTGCTGATTTGGATTTGAAGGATTTTAGCCTGTGGAGTAGAAACTTGCCACTTCCCCTCTCTTGCTGCAGCCCAAACACTCTCTGAAATATTATTCCTGGCGGACAAGGAGGGGGACAGGGTGGATTAGAAGTCTGCAGAGGGAGGGTAAAATTGGCAAAGATGTCTTCCCCTGCATATGCAGATAATGACCAATGGGCTCCACTGGTTTTCAAAAGCGTTGGTTTTCAAAATAAATCTTTATACTTACAGCAGATTGTCTCAAAAACAACCGCTCATGGTGATAAAACATTTTACTTTTCTGTACACCATTGTGCATGACATTACATTTACTATGTATGTCAGAACAAATTCTCTGATATTTTTCCTGTTTACAATGATATTTTTCTCCAAACATCTGCTTTTCTCGGTTTTTGATCACCATGTCAAGCGGCAGCGGCCCCGTGTTTAAATCCTTTCCCCTCATGAAGGCGAAACAAAAACATCATCCTTTATTATAAGTATTTGAAAAGCAGCAGAGAAATCAAATGGGATATTTGAAGTCAACCACTTGTAAGTATTTATGTTGCTCGATTTTTTTTCTTTTTTTAGGTTCCTAAGACTAAAAATGCCAGATCAAACTGAGAAACAGGATGTGATAGTACAATCCTCTAGTCTGCTACGGAGTGTACAGAGTGTTTCAAGTGTAAAAAGAAGTAATTGTTTTTACTGTGTGCATTTGGTATTCTATACTTTTGTTAATTGGAGCTGCATGCGGAGCTGCATGCGGCTCTTTCAGCCTTTTACTTCGGGGCCTGGAGGTTGGAGGGTAGTGTGGGCGTGTCTCTTCAGAGCAGCCACCATCCCCCCTCTGCCATCCCTGCAGCTGCCATCCCCCCCTGCCCCACGGAGCAGGCAGAGGGGGTTTCCCTGCCCGGCGTCACTGCCTCCCGCAGCGCGAGAGGAGGTGGCACCAGGCAGGCTGCAGACGCCATCCCCCCTCTGCCCCATGGAGCAGGCAGCTGCCTTTCCCATTGGGCAGAGGGGGTTTCCCTGCCCAACGCCTCTGCCTCCCAGTGCTGGAAGGAAAGGTGAGTGGAGGGGCCGAACCACTCCGGCTTGGTAGATCTTTGGGGCTGTGGAAAATTGGTCCCAATGGCTCTTTGGGTGGTAAAGGTTGCTGACCCCTGAGCTAGAGGAAAAGAGGAGAAAAACAGAAAATGGGGGGAAACACTAGCAGTGGGATAGTCTGATGGGGCTGAATGGAAGGCCTGATTTAAAATAATGTAGGGACATTGCTTTATTTCATTTATGAGTGGAATTGTGATCTGCTATAGGGAACTTATATTGAGGTTTTAGCCAGCTGGCATTTTGCTTATCTTCTGTCTTCACCATGGACTCTGCTCCTATTGCAGAACCAAAGGGTCTGCTTTGCCCTTCTTTCTACCTGCACTTTAGGGGAAATATACTCTGCAACTTTTGCTTTGTATTAAGAACCTAAGCAATCTGAGTATGGAGATTGCTAAAAAGTCTCATTTACTTTTTTTTGGGAGGATAGTACTTAAGTTTATTTCTTCTGCTGTAAGCAGAGCTCACTAAAGCTTGCAGGAGATGGTGCGTTGAGACTGGCAGTCTGATTCTACAATGTCTGTTAAAACAACACTTTTCTATGCACATATATTTGCCTCCTTGATAGTTTCACATTTGTGTTGTCATTTGGCTTGATCTATGAAGGCTTTTTGTCCACCATGGTTAGCACAGTCTGAAACAGTTAAACTCTCCTAAGGTCAAGTACCATTTTTTAAAAAATCCAAAAAAAATCCCTGGCTAAAGACATCAATGCTGGTGGAGGTGGCTGCTGCCTGGCACTGGGGCAGAGACAATCCAAGGAAACCTGCCCTATGGAAGCCTGTTGCTACATTGACAACTGCACCAGCAATGGAGGAAGTCCACATGCTCCATCTCTGTGGGAAAAAAAACATGGCTTGGGTGTAATTCCTTTTAAAATTTGTTTAAAAGCTGCCTTTAACTATGCAGAGAGGAATGATATAAACAAATGAAAAATAAATAGGACTTCTCAGTGAGTAACTGAACAAGAGTGTGCTTTTTTACTTTGGAAAAGAACCAGTATAACAGAGGGCATTATCCCACTATATTTTCATCATGAGCTAGTATAATTCCACTGAACATTAGTGCCAGTTGGCAAATTGAATCCTAGCTTTAAAGTATGTACAATCTTAATAAATATGACTGTTTCTTGTTTTCTTGTGTTACTGCTGTTTAAATATTGTTTTATTCCTGAGAGGAAAAATATTAAAGTATTTGTTTTGCACATTACTTTTTACACTTTTTATAGTTCTGTGGTTTCTATCCTTCTTTGGCATGGGTTAGCTTTCTTCAGCTCTAGAGAAGCTATTTTATGTAGGCTGCTGAAATAAAGTCATTAAATATATTTTATTAATCTCAGGCTGTAGAATCAAGAGTTTATGGGTTAGATTTTGTCTTAACACATAAAAAGGCACAGCATGGGTTGTGGAGGGAAACGCGTTCAGTATTTAGAGTGTGCATATGGTGCTTCTGCCCTACATAATGGCCATTCTATCAACAGGTCAACACTGTAGGCACTGACAGTGCTTTCAGCCCTAGATGTCTCCTCCCTAGTAGTGCACAGGCCACTGCAACCAGCAGGGAGCTTTGGAATGGAACCCTGGTGGAGTAAGAACAATATAAATGAAACCATGGTGGCAAAAAATTGCCCAAGAAACCATGTAATAATAATTTTTTTAAATCATCTTTAAAATTGCCAGAACAAAGGGCATACTTTTCTCCATCTCACGCCATTAATATGAGCACAATTTATTCCTTAAGCGGTTATTTGGGGGTGGGGGTGGGGGTGGTCATGGCTGTGTTACTTGGTCTTAGGGGAGGGTAAAAAAAGGGACATGGTTAAAGTATGATGACAAGCTGTGGCTTACTGTTATCTGAACAAGCCTGGGGGAATCCTCATGCCCCTCCTTTGGTGCACAGCTCAGTAATGAGAGCCTTCTGCTTTTGCAGCAAACCACAATATGTTATTATATCTGAATGATAAACCTTTTCTGTTATTCGTGCTTAACCAGGATTCCAAAATCTGGTTTAATCCTGATTAGGAATCACGGTTTGTTGAGAAGAACCAAAAACCCCCATAGTTTCTGGTTTGGATGGAAAGAAACAGTGATTTGCTGAGGGGTGAGGAAGGGTAAAACATCAGGATGCTTCTCACAGTGCTGAACTATGGTTGGTGGCATGTGTGAAGTGTGCCCTTGGCTAAAGTCAGGCAAAATGACCTCCATTGCCTTCCATACTTGTTGCCTTGAGCAGATTAAACAACGCAGATACTGATCATGAGCAACTAGATGTACAGTAAGAGGGAAAGGCATATCAAAAGCCCAGGTTTAATGAGACTTGAGCATCACAGTGTGGACAAGCATGCACGTGCAGATCCAACTGCATTCACATCAGATGCGTACAGGCTGTCGCTGCATGCAGATTCCCCTTTCTGGATTGGATCACATGATCCACACAGTGTAGCTAAATAAAGTCATTGAAGTTCAGGGCCTGTGCAGGGTTACACCAGCTGACAATCTAGCTTTCCACATCTTTCCCTCTATCATCAAGAATGAAGTAATAACCATGTCTGCCTGCCTACCTCCCTGGAATGGTGGGAGGAACCATTCATATGTTCCCATCCCTTCAAAATGAGAAGCAATACAGAGACACTGTTATTATATACTCCACTGCAATGTTAATCATTTATGAATGCTTGAACAATCACATTTTAAAGCAGTATCTATGAATACCACCTTGTTTCAGACAAAGACTCTTCAAAAAAAGAATCTTCAGACAAGATTCTTTTGTGAATCGAATAGTCAGTATTCATCAGCAGATGTATTGTCAAAGGCTTTCACTGCTGGAATCAACTGACTGTTGTGGGTTTTTTGGGGGGCTGTATGGCAGTGTCTGGTAGTTTTTGCTCCCAACTTTTCGCCTGCCTGCACCTTCAGAGGCATGTTTCTCTTCATGGCACTGATCATGATCCCACAGCCTGGAAAAGCCACAACAGCCATTTGTCAATAGCTTTCCAGCAGAGCCACAGATTCAAAGTCAGACTTTTCCATTAAAACATGTCCAATGGAATCAGTGAAGTGCACATCTTGGCCCTGTTTGCATGGTTGTGCATTGCTGCCATGTTGAACTAGCACAATCATAGACACTGCAAATGTGCTAAGAACAGTAACACTGGAGTCCCTAGTGATGGTGAAAATAAGTTCACATTTTGTGTCAGTAGATTAATCAAAAGTCCAACCCAGAAAAGCATACTGTAGATCTGTTAATGTCAAAGTGATTTCAGAGCTCTTGTGTACAACAACAAGCCCAGATTTCTCAATAAGTGTGCACCTTTCAGGGAGCAGCAGCCAGTCCTGACTTTGATAAGTATTCATGCAAAAGTGTATAAGTTGCATTCACACTTCATTCTCCCATATGTAACTTTTTAACCATGTACACATAAAAATGTAACGTCTGAATAAACCTTTCAATGTACAGTTAAAGTTCATTGGCCTGTGCCCAAAAGTAGCAGGGGCAAAGGATCTGAACCAGCACCTGGCAATCATGGTAACCAAATACCACATAAGCTCATTCACATCTTCATGCATTTAATCCATTTGTCAAAGTGTAGCAGCAATATTATCTTCCATGGCAGCGCAACAAAAGTTATAGTGAAACTCTGGTAATTTCCCTGCAAATTCAATATTGATCAAAAGAATTTTAACTCAGCAGAACCAACCTGCAGCAAACCTTCACAAAGAAATTGTTGACCAGATTCAATTGTTCTTATGATAACATAGCAACTCTGTGGAAAATGTTTGGGAAAGAAACATTACTTCTGGAAAACGTTATAAAGAATGATGTTTCTCCACTGGACTATTACAGCCCATCCAGAGCCCTGGAGTTGGGACGCGGGTGGCACCACAATGGTTCCACCCTACCACTACCAAGAGGGCTTTCCAGTGGCATGAGAAGGCAAAAAACAAAGAAAAAACCCATGCCACCAGAGGACCCTCCATTGGGTTCAATGGACTTCATGCCAGCTGAAAGGTAGTATAAGTCCAAGAGCTGCGGCCATGGCATATCTGCTGTAAACCTGGGGTGAAAGCTAAGTAACATCAGCTACATCCTCAGGACCACTCCTGCCATGCTTCTGTTGCACCAACTCAGTGCTTGGTGCTAAGTCTGAGCACCATGGGACTCAGTGATGGCCATTGGCATTTCTGCCTCTCTGCTGGGATAAGTATCCGGGAAGGCAAATCCACCAGCACAAGTGTGCACCAAATTTGCAGCATGATTCCTCCCCTCTTTGGATGGGGCTGTAAGGCTTATAAATTGGTTCTCAGATTGTGGTACAAGTTTGCGAAGTATATCAGATCTGGTGGCAGCCAGTAAGCCTGCTATGCTAACTATGGAAACCAGCCACAGAATGGTAGGAACCTTGGGGGTGCTTCTAGCCACAGCATACAGAGGCATAGCAAGAGGGAAAAGCATCCGGTAAACCGGTACATCCTCCGCCCCTGTCCCGCCCCGGAACGCCCCCCATCCCGACCTGGAATGCCCCCTGAATGCCCTCGCCACCCCCACTGGGGCCCGCGCCCGGTGCGTCACGCCTCCCCTTGGAGCTACGCCTCTGATAGCATAGCCTCCCTTTCCTTATGTGACTGGCTATTTTTAGTATGAATCTGAGATGTCCTGATGCTAATTCTATGTGGAGTATTAGTGCTCTACTCTACATAGCCTCTATGTTGGCACCTGATGGAAAAATGGCTTCAACTTGAACTGTAGAGGGTAGTAGGATGGGAAGTAGAGTACGGTTAGAGTGGGGCTGAGTTTGAGAAACACTGTCTTATGATGTCATAGAGGACCACTAGAACCATTGGTACATTCTTCTCATCTCAGTACCCCCCCCAAGTATCTGCAGTCTTTAAATTGTAACATTTTAATTAAAAAACAAACAAACTCTAGTTGTTGAGCATAGGATTACAATGACAACAGAGCTATATGTGCTAGGGGACAGCTTAGTGACTAACTGGCAGTTTTGGATAATGGAGATTCTGCTAGTCTTTGCTATTTATGGTGATGGTATAAGTTTATGTTGATGGTGCATAAAATCCTTTGTGTGCAAGATAACATTTGTATCATTTTTTCCAGAGCACTATTCCTATTAAAATGCTGACTTGAGAGGTAAATTGGCACTGTTACTGATATCAAATTAATTCAGGAAGTAACAAATTCATATTTTACTAACTTACAAAGTTTTCTAAACTTTATTGCCATGAAATAAACCCTTTGTATGAGCTCCAAGCAGCATATATTAAAACAATTTTAAAAATGTTTATGTTGAGCGCAGAACTCAAATAGCTGCAGTAAAATGTAAACTAACAGAAACTCAGAGGCAAACACAATGCAAAAGTTGTATTCTTTTTTCTCATATTCAGTTTTTTACTTAAATTCCAGTTTAGAGAATGTTTGGTTGTGTACATTCTTCTTTGTAATGTAAAAAACCAAAAATACAGATAAATATATATCATCATGATAATAAAAAGGTCACTGTCCAAAAAGCAAATATGTGTTGTGCATTTTGTTATTAGCTGTGGCTAAAAATCAATGGCAGAAGAAATCCAACTGTTATGTAAGTCCATCATAATATTGTGGTTGTTCTACATTTTCCCAGCAAAATCTGTGATGTTTCAAAATGTTAATGCTGCTTCAACTTTAATTGATCTGGGCCAGGGGCTTTTATTTTCTGGATAAACCCTAATTCAAAGCCTTCTGCTGCATAGTTTGGATGCTTGATGCAAGCTATGAAAGCAGATTTCTGTACTGTTAGTGGCGCAATGATTGACATTTCCAATGAATTTTAAAGATATTCTGCACAATCAACTATCATGACCCCTTTACACGGTTCATATTTTTAAATGTGAACAGGACTGTGTAGACCCACCTGTGCAATCAAACCCCACTCTTAGGATCCAGTAGAGCCAGTGTGGTGTCATGATTGGGATGATTCAGAATCAAATCCTCACTCTGCCAGGGAAGCTACCTGAATGACTTTAGGTCAGTCACATATTCTCAGCCTAACCTACTTCAGAGGGACGTTGGGAGGATAATTTGGAAGAGAGAAGAATTAACTAAGCTGTTTTGAGTTCCAGTTGGGGAAAAAGGCAGAATATAAATGAAGTAAATAAAATAACAAATCCAGAGACCTCTATGTACTCCAGTCCAACTCACAGATATGGAAAGATATGAGAACTATAGGCTGATACTGCTGCTCTATTGCATACATCTGTCAAACTGAACTGAAAATGATCCCTAGACTTTAATACTGAAGGCTATGCCAATGCCACGATGACAGCACAACAGTCTTTTAACTTTAGCCTAATGTTCAATCTGACTATGAAAAGTATGAAGGAAACAAGATGTACAGTTGCTCTGATTCTCCAGTTCATATGTTTCCATGACAACCTTCTTCCTAGTCCTGGCCTGAAATATTTTTCTAGGTATGCACAAAATGGTAAATAGGGTACAAGAGAGGCAAGTTCAGCCCTTGACCTTACACTGGACAAGTACTAAACATTTCGAAAATAATTCACAGGTTGGTGTGACCCTAATTTCCAGTGGAGTTTTAGTGGGATAACTGTAATAAGTGGTTAAGATTGCAACCTTATGGTCTTAAAAGTAATGGCTATAATTCTCAGAGAATTCACTTAGAAATCACAGATTAATGATGCCAAGAATTTCACTGAACTCAGCCCACATATCAGATATGCTCATGTTTCCAGTTTTTTCAGCCTACCTTTTTGTGAGTCAAGCAGATCTGGGTGTCTATAATATCTTTCTCACTGAGTATTGGAGGATTTATGCAGGTCTTCACTAGTAAAAGCTATAGGATTGCCAGTTGAGACTGTCCTTCTTTCATGGACTGAGTTCCAAATTCAGCAAAATGCTATAGAGAAAGCACAGTTTAAAAGCTTTGCTGCTGGATGTTAAGATTCCACCCAGCTAATGGCATAGTTTCCCCCACCAGAAGGCTTATGTTCCACTGGAGGAAATCTCCTTGCATTAGGGAAAAACACTGCCATTAGAGGAACAGAATAATAAAATTCAAACCTCAGTATTGTGGAGGAGTGGCTAAGGCAGTATGGGAAAAATCCATTAAATACACTGATGAAGAATTGGAGATCAAAAGCGATCTCTGAAATGTTTTAAATTGCTAGATTTTAAAAAATCATAACAGAACTGCGAATGGATTTACATGGCTGTTTGAATTTGTAAGAAGTCAGTATCTCAATAAAATAAATGGGCGAATAACCAGAAAAGCAGCTAGGGCAAATTAGCAATGGGGTTATTGAAGGCTGATATTTCCTATAAATGTTGAAGAAATTTTATTCAAACAGAATAAAAGTCACACAAAATCTGGCATCTGTTGCAACCACTCTTTGAAATCCATTGCTTGTTGAGCTTTATTCATTTGTTCCTCATTTAGATGCAGCCGGCATCTCTAGCCTCTCTCCGTTCTGAATGAGAGCCACAGGATTTCACTGAAAGGGTAGTTTGCTCTTGAGCAAAGGGCTACTCGGTGGGTGGGAGTGGCCATTTGTTCTGGCCTTGGCACACTGGTGCTGAATAATAAAACACCACCTCCGAAGTTTTTGCTGAATGGATTATAAAGTATAGGATTTTGGTGGAAGAGAAAGGACAGCACAAAAATTAAAAGACCAACAAAAACTCAGATACAGCATCTCTTTATTTTGAAGGTTCTGCTGGGATTAACAAAATTCTGGTTCTTACCCTTCAGTCATCACAAAGCTCTGGAAGAAAACTACATATCAGCTATCCCTAAGAAAAATACAAAGTGGTAATCACCACCATCTTTTCTTATGTAATATAATTGCTACAGGTGGCACACTAGTTATAGTGCTTAAGCAAAATTAAGGTTTCGCTAGGTGCTGCTCACATGATATGCTTTGACTTCTGCAAGCTTTCAGTCACTGAATCCAGGAGGCTCTTATCGTCTTTATCTACAGGAGAGAAATGATAAAATGTTAATATACGATACTGCTGTTTACTATTGAGCTCATGGTAAATTCTACCTAGGGTTGCTAGGACTAGATTCCAAGGCAGGGTATGTGTGTTAAGGTCTGAACAACACAGAAACACCCACATCACTGCATGTGCTTCAAATGATTGCAGTTATTTCAGGATATCTTGGCTGACTGAAGCTGTTATTATTTAGTGACTCACCATGAAGTCATCCTTCTATCTCTTAAAACCAGAAGGCAGATTGCTCTGGCACACCAAGATTATCACCATGTAAACAGGTCCCAGGCTATGGCTGGAGAACATGTGACACAGTTACCTGGCTGAAGCTTAGTAGGTCTGGTCCATGCCTGTGCAAAAGACTTTCTGGGAATCTCATGTACCCCATCTAGACCTCCATGAAGGAGGAAGGGTGAGATATAAATTTAACAGATAATGCAATAGGTTGGAGACACACAGTTGAGAGCTGGTTTGGTATAGGGTAGATTGAACTGAAACCTTTAATGGCTTTTAGGATACAGTCAAATATAAACTGTCACTACTGGGGCTGTATCAGTTTATAAGCTGTGCCTAGAAACATCATTCTCAAATTTCATTAAAAAAGGACTAACACATGCCTTGAAGCCGGTTATATGGTGAACAGGGAAGACAGGGCAGAAGAATACAAATCAGCAGGATAAAAAAGAGAGTAGGAGAGAACTGGAGGCAGTCCTCTGACACCTAGGACTGTTTCCAGAAACATCTATGCTGTGCCATTTGTCTCTTCTTTCAAGCCACACCTTTTCTGCAAAGGCTTCAATCTTGATATGCAACTGAAACAAAAGCTAGCAGTGCAATTCCATGCAATTACACCCTTCTGAACCCATTGAAGTCAATGAATTTGGGAGGGTGCGACTGTTACAGAATGTTTATGTTGGTATCTGGCTTCCCTCTTCCTTCCCTGTTGCCTCTGCCAATGTTAAAATTGAAGTCTGTAAATCATAAATTGGGACAGGGATCTGTCTCTGTTGCCTCTGTCACTCTGTCAAAAGGTCATACAAATTGATAGTGAATAAATAGATGCATAAATAAGTAACAACTGCTTATGTGCACCAGAATGTACATGTGCTGGGAAACAGTACCAAGTCATGGCTTCACAGCATGGCCTTGTACAATGAAATGTATATTTGCAGGTTGTCATCATATATGGTCAAGTTTATATAGCTTGTGTTCTGTTCCTTGCAGGAAGAAAATGTGTGACGCATGCAGTGCCTCCAAGAATAATAGGGTGGATGGCTTCTTTCTGGTTGACAACTGGGGTAAAAAAAAATTAGGATATGAATAGGCTGTGAAATGTTCAGGGCCAGTAAAATTGAACAAAACATTTTTTCTTCCCATTCCACTGCTATTTTTTTTTTTGCTGTGACCCTCTTCTCCTGCAAATCACAAGACAAACTGAAAGCAAATTTCTCAGTATAATTGGAACTATCTTGCCCTAGTAGGACTTACTCCCTATTTTCCTTTGGGCGAATATGATTAAGGGCCAACTTGGGTTGAATTAGTTCTTTGACTACAATATAGGTGCACATCTTGCTTGACTTAGAATGTTGTTTCTTGCTCAGTATGGTTACACCAATTGTCTAGTATTAATATCTTTAGTCCCTGCCAAGAAAGAGTTCAACTTACCATACACTGTCAAAGTGCAATTGCATTTTTCCTGCCCAAGTTCATTCTCAATCAGGATGGAGTAGTCTCCACTGTCCTTGGTAGTGCATGCGGGGATCATCAGTGTGCAGACACCACTTGTTGAATTGTACCAGAATTTAGAACTGGCTGTGATGTTGACATTGCTCTTGTATATCGTAACCACGGGACGGGGATTTCCCAAGAAAGCGCAACTCATGGTACAGTCATGGCCCCGGCGCACTGCATGGTTTTTCAGTGGGTTGATGAATCGAGGGGCGTGGCACCAGTCCCGCTCATGGTATTCCTTTATCTTGGCACTGAACAGTTCTGTTGAGGATACAATATGATCAGTGGTGGGATCAAAAAATTTTAATAACAGGTTCCGATGGTGGTGGGATTCAAACAGTGGTTCTGCCGCACACGCGCACCTCCAGTCCCTATTGGGCAGGGAGGTTGCTTTAGTAACCCCTTCTCAGCACTCAGAAAAAATTAGTAACCACTTCTAGAGAAGTGGTGAGAACTGGTTGGATCCCACCTCTGAATATGATCAACACTGGCTCTAAAATCCTTCAGTCCAGGAAAACACATGTTTAGTTTTGTGTGTCTCAATTCTATGCTGAAATTTCCTCCTTTAATAACTGAGGTTTGTTTTTAGGAAATAGAATCATATGCTTAACTCAAAACACAGTTACAATACTTGCTTTTATTTTATTACAGTCAACAACCAGTCACAAAAAAATTAAATACAGGTCATCGCTACTCACAATTTAAGTGTATATATACAGACGATGTAGACCATGTGGTGATTACTAAATGCACTAATTTAAAAACAAATTTATCATGGCAATTTGTTAAAAAATAAAAGAACAGTAAAATATTTAAAATTTCTGTCATTTTTAATATTAAAGACTTCATGCAATTTTTCCAAATTTACAAACTTATGTACAAAATCTAGCAATTACATGTGTCATTTGATATATTTGATATTCCAGAAAACCCTTCTAATAATAGTCCAATAGTTTCATTATGAATTGTACTATAAAAAGCACAGCTAAAAAACATGTGCTTAATCAGTTCAATTTCTCTTTTTGGACAGGCACAGAGTCTTTGATCATAAGGGACTCACTTATATTCTCATTCCAATATAGCAGAGGGCAAGGACTTACTTCTGGTCAACATAAATACCCTTCTAGCATTATTGGATTCCAGGAAATATAAAAAAGTTGCCAGGGATGTTTTGTATCTGAAAGTCTCAAGAGAAATAAAGCCTGGAGAGACCAATAAATCCAATGGTCTCTCAGCGTCAGTTACTCTTTGCTTGACTTCTGATCTTACCCACTCTAGCCCAAGGTCCGAAAGAGCTTGAGGACAGAGGCCTAGTTTTTAAGATAGCCGTTTGCCAGCTAGAATGAAAGCTGCCTTGCATCATCAATGGAAATGATCCCTGAGGATTGATACTGCCTAATAGCCACTTAAAAATCCATAAAATACAGATTCTAGCTTCAGTTTTCAACATAACAGTTTTGGGTCTGATCCAGGAATTAGACACACATTTAGGGACTTTTAAGTGTGTTCTAAGAAACTTGGACTGAGCTCGCTTGAGATGAACAAATGAAGAAGATGGTGGTCCTAAAAATGAGCCATACACTAACCATGTCAAAATGTAACTTTGAGGTCTATAAATGTGGCATGGAGAGATGTATTATCTCTTATTTCATAATTAGGTGTTGTACTGACTGTTAAGCAGTGATCTAACATAAACTTTCCTGCTCTGAATCCAACTTGTTCAATAGCCAAGACATTCTTTTTTTTCAAGTCTAACAGTTTCCCTGTAAGTGCTTCACATACTAATGATATTTAATAAACTGATTAGCCTATAATTTGATTGGTCTTCTCTGTTACCCTTCTTAAAGAATGGAACTACAATAACAGTGTCCCAATCCTTAGGGATATGGCCAGTCTCATCAATATGGGTAAACAGAAAAGCTAAAAATAGTGGCCACTAGTATATGTTCTCTTTTAATAATAAACACCATTTAGACCAGGGGCTTTGACTCTTTTATCCAGTCACTATCAAAGTCAGAAGAAAATGCAGTGGGAAGAAAAGTGGTCTCATGGTCACTTTGTAAGGAAAAATCAGCAGGCAC
Source organism: Sphaerodactylus townsendi (assembly GCF_021028975.2). Classification (NCBI taxonomy): domain Eukaryota; kingdom Metazoa; phylum Chordata; class Lepidosauria; order Squamata; family Sphaerodactylidae; genus Sphaerodactylus; species Sphaerodactylus townsendi. The sequence continues at coordinate 83,531,891 of NC_059426.1, read as the reverse complement.
CCAATGTTAGATTCTCTCCTAACTCCCCATTCCTATCATCATAGCAAATGCATGTACCCCCTTCCTAACCCCTGCATAATGTCTCCAGCCCTCAGTCTTTCCCTCGTAGCTACCAACAGCAAGATTGAAGGAAGAAGAGATAATAGCCAAGGACTCTTCCATCATGCCAAGTGAGCCCAGCTACCATCAATGATGCTACAAAGAGTTGAAATAGCAGCTGGACAGTCTTCTACCAACCCTTTTAAATTGTGCTCTGGTTTATATTTGCTTTTATATTTAAATGATGCAAGATTCTTTGAAGATTTCTGGCTGAAAAACAAGATAAAATTACAACCAGTCAATAGAAAGGCTTTGATGATTTCCAGGTAGAGAGAACCCTTGACAGACTTGCAAGCTACACATAAATCTGGAAAATCACTCTTTGTCACAAATGAAAATATAGAAAAATACATGCTTACCTTTGTCTTTATTGATATGCCAGGAATCCTTTGAATCTAGAGGATCACTATCACCAATATCATTGCGGGCAAAGACCCGGAAGAAATATTTTCTGCCAGGAAGCAAACCTGTGACAGTGTACTTGTTACTGTAAACTTTCTCTGCTGCTGTGAACCAAGTGGCAGTACTGGTGTCTCGTTTCAGGATGACATAATGAGCTCCTCCATCTTCTTTGATATCCGGAGAGTGATCCCATGTCAGAGAGACAGTGTTAGGCACCTCCTCATACAGGTTCAGGTTAGTAGGAGGCCTTGGAAAATCTAAGGCAGAAACACTACGTATGAGCCAGAGCTTATTTTTGTTTGTGGCCATCCAGCATTTTTGCAGTATCTCTCACTAGGAGGATTAACTGGTCCATTTTATTTTCCGTATATTTCTGGGATCTAATGATCCTATATGACACTGCAGATTCTTATTGAGGAACAATCAATAGATTGAGAAGGGCCATACCTCAATGGCAGAGCATCTACTGCACATGCAGAAGATCCCAATTTCAATCCTTGGCATCTCCAGTTAAAGGAACTCAGGAAGGAGGTGTTGAGAAAGAATTTTGGAGAACTGCAGCTAAAATAGACAATACTGAGCTTCATTACCTCAATGGTCTGAATTGTATGTTCATAATGATGGAGTTATCTCCACTAGTTATCAGATGTCAGTATTCATGATTCATTGTCACCTATGTACATTGTTCATTAGCTGAAATGCTGTCTTCATTGCATCATAAAATAACAGCACACAGTAGCAGATTTTTTTTTTTGCTGTCAAGTCACAGATGACTTATGGTGACCCCACAGGGTTTTCAAGATGAGATGTTGGAAGGTGGTTTGCCAATGCCCACCTCCACATCATGACCTTGGTATTTTTTGGCAGTCTCCCATTCAAACAATAGCTGAGGTCAGGGCTGAGTGTGTACCTGACCCAAGGTCACCCAGCAAAGGTTTCTGGGTACAAGTGGGGATTTGAACCTGAGTTTTCAGGTCCTAGTCTGAAACCTTAACAACTATACCACACTGGCACTTATTAAAATTAACACCCTATGTACCAGTAAAGCATCACATGATATTATTTTATGAGCTTGTAATCATGTAATATGTAATCACGGGAGCAGCAGTGGCATAGGAGGTTAAGAGCTCGTGTATCTAATCTGAAGGAACCGGGTTTGATTCCCAGCTCTGCTGCCTGAGCTGAGGAGGCTTATCTGGGGAATTCAGATTAGCCTGTGCACTTCCACACACGCCAGCTGGGTGACCTTGGGCTAGTCACAGCTCTTCTGAGCTCTCTCAACCCCACCTACCTCACAGGGTGTTTGTTGTGAGGGGGGAAGGGCAAGGAGATTGTAAGCCCCTTTGAGTCTCCTGCAGGAGAGAAAGGGGGATATAAATCCAAACTCTTCTTCTTCTTAATACAGCGATCTGCAAAATAATATTTATATTTTCTAGACATTAAAAATAATGCCAGTTCAAGGTATCTTTTTCAAGCTATTAGCCAAGTTATATTTAGGAGACACAGGCTGTGTCCAGATGGTACAATAAATCAGAGTTTAAAAATCAAAGTTCAATTCCAAGTTAGTATGATGTCTGAGTCCAAGCTGCCCAACAAATTATGATTTTTAGTGGGTGCTAAACTGGAATCCCAAACAATGATTGTACCTGGCTTATTCAGTATGGTTTGTACTAACCGTGGTTTATCATGCAGTCTAAATGCAGAAGTCCTACTTTGCTCAGTAGCACTTCTCTTAGCTTGAAATATGTTTCAAAGATTTTCACCTCTCCAGGGCGAAATTTAAAAGACAAAATATGACAAGAGAGAAAGACAGTAGAACATCTACTTTGTTTCAGAGTTTAAAAGTCTAGGTATCAAATGAAGCTCATAAACAAAAAGGGGGTGAAAAACAGCACATACATTCCAGAAATGGTACCACATACACCTCAGTCTTATCAGCTTCCTGACTTCATGCTTATGTATCATCATGCATGACTTCTAAGAGGAGACTCTTATCCTACAAAATAAAAAATGGTCGCCTCTTATGCAGATATTCCCCTATTTCAAGAGTCCTCTTTGCCACCAGTTTGGTGTTCCAATATCAATTCAGAAGTTCAAACAACTTCCCCAAATAAGCAGAGGGGTTCTGTTCATGTAAACAGAACTGTATGGGTAGGTAGAAAGGGAACACAGTCTCAGTTTCACAATTTTGTCTAATCCCAAGCCTTTAGGGTACCCTCCTGTACCTGCTATTTGCACGTGGATATCATGGGAGGTTTCCCCATAGTCATTGCTGAGCACGATACGGTAGAGTCCAGTATCAAAGCGTTTGGTGCTGTGGATGAGGAACTGGGAGTGGTTCTTGCCTTTGGTGATGCTCTCCCTTCCCCTTGTGGGAATCCCATCCTTTTGCCACACCACAGTTGGTGGAGGGGAGCCCTGCAAGAAACATAAATTGTCAAAAGAAGAAACTGTAACTTATTCCACCTATTCTTTCCCTGGTTCTCTCATCTGCCTCTCCCTCCACCTGCTCTGTGCATCACACTTGGAATCACGCTTGCTACAGCTGGCTGGGGAAGGGATGGACAAAACCAATAGATGGGAAGAGTCATGGCTGATGTGTCTCTTATTAAAAACAGCTGTTTTAAAGTGAATTGTGATCTGGCAACTGTAATTCTATAAAGAGGAGGTGACTTTTGAGATCATGACAAAAAAGGGAGCCATTTGCCAGGTTTTCCTCTGAACTCCATGCTTCTGTGATCATCAGGAATAGTAAAATCACACACAGCAAATCCCACATAACTCTGATGACCACCCCAAAAAGTCCAAAGTAGCCTGGAGAATATTAATGAATCCCCAGCAAACATGATCCTATCAATGGAATTGCTTGAGCCCACGGATACAGTTCCATGGCATGGATCTGAGGAAAGAAGAGGAGATTATGGGGCTTACAAAGCTCTTATTAGTCTGGCATCCCAATCAGCATTACTGTGCATTATTGTGATTACTTTAATCCTGCGTGAGCAAAATGCTGTATTTCTCCTAGTAATTATTTCAAGTTGGGGGAGTTTCTCATATGCCTACGAAGGTTCTAATTCTGCCTATGTACTAAGTACATACTTAAATAAGCAATCTGTCCACATACTAGGGCAGTCTTGTGAGTACTCTGCATTCCCTGTCCAGCCTGAGCCCCCTTTTCACAAACTAGACTCAACAGTTAGCCATGCATGGCATTCTGTGCTTCCATAGCTACTCATCGCAACAATGCTCAGAGTAGTGCCTGACATCCACAGATGAGGTGACGAACAAAAGCAGAATAACAGGAAGAACCTTACTGAGAAACCAGCTTCAGTTCAATAAGTTCAAAACTATCAAAAATTATTTGGAATGGTCAGTAATTAATAAGAAATTATTTGTCATTATTACTGATATAGCAATATCAGTGTGCCAGGATATATGGAACAGTATAAGCAAAACACAGATTTTTGCTCCCCAAAACTTGCAGGATAAATCTATTTATTGATAGTAAAGGTGTGTGTGTGGGGAGATGTGCAGGAAAGCATAAGCAAACAAGAGATGAATGTGAGCAACTAGTGTTACATGTAGGCTTTGGCTTTGTTGAAGATAAAGCAGGGCTAAATTTACACATGCTGAGGTCCCATGCTATGTCAAGTTTAAAAGGCCCCACAGCATTACCAAAAATAATCGGCAAAACTTAAAATCTAGTAATTTTATGCCCTTCATAATCTGAAGCCTCAAACTGTAGCTTACTCAGCTTCTGCACAAATCTAGCTCAGGATGAGAGCATCCTCCTATGATCAGCTAGGCTGACTGGACCAGTATAGAGTGAAATGAGGATCTCATGTTTGCCCGTCTCCCTCAGCCCAGTGGCAATTCAAGCCTTATATATGAGTGAAATGAAAGTCACAAAGGAAAGAGAAGGTTACAAAATGATAACTGCAAGCAAACTTATAAACTTCCCCTATGGGGAAGCCTTATAAACTTTAGAGACACTCATAAATAATTAAAAGATGGCTTACAGTAAAAGAGGCATGAATACAGAGGGCAGTCCCTGCACGAACTACCATGTGACTCTTCAGTCTAGCCATCAGATCAAACTTCGGTGGAGCTAAAAGATTAACCAGCCCAACAACAAAGAGAGAGGGAAAGAAAAACAATCAAAACCATCTGTTAGAAGGTTTGCCCCAACTGTTGTATCCTTTCAGCTCCAAAGGATAAGTAGTTAAACATTAGAAAGAAAAGCAGCGATAAAACGTACATTTCTTATCAAATAGTGTTACTTTAGGCTAGCAGTACTGTAATTCATTATCTCAGCCATTATGACAAGTGGTTGCAATCACTATGGAAATGAAGTGATTGACTGAAGTATCAAAGAATATTTGAGCTGGCAAGAGGTGCTGGCAAGAAAGAGATGCTCTTGAGGAATAATCAGCTGTTGTTTAAAACATATGATGTGTGTTCAGGACATCTTTCTTAAATATGGATTATTCTTGCTCATGTGGGCAGCAGTAGTTATTTCAGGGTACTTAGTGTGTATTAATTGTACCCAAGAGGAAGAATGATCCGACCCTATATATAATCCATTAGTTGACATGGGAGTCTGGAAACTGTTCAAACAGCAAAGAGCCAGATTTGATTTGAGACATTAAATTTCTCCTGTCAGTTTATTTACACTTGAATGCAGCTGGGTGGGGGTGGGGGACTTTGAACTTGATGGAAGTTTTGGCACACAACAGACAAAATGATGCGGGGAAACATATCTTTGCAGATTGCCCGGTTCAGCAAAATTGACATCACAAGGTTGCTTTCTCGCCCTCAGTGGAAAAAATACCAAGTTCAAATCTTTTCTCTTGCAGAGAGAAGACCAGTTTGGGGAAGACAATTTTTTTAGCATGCAGATATGGAACTTCTCCTGGACCAGCTTCCTTGACAGCCTCAGTAGTGACTGCAGATTGTTTTTTTAAGATGCCAATAAAATAAATGTTACTTCTCCAGCTTAGAGTTTCCCTTCCATATAGCTGTGCTAAAGTTTTTTAAAGCACTTCCCCACAATTGTGTTTAGTTTGACTGCGACTGAGCAACAGGTGTTTTCTGCTACTTTTGGCCTTAGCAAGAAGAGTGCGACAAAATGATCAAAACAATTCTGGCTTTTTTTGGCAGGAGCGGGGGCAGCTATTTTGTTTCCAATTTTAGCTTCCCAGTTCCTTATCTCAAAGGTGGGTGGCAAACATGATGAAGTTGATGTAAAAGGTCTTGTATCTGCTCAGCAATGGAGCCCACATCATGGTCTTGGGAACTCACCATTACTTAGCCTGGCCCTAGCCAATCTTACAGAGTTTACAATTAATTGATTTTTAAAAAAAAAAATACCCTGCATTTAGAATACACAACAGCAGAATTATATAAAGTTATTTGTATCATCTAAATATCAATAACATTAGCAAGAGTAAGAAACTGGTGTCTGCCAAGAGAAGGAGTCCATTGGCTGGTGTAAAAACAAATGCATACAAATAATGTGGACAAGGAGGCAAAATGATCCCAAAAGACAAATCAGTGATACGTTATCAGTCACACTCTAAAATGTTGAGCCCTTGTTTTATTCCTAAATCACACCTCTTTCTTCGGCCCTATTTTGTATCAGAAACAGTTTCACCTACTGGGTGGGATTTTGTGATAGACAGAAAAAGTTCATTACAATTCAAAGCTAAGTTTGCGTCTGCATTTTTCTCCTCCCACCCTGAGAATTTTAGGCCTTTCTCACATGAAAATATTAAAAGCAATTCTACAAAACAAACAAACCCCAAAACCCTATACCAGTGGTGGCGAACCTATGGCATGGGTGCCAGAGGTGGCACTCAGAGCCCTCTCTGTGGGCACGCACAAACAGAGTGCCCCCCCCCCCACATCTAGGCTAGCCTGGGCCACTGGGCTTGATTATTAGCATTAAACCTAAGACCAAGTTTTGGGGAAGCAGTGCAGGTAACCCTGTTAAGTGCTGTTAAACCCCACTGATTTTCATGCAAAGAACAAAAGTGCAATCCTTTACCTGGGAGTAAGCTCGGTTGCTGGCAATGGGGCTTGCTTCTGAGTAAACCCTCCTAGAGTCATGATTCACCCGTTGGAAGAGATGCAAGGTTGCTTCAAAGCAAAGCCACCAACTACCACCAAGCTTACTCCTGAGTAACGCACACCTCGGAGCCAACCGTTTTTTCTAAACTAAAACCTCAGTATTCAGGTTAAATTGCCACGTTGGCAGTTTGCAATAAATAAGTGGGTTTTGGGTTGCAATTTGAGCACTCGGTCTCAAAAGGGTTCGCCATCATTGCCCTATACTGCCAGTCCTGTCTACATTTGCAGTAAACATATGAAGGCAATGCCTGTAGCTGAATCTGTTTTAGGTGCATATCAGCATACTTCCATCTTGATGAATTTACTTTGTGATATGCACCCACCCTATATTCTTGGAATCATAGAATCACAGAGTTGGAAGAGACCCCAAGGGCCATCAAGTCCAACCCCCTGCAATGCGGGAACACACAATCAAAGCACTCCTGACAGATGGCCATCGAGCCTGTCTTTAAAAACTTCCAAAGAAGGAGACTTCACAGCACTCTGAGGGAGGTGGCTGTAGACAGCTTTATTCAGCACTGATCTGCTTGTCAGTGTTTCTCCCATCTTGCCCAAAGGGAGAATATAGCTCTGCAGGGCAGACATAGTTACAGTTAAACTGTAATCTGCACTAAACCATTACCTGGAGGGGGCATGGCCAGAACTCCTTCCTTTAATTCAATCGGTTCTCCTACACCAGCTTCATTCACTGCTCGAATCCGGAAGAAATATTTCTGCCTTTCCTGCAAGCCTCCAACAGTGTAGCTGGTACCAGAAATTGGAATTTTGGTGCACTTGGACCATTCCTTGGTGTCTTCAGCTCGCATCTCTAGTATGTATCCTGAAGGTGCATCACCTTCATCTGGCTGTTGCCATGCCAATGAAATGCTTGAGTTGGAAGAATCAGTGACTTGTAAGCCCTTCACTAGTCCAGGAGGCTCTGAAAACATAGATAAACCAGATCAGACTGAGCTGCAGAGTTTGCAGTGGTTGCAAATAACTATTTATCAGTACAATAGTGTAATTAGACTTGCTGCAAAATTTAACAGCAACATTTTTTTCAAGTTAAATTTTTGGAAAAGTATTTTTACAACACCCCCCCCCCCCCATCAAACAAACCCAAACACTCCACTCATTCTTGGGAGCCATAGTAATTCAACATGAAAGCTGTAAAACTTAACTTATAGCCGCCCCCCCCCCCATTTCACATTTGTGAACAATTGGCACATTATGAATTATGAATCAAAGCACAGGGGTAGAAAGTGGGTGTGGAAAGTGCCTAACAGTTGCAGCCAGTTTATGTGACCTTGTAAGGTTTTAAAGGCAAGAGATGTTCAGAGGTCATTTGCCATTGCCTGCCTCTGCATAAGCGACATTGATGTTTTTGGAGGGTCTCACATACATACCATGCAGAATTTCAGTTGGTTATGGTATCATGAAATCAGTTATAGAAACCGACAGTAGGGAGCAATGGACACAAAATTCAGCTAAGCAAAAAACCCCTGTTCATTCCATTTTTCTGCCTAAACAATAAAATTTATATTCTGAAATATTTTTAGACAATGCTAGGAATAGTTCTGGATTCATTTTTTAGGTTTGCTGTTATTTTATTGAAAACTTCCTAGGCCAGGGGTTTCCAACTTTGTTGAACTATTGGACATTTTGGGAATTCTGAGAGCAGCTATTGGGTTTCACAACAAAATGGCTGCTGTGGAGGGGACTGGGGCATCACAACATTTTGTGGGGGCAATTGTTTCCAAACTGGTGCTTTCTAAAGACTTAGAAGGAATGTCTCATGGGCTCCTCTGAATCACTGTCTATTGCAACGAAGAAGAGAAAAGACACAGGACTGGTTCTTAGCTTTAGGGAAGAGATGCTTTGGGGAAGAATCAACTGTCATGGCTCCTACGGACATCATGTTGGGAACCACGAGCCAAGGCCAGCTGTTATGACTGAAAATAAATGTTTTGTGAGCAAATGCAATAGATTAGAGACATACTGATGGGATCCTTTGCCACAACTGAGGTTGAAGCGCTGCTGGGATGTCCAGGCCCTGCCCGATTCACAGCTATAACACGGAACTCATACTCTGTGTCTTCTAACAAGCCATCCACCTTGTGTTTAGTACCTAAAATGGGATAGTGGTTATAAAAGTACACCATTTTAATAACTAGTAGGAAAAGATTTTTCTTGCAGATAATACTATTCACATGCTAATAGGTATGCATGTGAGCGCTGTCAAGTCACAACTGACTGATGATAACTCCAGTCAGGGGTTTTCAAGACAAGTGAGAAACAGAGGTGGCTTGTCACAGCCTTCCACTGCACAGCCTTCCTTGATAGTCTCTAATCCAAGTTCTTATTTTCTGAGATCTGACAAGATCATGTTACGCCATGCCACCTTCCCGCCTTCTAGTGATCATATCCTTTAAAATGTACTCAATCGGGACAAAATGTTTTCTGGTACTAGTGGCACATTGTAGCTTTTTGCTTCCCCCTGGTGGCAACAAAACTGCTTCACACAGAGAAATCTGCCATACTTGGGAATATTTGTGCACTTTCACCTCATTAAATTGGCCTGCATACTGATGGGGAAAGCGATAAAATGGATGGTGGTACAACTGACTAGATACAGATGGTCACTATGCAAGAAAAATCACGAGCATGCTCAGTGACAAAACTGTACCTATACTGCCAGTGACTGAAGATGTGATGGCATTAATTACAGATTAATTACAGTATTTTGAACCAGCTGTGGATGAATTCTCTGAATTCTCTGACACATTTGATACCCTCCCTTGTGCTATCAGGTCTTCCAGTTTAGTTCTTGTGAGAATATTAATTTTTATATTTAAGATACCATTTTTCTCTATTACCATATAAACATTTAATATTGTAACTGAGCAGATCGTTTTTTTGAGGAGTAATAAATTGGTCACCCAATCCTTTTGTGGGTGTTTGTTTAAGCAAATCAATAATGATTAAAAGTGCTCTGTGCATTTCAAAGAAGGTTAACTGAATATGGATGCTTTTAAAGAGGAAATTAAAGTTTCTTGCCAAAAGCCAATCCAACTATCACACTTCAAATGCAATCCTTCTAAACTTGTTGTTGTCAATGAATGTAAGCTGGATGTAATATCCTTAAAACAGCAGTGGGTTTTTAAAAATAATAATGGATTGTTATCATTTTGAAATGCAGTGCAATAGGCTATTTAAAATGAAGCTTTTGTTGCTGCTGCTACTTATCACATGTTTATATTTAAATAACCAGAACGTCAAAGTCTACTATACAAGATTTTTTGATTTCTCAAGCCAATGTAGCCTAAAAATATAATCCACATAGCATAACACAAATTGCAGGAGACTAAATAAAGGTCTACATGTTGCTACATCACCATGGCAGGAGGTTTCTGCATAGCAGGTGTCTTTCCTGAAGCTGTAACCTCTGGGCCAGCTCCTCATATGCAGAGCTGCAGGCCTGCATGGAGTGTTTCCATTGCAGTTAGAGGCCTACAAGAATCTTTGTGCTGGTTTGGAAATGTTTTGCATGATTGAATCTATAATAGAACTATGATGAGAACAGTCATCACACAATATCTCGCAACCCAGGGAGAAGCTAACAAGCAGAATATTCTTTAAATGTGCGTAAGGTTTGACTACTGAAGTCCAGAGATTATGTACATTACAGCAGTCATGATTTTATTTAAAGAGCAACTCAGAATATAGAAATGCCATCATCTGTAATGTCTGAAGCCAAATATGTACATCCTAGGAAAGTGCTCTCAGTATATTACACCAAGCACCACCAGCTGAATATTAAAGTGACATTTCATTCAGCTCAGGCCAATTCTTTAAAACTTTCAGTACGAATTTAAGGAGATCTTAGCATGTCTCTAGCATAGACATGGGGGGGGGGGGGGGCATGTCAGACAAATGCCCATGAATTGCTAATGGGAGAGAGAGCAACTACTAACGGGTTCAAAACATCAGTTGAATGGTTCTCAATAAAAAGCCAGAATGGAACTTAAGAGACTATTATGATCTTAATAAAACTCAATTTCTCACTTTACATCATTTTGCTTATATACAAGGGAAAAGGGGAAATAAATAATGGACCTTGAACTAGTTCTTTGGACACTGGAACCCACAGGTTGCTGCCTTTCTTTCTTCTTTCCACAATGTACCCCATTATTGGGGAGCCTCCATCTTGTGCTGGAGGATTCCAAGTTATAGTGACAGCTTCTTTGGTGACATCAGAAACTTGAGGTTGAGTGGCCTGCCCTGGAGGATCTGAAAAGAGTTTTGGCATGAATGAAACAATATAACACTGGCATACTTTAGCTAATTTACTGATTCCCTGATAACAGGATAGCTTTCACTCTGGTCAGTCTCAATGTTCTTTCATCCACTTTGTTAGAAGGGAGGAAGACACCATGGTGTACTGCTTCACAAATATTGATGCCCTTGAGCTATTGGGAAACCTGAAACAGCTGGACATGTGCTGCTGCACTGCCCCTTCTATAATATTTGACATGTATTTATTATACCCGTCCAACCAAAAAACCCTGAGAAGATCAGAGGAATTGTAACCTCCTTTCTTCTTGCAAACCTTGAATCTGAAACCCCACAAAGAGTTGCCAGATTCTATGTAGGTGCCAGAGTCTACTGAGATACAGTGTTGATTTAGTGATGCATACTTGTTTTATATTGTTTAACAGAAGATTGTGTAAATACTCTTATAACCACTCTTATAACCATTCCTATAGCCACACTTATAACCACTATTAATCACATTTTAATCTGCTGACCCATGACCATAATAAATTATTGATAGATGGACTGACTAATTAATTTGATGACTGACATTTTTGTGGCATAGTACTAAATGGGGGTTGAAAATGCTCAGGAAGCTGTCTAGTTGTTATGCTGTCATTTATTGGAGATACACCAGTATAAGTAGGAGTTGTGTAGGTGAAGTGCCTAAATGCCACCTTGCTGCTCATGGCTGCTGTTGTACTCCTGCAGCAGCTGCCCTTTGGTGGGCTGGTGGCGTAGGCTCTGCACCAGCATGGAAGTAAGAGGGCCGGGGTGGGGGTGGTTATTTGGCTTCTTAAACTGATTTAGTCCAGGGACAACCCTATCAATGGCAGAAAGTTATGGCGGCAAACGTCAATGCACAGCCATAAATGTCTGTGCAAACAGCAAACATGATTGTTCCCCCATCCCGCCCTTCGCACTGGTGCAGCTCCACCCAAAAGGCCTGGAGGAGCAGAGAATATAGACTACAGACACAACCAATCATCTCCCTCACATGCAGTAGGCCAGGCGTTGGCAACCTTTACCACCCAAAGATCAATTTGGACCCATTTTCCACGGCCCCGAAGATCTACCAAGACGGAGAAGTGGCTCCACACGGAGCTGGCTCCGGTTTGGCCCCTCCACTCACCCTTCCTTCCAGCGCTGGGAGGCGGAGGCACCAGGCAGGGAAACCCCCTCTGCCTGACAGAGCAGGCAGCTGCCTGCTCTGTGGGGCAGAGGGGGGATGGTGTCTGCGGCCTGCCCGGTGTTGCCACCTCTTGCACTGCGGAAGGGAGCAGTGCCAGGCAGGGAAACCCCCTCTGCCCAATGGAGCGGGCAGCAGCCTGCTCCATGGGGCAGAAGGGGGATGGCAGCGGTGGGCTGCCTGGTGCTGCCACCTCTTGCACTGCGGGAGGCAGTGGCACCAGGCAGGGAAACTTCCTCTTCCCGATGGAGCAGGCAGCCGCCTGCCCTGTGGGGCAGAGGGGGGATGGCGGCTGCTCTGGAGGGACACACCCACACTACCCTCCGACCTGCAGGGGTTGGAAGGCAGCATGGGCGTGTCCCTCCAGCCCTCCAGAACAGTGCTGGAAGGAGAGGTGAGAGGAGGGGATGCAAAAAGAGGTGCCCTCACGCACGGAGCTGCCTCTGGTTTGGCCCCTCCACTCACCTTTCCTTCCAGTTCTGGTCTGGAGGGCTGGAGGGACAAGCCCAAGCTACCCTCCGACCTCCAGGCCACATGGAGTCACAGTATATGGCTGAAAGAGCCACATGAGGCTCCAGAGCCGCAGGTTGCAGACCCCTGCAGTAGGCAAACCTCGTCCAAGCAGCCAATCAGCTCCCTGCCTCACCCCACAGAACTCCAGCCAGGATGCTCCATAACTCATTAGGTAGGGTTTGAGGCACAGGTCTGTCCCAGAGCTCTGTGCTGATTTAGAGTGAGCTGTGGGGTACTTTGGTAGTGGGTGAAAAAGGTGCGCACTTAGAACTACTGGGAGAGCACACAGTGCAAACACCAAAGAGAAACAGCCATGTCCAAACTGTGTGGCTAACATGTCTCAGAGCAGAAACCATCAGGAGGCTGAACCCAAAGGGACGACAGCACATTGATAGGTAAGCAAGAACTGAGATTCCAACTTGCTTGCCCATTCCCTCGCATGAGGCTGTGTGCCACCTTGGCAATGCTGCCCCCCACAGCCATGCCTTGCACTGTAGTCATGTGGGAATGGCTTGAGCCACTGCCTCTACTATGGCCTCTACCATGCAATAGGGAAGGATCCCAGTAAATTTCTCAGGGGAACTGCCAAAGAGGGAATCAAAGCCTACTGCAGCAGCTGCAGCTGAGTGATTATGAGCCACTGCTGAGTGCTTCTACAGATTAATGTAGTTTAGATGACACCAGCATTGGCCTTGAAAGACGACTGAGGCAAATTCCCTCTCCGTGAGGCTGGAACTGTGTCACCAGCCAGGTTGCCACAGACATGGCTGTGCCCAGCACAGTTCCTCTGCTGTTTGCCACTGCTGCACATGTCTCTGCTTTCATGCCAGTGCTAATTCAACAGGGAGACAGGGGTGCATGACTATGACTGTTCCCTGCCACTCTGCTCAGTTCCCAGCCCACCTCTTGCAACTTCCTGCCTTAGGCAGCTTTCCAGTCTGGGAGTATGCTTCCGTCAGAAGCATGCTTTGGGTTTCACATTCTCCCACAGCACAGCTAGTGCCTAAAAGTCTATGCTGATCTTAGTATGGTGGTGGGGCAGGCATAGTGGATACACTATGAGTATCCTGGGTACAGCAAAGGGGAGAGCTGAGAAGCAGAATCCTGGGCAAACGGATGAATACCTGGGGCAGTACAACAGCTGGCAGTCTCATTCCTCTTTTTGTGGGGGCAAAAAGCCAGCCCCAGGACTTTTGTCCACCTCTCCCTTCTTCACATGTGATGTGAGGATAAAAAAGGAGCCATGCTATGCAAGCGTCTTTCCACTGCTGTTCTGTGTGATATTCTCTAGCTTGCCCTATATGGAGTTCCAACAGATCTACTCTACTACAATCAAATCTAAAATGGTGGGGTGTGATCCTGGCCCATTATTTTCTGACAAATAACACAGGGTGTATTTCCTTCTATCTGGAAGAAAGGTCTGATGGTTCCTATTTTTAAGAATAAATGGAATAGATAAGAGTCAGAATTATTGTCCAAATACCCTTCTGTCTGTCACTGGAAAATTATATGATGCTTATTTAAGTTTAAAATTGGAAGAATGGATGGAAGAATCAGAAATCTTGAGGAAAGAACAAGGTAGGTTTCATCAAGTATACTCTGTGGTTGACCATTGTCTGGTTTTTATCTCCCTTGACAAAGAAATTTGCTTCTTCTGTAAATAATCATCTATATATAGCCTTCATGGATTGTGCTTGGCTTTTGATAGTATTTCTAGAACCAGACTGTGGCAGAAACTGAAGGAATTTGTTATGGCTTCTGATTAGTTCTTATCAAGGTATTGAAGTTAAAAATTAGATGTAGTTTGGAAGGCCAGACTACAGATTCTCTTCCCACCTTTCAAGGTGTTCAACAAAATTCTCTCATCTCCCTATGTATTAAATCAGTACATTAATGACATCGTCAAACATGTTTCAGACCCCATTTATTATGCACCCATTCTTAAATAATGCGATCTTTCAATTCTACTCTACACAGAGGGTTGAAGAGTAGGAGGAGAAGATGATGCATATAATGGAAATTAACAGATTAACTTGGTTGCTGAGGGACAACCCTGAAAAGTTTGAAAAGACTTGAAAGATATATATGGACGATAATGTATAAATTCTATTTCTTTCAGCTATGAACTCAGAATGGTTGACTTTTGAGTTAATTAAGGAAAAATTTATGTTAAATGTAATTCTCATAGGCTAAAATGTTCAGTTTAGTATATAGTTTATAAAGATTGATACCTTTGATGATTGAATAATTGATTACTTCTCTTCATCTTCTTATGGAAGAAAATAAGGATTTAGAATCTAATATTTTCTATTTAACTACCTATCTTCTGTCACACTTTCACTTATTTCTATTGTTTTTGCTCTCTGTCTTTTCTCTTTCATTTTCTTTATTTAATAGACATGTATTCAGTAGAATAATTGAATTTAGACAGATCTGAAAGGTTATTTACAATATGTAATTTTTTTCTTATTGTTTATTTCATGTTTTAACAAACTTAATAAAATTAATTTTAAAAAATCTACTCTACACAGATGATATGGTATTATCATATACATATGTAGGGTTGAAGCATATGCTAGCCAGTTTTGGTTCCTACTGTATAGATGAAGGATTAATTGGAAATACTGACAAACCTAAAATAGTTGTAGTTCAAGAGGCTCTCAAAGGAAAAAGACTGGAGAGTAGCAATTGAACAAGTGCCTACATTTAGACCTCTAGGACTGTGAATCCCCCAGAATTTATCTTGGAAAGTCCAACTTCATTTTTTTTCTCAAATAATATTGCCATACCCATTGAAGAAATCACTCCTGCGGACTGACGCCAGGGAAGGGAAGTTGCCTCCCTTATCTCCTGGAACATCGCAGGATGGAACAACAAAAGCAGGAACCGTGATTTTACCTCTTATTTAAGTAGATTTAAGTTTATAGCTCTACAAGAAACCTGGTCTAACACAAATTTATTCCTAAAAGGCTACCACCAATATTCCCTTCCAGCTACTAGAGTATCCAAATTTGGCTGCTATGAGGGTGGTCTCGCACTGCTTGTTATCAACAGTATTAAATCCACTTTGGGCTCCTGTCCACCTCTTGCCCATGCGATTTTGACAGCGGGGGAAGATCTGACTATGATCATAGTAAACTTCTATATCTCTCCCAGTCTATCACGAGTCTCCTTATCCAATACTTGGAGCAGTTGATCATCATTTATTGAGAACCTGGAAAACAATCATCCGCTTATGGAGATAATTTTGACAGGAGACTTTAATGCCAGGGTTTTATTTCTATTTATTTTTATTTTATTTCTTAAATTTATATACCGCCCGATCCCCGAAGGGCTCCGAAGGGTTGGTGTGGAACTATCCATAACTTTGGCTCAGCTCAACCTTGAGGATGACTCTGTACAGCTTCTCCTATGTCCTGCCCTCCGGATTTCCAAAGATCCGCATGTGAACTCTGCTGGAATCCAGCTAATCAAATTTGCTATTAAATTTAATAAACTACGGTTGAATGGGCTTAAACATCATAGAAATACAGATAGTTTTACCCTGGTTAACTCCATGGGTTCGAGTGTGATTGATTATATTTTAATGTCACCCTATTTATATCAGTTTGTTACTTCTTTTAGTATTGGAGACCTATTACTCAGTGATCATCTACCACTAACTCTTAACCTTTTCAAATAAGGTTGGGGCTGGTGAGGACCCTTCTTTTACACCCAAGCTCTATAAGTTAACATGGTCACCGCAGGTAGCAGCCGCCTCAGAGGCTCTGCTTGGCTCTCCTATGATAACTAAATTAAAAGAGGATATAATAAGGGCTGCTTCCCCAGAACTGGGAATATGTCAATTTGAACAACTAATTCTTGTCTTAGTGCAAAATTTACAATCAATTTCCTTGCCCAAACCTAAGGCCTCCAAACACAATACAACATGGTTTGACCATTATTGCATCGAACATAATAATATAATTCGTGCACTTTATAGAAGATACTGCAGTACGGGGGATGAGGAGCTACTCAGCAACATCACTCAATTAAAAAGAAAGTTCCAACTTGTAGTTCAACTGAAACATACGAACTACACTGAATATCAATGGAACCGACTATACCAGGCCACTATAACTAATAACATCCAACAGTTCTGGCAGCTGGTACATAGAAGTACCTCAACCTATGGCACGCCTCACATATTTCTCTAGCTCACTGGCACAGTTATTTTTCCAACCTTTTCATTGTGGGTACTACTGTGAACCCGTTCCCGCCCCAGCTTCAGCTGAGTAATCAATTTAATTAATGGTTTAAAAAGAGGCAAAGCCCCTGGCCCCAACGATATAATACCTGAAATATTTAAATCTTCTCCAGGATGGTGGGCGACACTTTTGGCCTCACTATTCACTTATGTTAACAACACAGGCCTTATACCGAGCGAGTGGTTAACAGCTATAATTGTCCCCATATACAAAAAGGGAGACACTACCAAACCTTCGAGTTACCGCCCTATCAGTCTCCTTTCAGTCACAGGCAAATTATATGCCAAATTTTTATACCTGAAACTTGAGGAGTGGATCAGACAAACAGGAGTAATTGGTCCGGAACAAATTGGCTTCTCTAAAAATAAATCAACCCTTGATCATTTATCTGATTTATCACACCTAGCCAATAAATATACAATTCATGCCAACCATAAACTTTTTGTTGCTTTTTTAGATTTAAAAGGGGCATTTGACTCAGTTTCAAGAGAACTACTCTGGAGCAAACTCTCTGTCCTGAACATTGACCCTAGATTATTGTTTTTAATAAAACAATTGTACACTGGCACTAGCTGTAAAATCAGAGGTGCCCCGAATGGGCCCCTCCTAACGCATCTAACAACATCCCTACTACTAGGGGAGTCAAACAAGGCTGCATACTGGCCCCTATATTGTTTAACAACTTTCTCAGTGATTTAGTGCCTATTCTTCTAAAGGTCAACGGACATGCACCGAAACTGCTCTAAACATGTCCCTGTCTTGCTTTATGCAGACGACACTGCTCTTCTCTCATGCACCAAGGTTGGCCTCACCCGCCTTCTGAATCACTGTGTGGAATACTGCAAGTCAAATGAATTGGAAATCAATTATGGGAAATCTAAAATATTGGTGTTTACCAGACAATTCTCTAGACAGGTATGGACTATCAACAAGAAACCTATAGAGCAAGTCAAACAGTTTCAATATCTGGGCATTACTCTTACAAGTAATCTTAATTGGGCAGTACACAGGAAACTATGCAGCCAATAACAGCGCTTCAGCAATTTTGTGCTTTTTCCACAAATCGGGCCATCAGTATGTACCGTCAGCGTTGAAAGTTTTCAATGCCAAATGTGGAACCAAGCTCCTTTATGGAGCACCTATCTGGATTGAAGTGGCGAACAAAATCTTAAATAGATCTCAGTCCCGTTTTTTTTACAAAATCATGGGCCTACCCATCTGTGCCCCATATGCAGCCCTATGCTTAGAACTTGGGCAAATATCCCATATCACAATGGCTTGGGTGAGAACTATCAAATATTGGCTGCACATCCATTTTTCACACGATCATTCTAGTTTAATCCACTCGATGCTCTCTGATTTGGTAATTCTCAGATGATGTTGGTGGAAGAAAAAATTAGCACTATCGGCCTCCCATTAGAGTAATTTTACTCTTTCACTCTATCGGAGGCCTATAATTGCCTGAAAATCAGGCTGCTGGAACATGAGTACTGGAACATGATAGCTGAAGCGAGGAAAACATGCTCTCCTCTAAATCTGCTTATCCCTCTTGAACAAGGACATACAGTCAACTATCTTTTCTGGCTTACCAATCCAAGGCACAGAAGAGCAATAACCTTGGCCCGTTTCAATTTAATGCCCTCTATGCTCCTTAAAGGCAGAAGTTGAGACACTGGAGCACACTTTGTTTCATTGTGCAAGATTTGCCAAGATCAGAATGACCCAACCCATCATTACTTCACTCCTGTACAATCATTTAACTGATGCTCTTAGGATTCCTTTAATCTTAGATAATCTTGATTCTTACTTTTGCAAAAGCATAGCAAAATATCTTTTAAAGATTATAGACGCAACTCTAGATGGTTATTAAGCATTAGATTGCTAGCATCATAACAACAATAACGTTGGTTACATTAACTATTTGCTACTGGTATACAGTGCCTACCTCTGCCAGTAACCTATAGGTTCATAGTCATCCAAAGTCAAATAACCTGTGGGTGACTTATAGAAAGATGTCATAGTTTTATTATCGATTGCCAGATGGTATAACAATTGAAGGCTGTGGCAACCTATTAGAGTCAGATCAATTATTCACCCATTTCCTTGTCCCCTATCCCTTATTCTGTATTTGATGCCACCCCAACAAACTCTGTGTTTTATAGTAAAATTTTAATACTGTATGTTATTATGATACTTAGGTTCTGTTGATAAGTCTTCAGTCTGGTCTGTAAAGAAGTATATAGGAATGGCACTTTTGATGAGTTCATTTGGACTTCACTATTGATAAGACTTTGAATGTTTGATGTATTCATCTGTCTTTTATGGACAATTGTTTTATTATAACTTGGAATGCCAATAAAGGCTTGTCTACTTCTATTGCCATACCTAAATGCTTTATAATATTTTTCACACAGTAGGAGGAAGGTGTTAGCTAGTTTTTTCTACTCAGAATGAAATCAGGGTACATTATTAACAGGAGTTTTGGAAATTTAGTTTATGATAACAGAACCACATGGACAGCTGTTCATAACATGCTCAGGTGCTTACCAATAGGATCACCAGCAAAAATTTCTTCTGTTTCCAGCGGCTCACTCAGACCCTCAGAATTAACAGCCAGGATTCGGAACTGATAGGCCTTTCCTTCTTCTACCTTATCTGTAGCAAATGTGGTGTGTTTGCTGTCAATTTCTCCAATTTTGATCCAAGATTTCTTCCCAGATATTCTTCTTTCAATGATAAAGTGAGTCACTTGCTTGCCTCCATTGTCTTTGGGTGCTTTCCATTTCATTTTGACACACTTTCCTGATTTCTCCAGGAACTCCACTTTTCCTTGTGGTGGTTTTGGTATGTCTGAAGCACAGGGAGATAAATAGGAAAGTGATCATAATTAGGCCTGGTAAGTAGACCACTCAGAATCAAGTAATCATTCAATGGGCCCATGACAAACTCTCAGTCTGATGCTCAGTCTGATGCTCATAGGGATATTACCAAACAGAGGTGAATCTTGTATGCCACCCTGAGCTCTTCATAGAAAGGGTGGGCTCACATGCAATCAGCAGATGGATAAATCAGCTTTTTAGTCTCAAGTGTTAATGGTGACTGAATCGGCATTAATGTCATTGCAAGCTAACTTCTAATTTGAGTCACAGTTTTGTTCTCACAGAACAGAATAATGCAGCATTTTGCCAAAACTAATTTTTAAGCTATTGATTCTTCCAGGCTGTTAGATGTAAAGACAAACCATGGTACTTCTCTCACTCCATGGGTTGCCCAATATGTTCACACTTATAGGTAAGTATGGACTGTCCTCTTGACTATAAACTAGGATTTCATTGTTCTTCATAACATCTGTGTGGAACTTTGGTATAAACTACATTTGCAAACTCTATTTCCTTTAACAAAACACTTTTCTCTAATCCCATCGCCCATTAATAATTTCTCCTGTAACTTTCCTATGCAGAGTATTATACATTCAGTATCATAGACAAACCTAAATAGCTATGCATGTAGCTCTAGGATGACATCACAGTTAATGTTGCATGCACAGACAACAACCAGCAAATATAACTTCCCGACATATACCAGCATAACATTTAATCCAGCCTACTAGTAGATAAAAGTAAGACACAGTTTCTTTAGAATGTCCTCCAAACATGGTCACTCAATGACTCTGCAACTAACTACTTCAAGATCTGATATGCAACTCTCAGAGAAGCTCGTGAAAGTGAACAGAAAATGTGATTAATTCTGTAGAGTGATTAATAGTGAAATGAAATGTAGTGAAATGAAATGAAATACACCAAGGTCAGTGTTGCAGACATGAATTAAATAAGCAGTTCTATGGACACTTATCTGGAATAAGCCCTGTTGAGCACTTTAGGAAATATTTCCAAGCACATGAGCATAAACAGAGCACCAGAGACAGCTTTTGTTTACAGAGCATTAGTTTAATAAAATGTCTGTCTTTATTAGGTTGACACAGAATTACTGCAAAGGATTTTTCCAGGACCTACCAACAACATTGAGATGCAACTGAGCAAAGGCTGTTCCGCAATCACTTTTCAGTTTTAACATGATGCTCCCACTGTCTTCCCTCACACAGTCCTTGATTGTGAGTAGCGCATGGTCATTGGTTCTTTCCATCACTACCTTCTCTTCTTCAGTCACCTCAATACCATCCTTGAACCAGGTAACTTTGGGCAGTGGCTTGGCCTTGAAAGGAACCTTGATGTAGGCTGTCTGCTTGGCTTTCACTGTCACTGGATGTGCAGCAAAAGCTTCCAGAATGGATGGATCAATAACAGGAGGATCTTAAGAGAAAAGTTGGGAAAAACGTCTGAAAACAGCAGTCCCAAACACAGAGTGGAATTGTTCATGTGTGTGTATGCCTGATTGTGTGGTCATCACCTATGAAAGCTTAAATCCATTTGATCATATTTTCCATTTCCAGTGGAACCCTGTGTTTAATATTAAGTGGATCTGTGTATATAATGTTGTTATGCCAATAAAGGTTCTTTGTTGTTAATATGATGTTGGCAAAAATTTCGAGTGTGTATAAATATGGTATAGGTAATTTCAATTGACTTGCAATGTTTCATGCATTAATTCAGGCAATGTTGTCTGTGTAATGTTTTTAGTCACTGTATTTTATTAAGTCCGCCTAAATAATACAATAGTTTTTCAGAATTGGTTTCAAGATTTAGTGTATAAATGCTTTTAAAGCATATGTATATGAGAAGTGCAAGCCATACGATGAATAAATAATAAATAATGCATTAACAAAGAATAAGGCTTCATCCCAGGTTAGTATTACTCACATATTTTAAGAATGGTGGAAGTGAAAGATACCTTGGTGGTAATCTGTTCCAATCCCTTGTTCACTGCAAGAATGTATAGCTACAGTATCCCTGAAACATGGTCATAAAGCCTATATGTAAAGATCTTAAAGAGTCTATCATCTTCCAAGACAGTCTGTTCTACTGTCAGAAGGGCTGCAATCAGTCAGAAGGGCTGCAAGACCATGAACAAGCCACATGAACAAAGATAAAGAGACATCTAGAGGGAAAGTGTTCTTACCATACATCAAGGGAACCACTGATCGCATAGGAAAACTGATGAAGAAGCACAACCTACAAACAATCTACAGACCCACTAAGAAAATTCAACAGATGCTACGTTCAGCAAAGGATAAGAGGGATCCTTTAGCTACTGCAGGAGTCTATTGCATACCATTGTACAGCTGTGAGACAAAGTCTACATAAGAAAGGAACCTGGCACTTGGCCCAGCAGACACGTATCAAAAGAACCACGAAAGGCACTGCAGACTATTTCCAGCCAGAAAAAATCAGCAATAGCCAAGAACACATGATAAACCAACACCTGGGACATGTAGAATATTATTTGAAAAAACAGAAATTCTGGACCACTCTGACCAAGCCACTACTGTCAGACTACACAGAGAAGCAATTGAAATCCATAAGCTAACATGGACAATTTTTTTAACAGGAAGGAAGAAACTATGAAAATGAACAGAACTTGGCTGCCAGTGTTGAAAAAATACTAGAGTCAAGACAGTGTCTAACCAGCTCCACATTATTCAAAACACCAGGATGACCTCATAGACCAAAAGAAACAAAGGCCAGGATAGCTTCTATTCAGATGCTCCCCAAACCAGTGACCTTAAGCTATCTCCATTGACTGCTCCCATGCTATAGTCTTCATTTGTTACTCATACTTCCATTCAGATACCCCTCAACTATTGATCCTAGTTTGCCTTCTTTGTTACTCTGAGATGATGTTTCTCCACCCACCCTGGACACTCCAACAGATATATATGCTCCACTTGCTTTCCCAACATCCAGATCACTCTTGAAGATGCCAGCCACAGATGCAAGGCTGAAACATCAGGGAGAGAATGCTGCTAGAATATGGCCATTCAGCCCGGAAACCACACAGCACCCAAGTGATTCCGGCCGTGAAAGCCTTCGACAATACATAGTCTGTTCTACAGTTAGGAAGTTTATCCTAATCTTTAGCTAATTTTTGTAATTTCTGTCCATTAGCTCTAGTTCTGCTCTTTGGAGAAAGAGAAAGCAAGCCAAGCTGCAGCACTGCCCCCCCCCCCCCCAAATTATGAATTCTTTACCCTGGCTGTGTGCATCCTATGTACATAGTATGCTCCAACACAAGTGCTGAAATTGATACTGATGTAACCTTCAGTATTTCAGTAAGAATGTTATGTTTCATCATAATTTTTTTTTAAAATACCGGTAACAACAATCAAGACTGCAGCCCTGGAGGCAGTACAGATAAGCTTGAAAATCAGTGAACCATATCAGGTTAAAACTGGTAAATTCTCAGCAGCCAAAGGAATATTTGAACAGAACTTCCAATGGTCAGAGGATACTGTTTCATTGTCTAGTACAGTACTAACTCTGAGTCCATAGAAGCAGATTATATCACGAAGCACAGATGCAAAGGTGCTTAATTTATGCAGCTTGAAAAAATTCTATGTTTATTTGGATCACTTTTTTCCCAGTACTGGTATGTACAAATTCTCACTTTACATATCTGGAAGTGGCAAAGTGGATAAAGGCCATGGAACAGATGCTCTTTATGCAACTGAAGGCTGGTAGCCAGGTCTGAATTTAAACCTGGACCATTTGCCAAAGTTCCTGCAGATGAGTCTAGTCATCATGCCATCAAAGTCTTCAGACCCCTCTTGGTCACATGGCTAGTAACAGGGTTACCTGGTGAATGTACATCTCTGACTGACTGACCAAATAAGATCCTGCCAACCCTGAACATATTGACCAGAGCTTTCATTTTGGTTTTGTTCCTTGATTCCTAATCATGGACCTTGGACCCTGATTCTGTTCCTTTCTTGTAATGTGGGTGGTTCTTGCTGACCTCATTGCTCCTGGAGAGGAGTGGACTCTGAAAACTGAACCAATACTATTACTGTGTAATTAGTCATTTTGAATTAGAGTTTTGAATTAGATTTTATTTTTATGCTCACTACTCACTTTTTAAATTCATATTCTTTGCACAATTATAATAAATCACTTTAATTATATTCTTATGGTGTCTCTGACTTCAGGAAACTTCAATCTTAGTTCAGTACCTTGGCCTGGATTGGTTTTGGCTGGGGGTGTTGTTGTTGTTGTTGGTGTTCCGGTTTCTAAGGAGATGCATCATTGAACACTTCTCTCTCAAAGATAAATCCCTATATTCTATTATTACCTTTACAAAGAGCCTAAACATCAAAAGGAGGAGCCTGTAATTGTGGTGAAGACATGCATAGAATTATTCTTATCTCTGCTAGGCAATTAAGTTAAGGGAGTGTGGAAATGCAGGCTCTCTTCTCCAGGCATCCAAGAACAGAGTAAACGGAGTAAAACAGATAGTTTTTTAAAATGCAAGATCTAAACTGTAATATTTTGTAATTCAGGGTTTTAATGTTTTTGTTGTTGTGTATAGCTGTCTATGGGACAGCCAGCCATGCAAAGGGTCTGGGGCTATGCCAGGTTCATTAATCCTGGCTGTAACCTGCTCAGAATTTGCTGTGCCGAAAGGGCCTGAACTAGCATTGTGTACAGGTGAAGTCATGGCCCCAAGGGAGCAGTTAATTACTTCTCATGCATCCTCTAAGTCTATCTCTCAGGAAATAACTGATCATTTGATTCCCTATTTATCGACTGACCTTTTCTCCCTCATTAAGGAAGGTACTGTGCACTTCCAGACTTTTCAAACTGAATATATGTTGGGAAGATTCTGTAGACACCCAATAGAATTGCAATTATGTTAATTTGAAATGAGACAAATTGAAAATCTTCCTCATTACATTTTATATTGCCCTTTTTATACTCACACTCTTCGGGCCGCAAATATCTTGGCTGATATTTTAATGCAGGTTCAAGGATCGGAGGAAGAGAAATTATGCTTTTCGACGGCCAAAGGCATAGCTGGGCCAGAGTGCAACTGGCTTTTTCACACACACCCGCCCCATGGCACACTCCTTCCTGCAGCACCCCCCCCACACACACTTACGTTAGAAACTGAGCAGGCTGGAGAACAGGGCCTGTTCCCTTCCAGGCTTCAAGAGGCCCTGGTGGGAACTACATTTCCCAGGAGACTCTTGGGAAATGTAGAGTTCCCCCTCACCAGGGCATGCTAACTCTGATTCTCCAACCTGCCTTTCGGTTTGTAACGTAAATGTGTGTGTGTGGGGGGGCGTCAATGAGTCCTGAGCCACAGGCATACACGAAGTCAGGAAGGGGCAGGTCAGGGGAATTTTCCTACGCCCCACACATGACCCAAAAAATTGTGGCTTACCCTGCGTCGTAAAGTACACTCTTCTCCCCTGGTAGCTTATGCATATTTGATGGCTGATGTATTTCCCCTCATAACTTTTAAACTTGCTTCTTTTATGTCCTTAGCAGGTTTTATTAGGAAGAAAAAAATGTTGATTTTAAATGCAAGATCTAAACTGTAATATTTTGTAATTCAGGGTTTTAATGTTTTTGTTATTGTGTATGGCCTATGGCTTAACACAAAAAAATGACTCAATATAGGAGTGGTTCTGGCTACCAAGCAGAGTAGCAATTGCCAGAAGGCGATCCAGTGCACTGGTGCATCTTGCCTGCCCCTGCCCACCCTGGGAACGCCCCCCAGAATGCTCCCTTGCCACACACCCGGAATGCAGCCATACATCCCCACAGGGGTACAGCTCAGTGCATTCAGCGTTGCCTTAATCACTGGGATGCTAGCCTCTGCTACCAAGTTAACTGTTTTCTTGTGAAACTCACTTTGCAAGTGGCTTGCCTTGCAGTGGTGAATTTCTTGAGTTTAATCCCAGGAAGGTTAAAAGTCTGCCCCTTGGCTTCTGGCTGTTTTGGTAGTTAAAGAGACTGGTGGCAGCTACCTAGACTGAGATGTGGGGATTCAAAACTTGGGGTTTTGTAGTATGTGTAGTAACTGCCCCTTCTGTGAACTTCCTTGGAGCAAGGGTTCTTGACAAGGAGTTCGAAGGTGAAAACTCTGTGCTGTACCTGCAATGCTGACCGTAGCCTCGCTGTCAGCTCCTTTAGCTCTGAAGGTGTACTTCCCTTCAAACTGTTCTCCCATCTTGTCAATGATCAGTTTATGGACTGCACCCTGTTTGACAATCTGGATTCCTCTCATATCTGTTATCTGAAGGAAAGGTTGAAAACAAAATTGTTCTAAAAGATATAATCATAAGAGCGGGAAGCTTCAAGGGTCCTTAGTGGGAAAAGGAGTCAAGTTTATGACCAAGCCACTTCAAAGAGTTGGCCTATTGGTTAATAATTAATAAATATAGATAATTGATGTTTGGCGAAACCTTTCCTGTACAGTCTTTTAACGGCACTACTATTTTCCTCTTTAAAAACAAAGGCAATGTGAAACGAGTACTTTGCACAGTCTTCAAATGCAATGAAATAATGTCAATGGTACATAAGATGATAGGATGCTGTTGCAGGCAGGCACCGGGTAGCTTGACTTAATAATAAAAGTGCTCGGGGGGAGTACATTGGGGTTAATCCTCACAGGGGGAGTTTTTTTTTCAAACTAGCGCCAGGACAACCATATGCTTGTTTAGTTTCCTGCATTCAACCAAAAGATCAAAGCCCTAGAAAGTCCCTTCCAACTCTATAATTCTATACCACAAATGGCCTACAATTGTCAGTGTCTGAAAAAGCTAAGTCATGAACTTCATAATTTCACCTCCAACCTGTTCTCAGTTTCATGCTCAAATGGCTGCTATATTTTTCTTCACATATTGACTCTACAAAAGGTCAGCCACACTAGTGATAAGGTTCATACATATGAGTTCTTTTGACAGCAAAATAAATTGCTTACCTCTTTACCATCCTTTAACCACACACCTTCCTGCACTTCTCATCGGTGAACCAATACAAAGCTCTGCTGGACGGTCTCTATGTTTGGAGCTCGGGCATCCTGACGTACCCACTTTTCACGGTAGCGAATACTCTGGAGAGGGTGGAAATACTCTTAATTAGCGCAGGGGATGAAGGCTGTTGAAACATACTGTTGAAACCAAGTATGGCATCATTGGATTTGAGAATAATAAGGTATACTTGAACTTGCAAATAGGGTTTGAAATTCTATTACAAATACAATCTCAGGTTGAGGGTCTTTTTAAAATCAGATTTCAGTGCTTCTCCCACTTTATAGGCTTAGCATGGGTAGTGTTCATCCTGTATTTGTGGATACATGACTATGCATGGCTGCTTTCTCAGACAAGAGTAGTTATGCAATGTCAATTATATAGCAATTATATAGTCAATTATATAGCAACTACAACAATTTCCCCCTTTCTGGATAGTAGCAATATAACTGAAATAAGTGACTAAGTGTATTATAGTGGGCTAGTAAATCTTTTCATCCTCTTTATTACATTTCCCCCACGATCCTCCAAGCAGCTCAGAGTAGTCATTTTCTGCATTTTCCCTTACAAGGTTTGTGTGTGGGAAAAGAGATACCATTGAGTTAAGCTCATCCATTTTATGTCTAGTGTTTTAACTATAGCTTTGCACTTCAACTAACAGCTATACTTTATTCCAGATTATATAGTGCATAATGTTCACATGATTCAGTCCTTAATAAACAGAAGCCACATCTGGCTGGAAACTAAAATCAACATGATGCCAATCTCCTCCCCATTCTGCCACTTGCATCCTAACAACTTAGAACCAGAGACCCTCTTCCAGTGCCACTGTTTCATTTCATATTTCAGCACATTGCTTTGGTCAACCTTACCATCCACAGTTACATTGCAATTGCTGTAGTACTCTGTGGGGTCATTTTCTTGCATAGCAACTACCATGTATTCTCCTGAGTCATTCAGTTCAGTATTATCAATAATCAGCTCTGCCATCTTCCCTTCATGGGTCATGTTATATTTGCTAGATCTCTCAATCACTTTCCCATTCTTCATCCATTTCAAAGTAACATCTTTAGCAGTCAGCTCACAGTCCAGGCAAGCTTTGCCCCTTTCCTTGACTCGGACATTTTTCAAATTCCTGACAAACTTAATCGGAGTGCCTTGAGAGAAGGGACAGAGATTGGTTATGTAGAGTTTGTCCAATAGCAACTTTTGGAAATGCGCCAGTGCAATGCCACACCTCTCCCCCAAGTACTTTCATCCCCCCACCCCTCCAGATGGGTCTGTAAGTACTGCAAACAGAACACTTCTCATTCTCAGCAGTGTTCAGAAAAATAGAACTGAAAAATAGAATTAAGTCTCCTTGTACTTCACTATTAACCCATATAATCAACAATGATAATTCTATCATTTGTTGAAATGTATCAAATCTAGATTGTGCAAATGACATGGCTTCCTCAACCCACTGCTTTTGTTTGCTTTTTGTGTTATAGTCAACAACCAAGCACGAATTCTTTTCTTATGTGCTAGATGTATTTACTAAATTTCGTTTTGGTACTGCTCCCACATTTTAAAATTTGATCTAGGTAATAATACTGAATTTATAAAGCAAAAAGTAGATTAGATATTTATTTTATTATTAATTTAAAACATTGTAAATCTATGTTTCTATAATCTTTTCAACAAAAAGAACTAAGTAGAATTGTAACTTCATCCGCAATGTGCTGGACCATCTCTCCCCCCACCCTAGAATACTCCACTTTGATCCTAATTCTATTCTATTCATATGAGAGCAGATGGTTCTCAGAGTGTGTATAGTTCTTTTTGATGCAGAGTTACACCCATTGACTTCAATGTAATTTTTCCTTAGCTAGCATTGAATCTGACAGTAAAGGAACTTGTGACTAAAGAGGGACAGTGGCCGGAAAGTCACGCTTAATTTCTGTGGCTGAGCGCTTTACGTTACTTGCTTTAAATTTGAGTAGCACAGGCAATGAGATACCCGTACACCTTCAGCATTACTCACGTTGGATGGAAAGTGCAGCCTTTGTTACCATTTGTCCAGCTTCAGCACTGATTTCACCCACGTCACTTGGGCGTGCATCCTTAATTTTCAATGTGTGAGTTAACCCATCTTCTGATGAGATGATCTCATACTTGTCATCCCGCTTCAGCTCCTTCCCATTGAATTTCCAGGTGAAATTGGGCACCTTCTTTGACAGGCGAATCTCAAATATAGCAGTCTGCCTCTCAGTTATTTTCAAAGGCTGCAAGTCTGCTAAAAACCTCAAGGGCTCATCTATTAAAATATGAGACAAACAACAATCTTCACTCT
This sequence comes from Sphaerodactylus townsendi, assembly GCF_021028975.2. Classification (NCBI taxonomy): domain Eukaryota; kingdom Metazoa; phylum Chordata; class Lepidosauria; order Squamata; family Sphaerodactylidae; genus Sphaerodactylus; species Sphaerodactylus townsendi. The sequence continues at coordinate 83,502,759 of NC_059426.1, read as the reverse complement.
TTATATTTGTCCTTAGAAGTGGGAAAATATCTACAGTGTGGATTGGAACATGAGCTCCTGTGTAGATCTACAAAGGCGAGCTAATTGGTGTAGTTCTAGAAATGATAGTATATCAGAACTAATAAGACTTGCACATGTTGAAGATATGGAAGAAGTGGATGTAATGGCCCCTCTGATAAGTCTTCCTCCTTCAGCTTCTTCCAATGGAGTCAAACAAAGGCTTAGCAAAATAGTTATTGGATCCAATGTGGTGGAAGGGACTATTTGAATCATAATTAATTATGAATTATTCCTTCACTGGAAGAAGACAGGGAGGAAGAGAATCACTGGATGTAACTAACAAAAGAGAGTAATTGGATCTAACTGATAATGCTTATCTTTCTTTTTCGTCTATAATTAAAAAACAAATTTACCTATTACTTTCAGTTGTGCTGAGAGCTTTGTGTCACCTACGAAAACATTGTATGTTCCCATGTCACTTTCATTCACATTAGTGATGTAGAGCATATACTTGGTGCCCATCTGTTTTGTGTCGTACTTCCCAAGAGAATACTGAATACGCAAAGGTTCATCGCCCTGTAAAAGAAAAAAAAAGGACATCTTAGCAAGAACACAGAGATGGCATAAAACTGGGCATATAAACTGGGAGTGGTAGTATCTAAATGTAGATTTCCATAAGCACAGGCATAATTTGATTGCTCAGCATGCACTGCCTGGCACTTGAATGTATGAAATGACTACATTGAGAAGTATTCTTTTTGAGGTGACTCAGGTAACATGAGATTTCTCTTTGTGTCATTAGATGTGTGACAACTCATTCAGATATGCAAGGCAACACTATATAAGAAAGTCCCAAGTGATAATCATATATAGGCCCAGACAGCGATGACAGTAAAGGGCTGAAAAGCAGTGAATGTTGCTTGAATAATGAATTTATGGATAGCAGCACAAGGGCAAATAAACAAATGACAGTGAAACTTTGGAAAAAATTCCCCAAAAGTAGCAAAAGAAATGAGTGTTAAAATTTGTATTGCTATGTTTATGTTCTGTATATACTACTGTGCCACCTTATGACTGTCGTGGTATTCCTCTTTTAAGTCCGATTGAATTAGAATGGCTTGAGACAACTATGGAAGCCAACATCGGCAATATGATTAAAACCTATGGCAGTTAGCCTTTGATTCCGGATATCAGCTTTATTATTTGAAACTGAAATAAAGATTACCTTTGACCATATCAGCTTAGTATTGGGGTCTCTGAGTTCCAAGATAGTATCAAATATTGCTGTAGCATCCACTTTAACAGAAACATCTTCCAGGGGTTTCAGAATTCGTACCGCCTGTAATATCAATTAGTTAAGAACAAACCAGAATTCTACATAATTTGCCACATCCCAACTTTGTTTTGTTATTTCTTAAAAACTCTGCTTTTGATTTGTTTATTATTCATGAGAGGGGGGAAATAGCAAAATGTGTCTTCATTTCTAGTGGAAACAAGGGCATATCTGGATCCAACCCATAGTTTGTAGCCCAGCAGATCCCTCACAGCTCTTTATAACTAAACATTTCTTTGTTTTCAGGTTGTAAAAAATGTTATATATAAGAATGTTATATTCTTATTGATTTTTGCCCTTCAACCAAGCTCTACATTCCAGCTATGTATACACTGATCTGTGTTATTTGTTCCAATGTAAATTCAAAACAATCATTTCCTGCTTGCTATGTGAATAATACTGCAACACTAGATAATTTTGTATTGAATCCAGCCATCTTTTTCATTCAGTTTGACATAATTCCCATCTTTTTGGTGATCAAAGAGGAAACCTGCTTCCTTTTTACTCACCAGAAAAGCTGGTGGGATCCAACCCACTGTCACTGCGTAATTTGAAGAAAAATACTGCAATGCAGTTGAAATATTTTATGATGTACTCAGAAACAGACATATCTTGACCCAGCACTTTGGAGTTTGATGGCATCACTTACCTCAACTTCTACTTTTTTCTTCATCTCCTTCAATTTTTTAAGGAGCCCTCGGAAATCTGTGAACCCATATTCCATGCAGACTTTCTCGAAATCCTTCTTGGGTACTTTGGAGAGGATCTCCAACATTTCTTTCTCATCAACTACCCTCTTCTCTTTTTTCTTTGGTGCTGGTGGCCCCCTGCATGTGTGAGATGAACTGGCTGTTTCCATGAATTTGTTAAGCTGAGAGGAGTTCTTATAATTTCCAGCATTCTCACAAAAATAAAATGTCCAGGGCTCAAAGGAGGACCTATGATCATTCAACTTGTTTAAATACCTAAAGATGACTTATTTCCAGTGCACTGTGCTTTACTTTCTAGATACTTATATTTTTTCATCTTTCCCTTCTTTTAAAAATGCTCTGACCTGTGTGGCTTAGGATGTGTTCAAGTTCCATTTAGTTGGGCTTTGGGCTCCGGGTAATCTGGGATCCAATTTTCTTGGCAGTTTTTAGGTTCAAGATTTTACTAACTATTGTGCTTTCTCATATTTTATAGACAGGCAGAGCTGTCCAGCCCCGGTCCACGTGGTTTAAGAGATGGCTAGTGACAAATGCCCATATTTGAGAAGTGATTTCCAGTGAGAAACTGCACTGAAATAGTTAAGTCCTGCCCAGTCCTGATTGGCTGGGGGGAATTGCCTGGGAGAAAAAAAAAGAGGCAGCTAGAGTGCTGCAGAGGGTCTTTGCTCTGGGAAGTTAGGAGTAGGGGAGTCTCCAGAAAAGGAGTCTAAGCCCGAAAACCTGTCAGAGCTGCTGAAAATATAAAATTAGGGTGACCCTAAGAATGCACGGGGATTCTAGGCAGGGACTCAAACATTTCACTGTTGGTCACAGGACCATCTGACAGCCTAAACAAACTGTCTGAATGTCAATACATACTTCTGTTCTTTTTTTTTGTTTATGTGTTCCTCAACCCTGCCAAAGAAATCTTTGACGTTGGGTGCTGTGGTATGGTTTCAGACTGTATGGCATTGTTCTAGCAACATTCTCTCTCCTGGCCGTTTAGCCTGCATCTGTGGCTGAGTATATTCAGAGGATCTGATGTTGGAAAAGCAAGTGGAGTATATATCTGTCACAGGGTGTGTGGGGAGTGTCCAGGGTGTGTGAGGGAAACCTTGTCTGGTGAGTAACAAAGGCTGGCAACCAGGTCAATAGTTGAGGGGCATCTGAATAGAAGTGTGAAGAGTAACAATGAAGACTATAGCCTGGGAGTAACCCTGTAGATAGCAAGGTCACTGGTGGGAGCATCTGAATAGAAGTATCCTGGCCTTTGTTTCTTTTGTCTATGGTCATCCTGTGTTTGTGTGGAGCTGGTTTGACACAGTGTGACCCTGAAAAGTATTTTTCAACACTGGCAGCCAAGTTCTGTTCATTTCCAGAGTTTCTTCCTTCACTTGTTGGAAATTGTCCATGTGCTTATGGATTTCAATTGCTTCTCTGTGTAGTCTGGCCAGTAGTGGCTTTTCAGAAGTGGTCCAAATTTCTGTTTTTTTCAATTAATATTCTATGTCCAGGTTGGTTTTACATCATGTGTTCTGCTATTGCTGATTTTCTGGCTGGAAATGATACTTGCAGTGCCTTTTCGTGTTTCTGTCACGTGTCTGTCGCTCGCGTTTGGTGGTTCCTATGTAGACTTGTCCACAGCTGCATGGTATCGTGGAGCTCACTGCAGTGGCTAGAGGATCCCTCTTATCCTTTGCTGAGCAGTAATGTTGAATTTTCTTAGTGGGTCTGTAGATTGTTTGTAGGTTGTGCTTCTTCATCGAAGTTTTCCCTGTCACGATCAGTGGTTCCCTTGATGTATGGTAAGAACACCCTTCCCTCTAGATGTCTTTATCTTTGTTCATGGCTTGTTCTAGCCGAAGTGCTTTTTTAGCCCTTCTGATTTCTGTATTAGAGTAACCATTAGCCTGTAGAGCCCTGTTTAGGTGATTCAATTCATCTGTTTAGGTGATTCAATACCAATAAAATGGTATTTTATTTTTAGATGTTTTAGTCATCCGCAAACCAAACCAGCAATTGGGACACACAGTATACAGAAAACCTACTCACACAGACAGATATCTACACAAAAACTCCAATCACCATCCAGGGCAAAAAAGGAGCACCATAAAAGCTTGGTACACATCAGCAAACAGCAAGGTCTGTGAACCTCACCTCTACCACAAGAGATGAATTGAATCCACTAAACAGGGCTCTACAGGCTAATGGTTACTCCTAATACAGAAATCAGAAGGGGGCTGCAAGACCAAGAACAAGCACATGAACAAGAGATAAGAAGAGCCATCTAGAGGGAAAGTGTTCTTACCATACATCCAAGGGAACCACTGATCGCATGGGAAAACTGATGAAGAAGCACAACCTACAAACAATCTACAGACCCGCACTAAAGAAAATTCAACAGATGCTTCACGTTCAACCAAAGGATAGAGGGATCCTCTAGCCACTGCAGGAGTCTACTCATACCAGCTGGCTGTGGACAAGGTCTACACTTAGGAACCACCAAGCATGAGAAGCGCCTGAACCGCATTATCAAAAGACACGAGAAGGCACTGCAGACTATTTCAGCCAGAAAAATCAGCAATAGCAGAACACACTTGATAAACCAACCTGGACATAAAATATTATTTGAAAAAACAGAATTCTGGACCACTCTGAAAACCACTCCGTCATACTACACAAAGAAGCAATTGAAATACATAAGCACATGGACAATTTTAACAGGAAGGGAAGAAGCTCTGAAAATAAGACAGGGCAGCTGCCCAGTGTTGAAAAAATACTAGGGTCAAGACTGTGTCAAACCAGCTCCACACAAACACAGGATGACCATAGACAAAAGAAACAAAGGCCAGGATACTTCTATTCAGATGCTCCCACCAGTGACCTTGCTATCTACAGGGTTACTCCCAGGCTATAGTCTTCATTGTTACTCACACTTCTATTCAGATGCCCTCAACTATTGACCTGGTTGCCGCCTTTGTTACTCACAGACAAGGTTTCCCCACACACCCTGGACACTCCCCACACACCCTGGACAGATATATACTCCACTTGCTTTTCCAACATCAGATCCTCTGAAGATGCCAGCCACAGATGCAGGCGAAACGTCAGGAGAGAATGCTGCTAGAACACGGCCATACAGCCCGGAAACCACACAGCACCCAAGTGATTCCGGCCGTGAAAGCCTTCGACAATACAAATCTTTGACGTTGCTGTTTTAAATAAAACCTTTTGTTGTGGAACTGTAAGGCGATACAGGCTCTGGTGGTTATTATTAGGGAGATCCTTAAGGTCAATAAGGAATAATTCATGAGGGAATAACTCCCTGGGGCTTGGAACGTGTGAAAGGGGAATCCCTTTCCTTCCCCCCCCCCCCCACATTAGGTTTGTGTTACAGCTAGTGTTGAAGTTGCCTAGATATCTTGGATTTGTCCCCAATAGGTCCTGCCACACCAACCTTTTTCCCTTCTTTGATACACTGTCAGGTTTACTGGATTGAGTAATGCTAGATTTCAATAAAACTTTTGACTTGGATTTCAATAAAGCTTTTGGCAGAGTTCTTCATGTATTCTGATGGATAAACTAGAAGACTGTGGACTGGACTATATGATACTTAGGTGGATAGGGAACGGGTTGGAGAACTGCTCCCAAAGAATAGTTGTCAATGGCATGCCATCTTAATGGAGGGAGGTGTCCAGTGGGTTGCTACAGGGATCAGTTTGGTGGCTGCTACTTTTCAATTTTTTTAAATTACCTAGATGAAGGTATGGAGGGATTACTCATGAAATTTGCAGAAAACACCAAATTGGGAACAGTGAATACACCAGAAGTTAGAGATAGAATTCAACGAGATCTAAACACACTGGAAAGGTGGGTGAATGTGAACAAGATGCAATTCAACAAAGATAAGTGCTGAGTTCTGCATCTGGATAACAAAAACGAGGAACATGCATACTGGATGGGGGATACACTTCTGGGTTGCAAGATCTTGGGATATGAGTGGACCATCAGTTAAATATGAGCAGCCAGTATGATGCAGGGACAAAAAAGGCTAATGCAATCTTGGGGTGTATCAACTCCAGCCCACATGGCATAACAACCAAATTGCAAGATATTACTGTCCCACTGCACACTGCATTAGTCAGGTCACACATGAAGTACTGTGTGCAGTTCTGGAGACCTCACTTCAAAAAGGATGTGGATAGAATGGAGTGGGTACAAAGGAGAGTGACAAGGATGATTAGAGGCCTGGAGACCAAGCCCTATGAGGAAAGGCTGAAGGACTTGAGTATGTTTAGTCTGCAGAAGAGGAGGTTGAGGGGGAATATGATTGCTCTCTTTAATTATTTGAAGGGGTGCACTTAGAGGAGTAGGACAAAACTTGCAATAATGGGAAACATTTTTTTAATAGTAAGAGTTGTTCAACAGTGGAATTGGCTACCTAGGGAGGTGGTGAGCTCCCCCTCACTGGCAGTCTTGAAGCAGCAACTGGAGAAACAGTTCTCAGGGATGCTCTGGGCAGAACCTACATTGAGCAGGGGGCTGGACTAGATGGCTTGTATGGCCTCTCCTAACTCTATGATTCTTAGTTCTTGCCTCTCCCTGTTCCCCACCACACCTATTGAGTTCTATATAGAATCGTCTGCTTATAACTCCATTGTCTCAGGGTCAAACTACATATTACAATTTGTAATATTCAGTGCTTGGTTTCCCTGATCTAATTTTGACTGAGACAGTCAGACATCAGGTAAGAAGGAGCTCATTTCCCAAGTACGCAGGACACAGATTCAAACTGGGACCATAGTGTGGAAGGAGAGGGGCTTCAGTCTTTTGAGTGCAATATTTCTGACTCAAAATGGACTCAGTAGATGTTATTTGCTGCATTAGGGGTCTGTATGAGTATTTATGGGCTATAACTTTTATCATAGAGACTGAGACACTATAGGAGAAAAGTACAGTGAACCATTGTATGATCTTCTGGATACTACTTTGTAATCCATGTTGGAAAGCTGGGAGATAGGAAAACCATTTGAAACAGCAAATAGGTAAAATTGACTCATGTATTGTTTGATTCCTCATTAATGGTTGTGATTAACTCTTGTAGTCTTACCCACACATTGATAAGTCTTCTGTAAGAACACTAACAGCTCCTGCTTGTATATATATTAAATGCCAGCAAGTCGCTTCTGACTCATGGTGGCCCTATGAATTAATGTCCTTCAAAATGTCATATCATCAACCTTGCTCAGGTCTTGCAAACTGACAGCTGTGGCTTCCTTTGCAGAGTCAATCCATCTCATAAGAACTTAAGAACATAAGAAAGAGCCTGCTGGATCAGACCAGAGTCCATCTAGTCCAGTTCTCTGCTACTTGCAGTGGCCCACCAGGTGCCTTTGGGAGCTCACATGCAGGAGATGAAAGCAATGGCCTTCTGCTGCTGTTGTTCCCGAGCACCTGGTCTGCTAAGGCATTTGCAACCTCAGATCAAGAAGAATCAAGATTGGTAGCCAGAGATCGACTTCTCCTCCATAAATCTGTCCAAGCCCCTTTTAAAGCTATCCAGGTTAGTGGCCATCACCACCTCCCGTGGCAGCATATTCCAAACACCAATCCACCGCGTTCCGTGAAGAAGTGTTTTCACTTTTATTAGTCCTAATTTACTTCCCTCCAGCATTTTTGTGGTATGCCCCTGGTTCTAGTATTGTGAGAAAGAAAGAAAAATGTCTCTCTGTCAACATTTTCTATCCCATGCATAATTTTATAGACTTTAATCATATCCCCCCTCAGACGTCTCCTCTCCAAACTAAAGAGTCCCAAACGCTGCAGCCTCTCCTCATAAGGAAGGTGCTCCAGTCCCTCAATCATCCTTGTTGCCCTTCTCTGCACTTTTTCTATCTCTTCGATATCCTTTTTGAGATGTGGCGACCAGAACTGGACACAGTACTCCAAGTGTGGTTACACCACGGTTTTATATAAAGGCATGACAATATTTGCGGTTTTATTATCAATTCCTTTCTTAATTATCTCCAGCATAGAGTTTGCCTTTTTCACAGCTGCCATGCATTGAGTTGACATTCCCATGGAACTATCAACTAAGACGCCTAAATCCCTTTCCTGGTCTGTGACTGATAGCACTGACCCCTGTAGCGTGTATGTGAAGTTTGGATTTTTTGCCCCTATGTGCATCACTTTACATTTTGCTACATTGAACTGCATTTGCCATTTCTTAGCCCACTCACCTAATTTATCAAGGTCCGCTTGGAGCTCTTCACAATCCTTTGTGGTTCTCACCCCCCTACATAATTGGTATCTGCAAACTTGGCCACCACGCTACCCACCCCTACTTCCAGGTCATTTATGAATAGGTTAAAGAGCACTGGTCCCAAAACGGATCCTTGGGGGACACCACTCCTTACATCTCTCCATTGTGAGAATTTCCCATTTACACCCACTCTTTGCTTCCTGTTTCTCAACCAGTTTTTAATCCATAGGAGGACTTCCCCTCTTATTTCTTGATTGCTGAGTTTTCTCAACAGTCTCTGGTGAGGAACTTTGTCAAATCCAAGTAGACAATGTCCACTGGTTCCCCCTTATCCACATGCCTGTTTACACCCTCAAAGAACTCTAGTAAGTTTGTAAGACAGGATTTGCCTCTGCAAAAGCCATGCTGACTCTTTCTCAGCAGGTCTTGCTTTTCTACATGTTTTATAATGTTATCTTTAATGATAGATTCTACTAATTTACCAGGAACAGATGTCAAACTGACTGGCCTGTAATTTCCTGGGTCCCCCCTAGATCCTTTCTCAAAGATTGGTGTGACATTGGCCATCTTCCAGTCTTCTTGCTTACTACTTCCTGCTTACTCTGCATCAATTCAACATCTTACTAACAATTACACTGGAACATGGTAATGGGAATGTCTGTAGTGAAGCCTTCTAGAGGAAAACTGCACAGTAATGGAAAGAAGAACCTCACCTTTTTTTCAACATTTTTTTGAAGTCCAACTTTTCTTGACCTAAAAAATGAAAAAAAATTAATACATAATTAACATAGACCACCTAAATTCTAAAGGGAGTAAAAAGTAAAAGGGAGTACCATATATACTCGAGTATAAGCCAACTTTTTCAGCACATTTTTAATACTGAAAAAGCCCCCCTCGACTTATACTTGAGTATATATGGTAATTCCAAGATGGTGGCCGGAGTTGGGGCTGCTGTAGCAATCCGGTAAGCATGTTGCTGCTTTTTTTCTAACTCACCAGAGAGCCTTAAAAACAAGCTGCAAGGACAGCCTGCATAGTATTACAACTAGGGTGTGTGTGTGTCAATGGTAAGGTGACTGTCTTTGGGAGGTGGTGGGCTGTGTGAGCAGAGTCAGGTGTGTAGAGTTGCAGGGGGGAAAGAGGCGGCTGAATGTGCTCCCCTTGTGACCGAGGCGAGTGTTGCCTGGGTCGCAAGACCCCCTGCCCCCAAGACATGCCACTGGCCTTTTTCCATTATTGGGAACTGAAGTCACCCAGTGAGCTTTCATGGGTCTTCCAGATTTTAGCCTGAAACTCTAACCACTGCACCACACTGGTTTTTGTGCTCGCCTTGGCCACAGGCACGAGAGGGTACATGAGACGGCCTCACAATTTTGGGAAATATGCCTGGTTTTTTCACTTTCGATCTTCAGGAGGCAGCTGAAGATAGTTTCATTTAGAACTGCACTTGGGTAATTTAATGTTTATTAATTTTAATTAATTGGTAGTCCTAATTGAGATTTTGATGTTTCTGATGTGTTTTATAACTATTGTTTTTGAGTTGGGGCTTGTGCATGCAATGTTCCAGAAAGTGGACCCAAGAGGGAAGTGGTGAGCCATTCCCCCTCAACAAAGTGAACTGTCTTTTCCTGTCCGAGCCTCCCAAAGGCTGAGAGTGAGCAGGGAGAGCTGCGGTTGGGCGCAGTCAATGTTGCAAATCACTTTGAGTGCAGCACAGTAGAAGCACAGCTAATAAATGTTTCAAATGAATAGATAAACATTACTCTCAAAACAATCACAGCAAACCATAGTCTAAACTCCTGGCAGTCTCTTACTTGTGGTATCAATTGCATAGATTCTTGGACTACTTTTAGTACTTTATTTTTCTTTCTGAGGCCGTTTCCGCATGGGCCAAAAACGGCGGCTTGAGGCGATAAAAGCGCCGCCCTAGGCCGCTGTTAAGCACAAGCGCAGCCGGCGCTGCTGAAATATAAAGCAAAGCGCCGACCTGTGCTGCCCTTCCCCTCCCTCAGAGGCGGCGTCCAGGGCGCCTAAAAAACAACCAGCTTTAAAGGTTGTTTTGAGGACAGCGATCTTCAGCCCAGCGCGGTCGCGAACAGCACCGCCAGGAACCGCCACGCTGTTTCCCCTTCCCTCTCCCGCTTCCCTCGTCCCTGTCGTGCGTCCTGCTGGCCTCCTAAGTCCCTCTCCTACGCTGTCCTCCGACCCTCTGGAGGTCGGAGGGCAAAGGAGGCAAAATTAGGAGGCCAGCGCAGGACAACCGCATAGGCTGACTGAGGTAATGAGAGGGAAGGGGAAGAGGCGTCCGATGCGGAGCCGCCTCTCCTGCCGATGGTTCTCTCTGCTGGGCCAAAGCGCTACCGCTATGCGGCTTGTGTGCGAACGGGCCTCCACCCCCACGCCGGCAGAGTTCTTGCCGGCGTGGGGGCGCTTAGAGGCCATGCGGAAACGGCCTTAGTCTTGTTTTCTCTTTTATCTACATTTTTATTAGGGATCTGCCCCCTTTTTTGTTTTGTCGCAGTGTTGTGCCAGAAAAATGAATTCATTGTTACATTGCTATTGTAGGGTTTCCCTGTTTTTTAAGTCCAGGGAGCCTTTTGATTGTGCAGGGTGATTACTTCTCCAAAGTCTTGTTTGGTGCTTACCTTCAGCTACATTCAGAGACACAGTGTAGATGATGTCAGCATGGGGATTGGAAACAACACACTTGTAATTGTCTGCATCATCTGAGGTGACATTCTCTAACTGCACAGGAAGAGCAAAACCAAGCAAACAATGCTTACAGACGTCATGCAGCCAACATAACTTTCCTACTTGTATTATATTTCTGATGCCTGAAAGTCAAATCAGCAGTTGTGAGCAACTTTGTATTTTTTAAGTATAAAATTGCGCTGGCATGATTTGAATTAGAGCTCTGGCATAGGGAAAATTAGGGTTAAGTCTTTCTTTTGCACCATTTTTCCAATCAGAATCTGCAGGGTGATTATTTACCCCACAAACAAAGGATGAAGTCCCATATGGGGCAAATAATAATTTGAAGAGGGGATGCAGATGCAGTGCACTGCAACAATGTAGTGAAAAGAGTTAACCCCCTTCTTATCTATTGAAGCTCTGATCAGGGCCATAGTTGCCATTTAAATTAATTTTTAAAAGGCAGGGAATCCATTCATAGATTTTGCATTACAAGGTCTGTTTTGTCCCTGAAAGGAATTCCTTAGTGAGAAAAACAGACCCTTAGTGAGAAAAACAGACTGATGGAAGCTCTAAAAATGAAATCCTTCAAAGTTTCTCTTTCTACCGAAACTTGTAAATTGTTTTAATTAACTATGTATAATTTTAGTCTCTTTTAATACTAATCTTTTATTCATTTTAAATATTTAAAGTTGATATGAATTCACAATGGTATAATGAATATCCCAATAAAGGTTGTTACTACTACTACTACTACTACTACTACTACTACTACTACTACTACTGCTACTACTACTGCTACTACTACTACTACATCATACTGACTGTTGTGGGTTTTCCAGGTTGTATGGCTATGATCTGGTGGTTTTTACTCCTAATGTTTCACCCTCATCTATGGCTGGTATCTTCAGAGGCATGTCACAGTGAGATGTGTTTCTCTCTGTGGCACACTGTGGAGTGATTTATGGTTGGGTATATCACTCCACACTGTGCCATGGAGAGAAATAGATCTCACTGTGACATGCCTCTGAAGATGCCAGTCATAGATGTGGGAGAAATGTTAAGAGCACAAACTACCATAACCAGACAACCTGGAAAACCCAAAACAGCCAGTTGATTCCAGATGTGAATGTTTTTGACAATGTAATTACTACATACTTAGCAAGTAACATCCCACGTCCAACCCAAGCATTCTCTAAAGGTTTATCCAATTAAACACACCTACAAACAGAAAAAGTCTTTACTAGAAATGGAATCCTTCAAAGTCAATTAATTTCCAATGCAGCAAAAAGTACACTACCAAAGGTGAGCCTTAAAAATCAGTAATCAATCACTGTGGCTTAATGCTATACTGATATGCCAATTACAGATTTTTGAAATCCTGAAAAGGTCCTCTGGTGGCACCAGGGGGAATGACAGCCATGGGCACGCTGGGACAAGTGAAGTGTGGAGTAGATGGCAATGTGCTTGCTTGGTTGCTGCTGCTGCTGTGAATACAGAGGCAATGAGGCCCCTTCAGAATAAGGGGTGCAGAATAATGCACTTTCAATCCACTTTCACAATTGTTTGCAAGTGGATTTTGCCATTCCTCACAGTAAAATCCAGCCTGCAAAGTGCAATGAAAGTGGATTGAAAGTGCATTATTCTGCATGTGTGGAAGGGGCCTGAGAGCTCCATTGAGAATTGTTGCCATGTGGAAGCAACCTAAGATATAACTATATCTGAAGATTAGGTATATAGTAAGCAGCTCTGGGGAAAGCTGGATTAAAAATATCTTGAGGCGAAAAATTAGTTGTGCAGTCGAGATAGTGGATTAAAATTATTTATAATGTAGAAGGCATACATGAATGAAGCCCGGAGCCCCTTGGGGATAGGGCAGTATAGAAATCTAAATAATAAATATAATAAATAAATAAATATTAAACTGGATGATCTGTGAAACAACACTGCTTTTTTCCCAATTTCATCTTTTTATTTTTTCCACAGGCCGATTAAAACTGCAGTCAATTAGTCATGGGCTTTTTTTGGTTGTAGACCCAATTTTTGGAGCAGTTTACCTAAGAATGTCAGGGAGACCCCTGATCAACTGGTTTTCAGGAAGCTTCTAAAAATAACTTGTTCAGGAGCACTGGAAAAAGAGTAAGAATATTCTGATGTCTTGGAATATTATTCTTTCTGGAATGTTTCATTATATTGCTTTGGTATTTGCCAGAGTTCTTTTGGGGGTCTGCACAACAAACAACAACTTGAAACTTCTCTGGGCAGAAGTAAGATTCAAATATTTTAACAAATAAATTAATGTAGTGCCCAGATTATGAGGGGAAAAGTAGGGAGAGAGTGAATGGTTACCAAGCCATATCTCTTACTTGATGATGAATGAAAAATCCTGTCAAGTTGCAGTCCACTGGAGACCCCATAGGGCTTCCAAAGCAAGAAAAATGTAGAGGTGGCTTGCCATTGCCTGCTTCAGGGTAGCGATCCTGAACTTCCTTGGCATTCTCCCATCCAAGTACTAATCAGAGCCAACTCTGCTTAACTTCTGAGATCTGTTGAGATTAGGCTTGCCTGGGTCATCCAGCTCAGGGTCCTTGCCCTGTAGCCTTCTCAAAAAAGTATTGAATGTGATTGTCACAAAACAATTGTAGGGCCATCCGACATCCTTCCTCTAGATTGAGCACTGTCAACATTGCTAGAAAATAAATTATGGTGGCAGAATCTTGCTGCCATGACAAGCTGCAATTAAACTACAAGCAGGCACTGACAAAGCTTATTTGTTGTACTCTTATGCCTTCTTCCCTTTTGTGTGTAGAATTCAATGCAGAAATTGCCAGTTTGATAAGGTTCCAGTTCACTGTGATGTTCAAATGAAGACAACCTCATTTTTGGATGTCATCGTGAATTAGAGCTTGATCACATTGGAAAGTCTAGCATCTGTGTTTCAAAACTGCAGAGAGTTATGAATGCAGAAAACAAGGTGTGTTCATACCTGAGGACAGCTTAATTGCAGCTTGTTATGACATCTAAATGCAGTGTAATCTGTCATACTTACATCATGCTGAGATTCATCAATAAAGACAGTGGCTCTAAAATTAAAGTGTTAGTCTTATAAGACAGCATACATTTTGCCTGTGGCTCAGTAGCAGAGCCTCCACCTTGGCAAGCAGAAAGTCCCAGGTTCAGTCCCTGGCATCTCCAGTTAAATGGATCCAGTGGTGGGTGATGTGAAATACCTCTTCTGGAAATCCTGGAGAACCACTGCCAGTCTGAATAGACAATATTGACCTTGAAGGACCAATGGCCTGATTCAGTATAAGGCAGCTTCATGTGTTATGTGTTTACTGCATCTCACCGGTGTTTTGGTCACCATAAATACTATTGCAAACTGCATTGTTGAAGATCACTGCTGAAGGAATACTGCAGTATACACTAAGAAGGAGATAAGCAAATGAAATGATTTTAAACGGCTACTCATACAAATTACCTTTAGGACATACTCCTTATTAATGCTGTCGAAAAACATCTTTGATCCTTCTTTTATTGGGATCCCACTTTCCCTTTTCCATGTTACGTTAGGTTTCGGATTGCCTTGAACTTTGGCTCGAAATACAGCTTTGTCTCCTGTCAGTAAATGAGGAAAATTATCCAATGAATTTTAAAAAATATTTTATTTAATGACATACTACCCATTATATTCCAAATTAATTATTTCATTTGCTCAGCCAATCATTCTTACAGCTGCTTTCTGGCATTCACATATCATTTTTCTTTTCAGTTTTGGTGTTGAAACAATATTTGTTTTCTTGGTGATGAAGTGATTATCAGGATGCCACTTACCTTCAGGAGCTGTTAGTGGACGAGGTTTCTCCAAAAATTCTGGGATGCTCTCTCCTGGAGGGATCTCAAATGAGAGGGTGACCATGCTGAAGGACTCCACAACAGAAGAAGATTCCTTAGAAACCATCTCCTCTGTAACCAAAACCCATGTATTAGTCATATAAAACTAATTGACCAGATTTTACAACAGATTTCAAAAGTAAACATGGTATTGTTAACCATTTCACTAAATTATTTGGTGAACTTCACTAAATTATTTGGAAAACTATTGGTTAAATAGTATGGTAGTTAAATCCCTTTTATTAGAAGCACAGCCCCCATCAAATCACCCCCACCCCCATAGTTAGGCTACATGTCAGAGGATCAAGCAGAGATCTCCAATGTAATGTGTAGTTTGGCCCTCAGTTTTACTACCTTTTGCGAGATCAGAACTAACAGACTGAGTTTCTGGCAACTGTCATCAAAAATACTTGCCTCCTACAATTTTGGTGGTCTGAGATGTGTGTTCCACTGATTTGGACATCTCAAAGGATTGATGCTGCTGGAATTTTGTTTCCATCTGAATGACCTCAGTTGCCATAATGACACACTTGGGCTTTCTGCGTTTATGATCTGTGTAAATAAAAATCTCAGTTATTTTAAACTATCAGAGGAATTGAAATGTCCATTCCCATCTTTCTACTTTTCATACTATTATGTTTGAATGTACTTAAAAGTAGCACTCAACATTTTGACTCATCCCTGAGTGGCTAAGCCAGAACCCATATACAGCATATGAAGAAATGGAACAAAACTGGCAAGTGCAAGCTCAATTCTGAATTAATGATATCAGTAGGAATAGAGTGCAGTTTAACCCCTGCCTTAATGACTTTCAATGTATTTAACTTTCTTCTGTATAATCTATTAGTTTTCTCTACATGAGAGAATGGTAGAACACTAAACAAAAGCACAGTGACCCTTGTCCTCATTGATAGATCCTACATGTGTAGGGGCAATGTGTCTCTGTGCAAAAAGATATCTAGACAGTATCCTTGCAACCACACATAATACCTCCTTCTGCTGGTAGTCATATTAGTATATTCTATCAGTAACATTTGATACCCACCTGAATAGCCCAATCTAATCAGGATCAGCCACAGTTATTCCTTTGCCGGAAGACCATCAAGGAAGAGTGGGGTTGCTATGTAGTGAAAGAAAAAAACAAATCACTTCTGTTCCTCTCTTGCCTTGAAAACACCATGGTCCTGGGGTCACCATGAGTCAGTTGGGACTTGATGGCAACCAATTATTAATTAACTGGTTGTGGTGGGTATCACTTCCCTCTGTGATACACCTCTGAAGATGCCAGCCACAGATGCAGGCAAAATGTTAGGAACAAGATCCACCAGACCACGGCCACACAGCCCGGAAAACCCACCACAACCAGTTGAATCCGGCTGTGAAAGCCTTTGACAATACAATTATTAATTAACATTTAGTACCTGAATAAAGTGCAATGCCCAGTGGCAGTCACAAAACATAGTATTTTAAGAAGTTCTATGATGCTTTCCACATCACAGCCCTGTTTCTTTATGTAACATTTCTAAAATACGTTCCTACTTTACCACCTTCCAAGTGGCAAGGGAAGGGTTTCTGTGCCAATGGGGCTCTTAAAGGTAGAAGTTTCAACTCACTATATGATGGGGCAACTGATAACGAACTTTGCATGGAATTCCCCAGCTAATCCTGCATGTTGAGAGGCCTAACATAACTCAATAGATTGATAATTTATTCAAAACACTGATTATTTGGACATGTTTACCCATCTATTAAAATCAACATTATGCCACTCATTATAAATACCCTGAAGAAAACATATTAAAAAAACCCTGTTCATATTATGTCCCTAATTTAAATATCACAAGCAATAATTAATTACTGTAAACTGTGCCCTTTCTTCTGGTTTCCAAGACTCTTACATTAAAGAAGTTTCTGGATCATTAGTTCTGGGTCCTGTTGAAGAAGTCTTCCAGAGTTCTGGTGGCAGTCCAATAAAATTCTTATTTATTCAAAATGTGGGACATTTTTACAGTTACCCACCTATTAGAATGAACTGATTACTACATATATATAAAACATGTGAAGAAAACATTTTTTTAAAAAAACTAAGCATATAACTTCTGAAACTTGTTATATTTATCAAGGAAAGATGAAAAATTATGAACTGTACCTTTTCTTTTAGCTACCAGGGGTGTTGGTTGTCTCTGTTACAAAATAGTAGTTTCTGGATCATGAATCCCAACTCCAATAGTAGATGTGAACTGTCTTAAGTGTTTTGGCACTCTTGTGAAGACAGCTGGGTCCTTCAACATATATCAAACATGGCTCTGTTTAGTTCATGCTTTAAATACACACTAGTCCCTAGTGGGCTATGTGATTACATCCATTTCTACATCTTCAGCACTTAGACTAAGATGACAAACTCTTAAGGGCAAGAGGACCAAACAGCAAAACCCACAACTAATGAAAGTTTAATTAAAGCACACTATCTCATAAAAGACATGGTGTACGATTTTAGATTGTTCGACAAAACACTAAAAGTGTTTTTGTTTTTCCTAATTCATAATGTGAATTTAGTAAAACCTACATTCGCTGAAGTATACGTTCATATGGATTCTAACCTATTTTTCTTCCCACAATAATAAATTCAGCATCGTGTGTGAAAACGATATAAGTCAGTGATAAAACTAAGGTATAAAGGTTTCTGTGTATACTAAAGCTTTAAGTTTCAAATTCCTAAAAGTTCTATATTTGCATGACATCACCCACATATATGGACTGTACTCAGTCATCATTCAGTTTTGTTTGCTTGCTGTCATGATCCTACATACCCTCCCTTCTCCCTTCAATGTAGAATGTGATGTAGAATATGATAGAAGATTCTTGGTTTGAGAAGTGATCAAACAGCACTTTGCCGCAGTGTACCTGGACAAACTGGACTTTGTTTCCCCACAAACTGGGATTCTAAACAAGGATTAGAAAGAAAACTGCAGCTATCAGAACTGGCATATTTTCATCAGTCTCATTAACTGCAGAGGTTTTGCACTCTTGGAAACACTTCTTTTACATTCAGTATTTCTTTTTCATTTAAAAATGCATGATGATATAACCATTGGTTCATGTCATTAGATTTTGGTTCAACCGGTTTTGAACCAAAATTCTCAAGTCAAGGATCAGAAATCAATAGCCACATCAAGCAATAATGAAAACTGTCCTTCCAGCATGGCTCCAGGGTTTGGATCCTATGGTCTATTTCACGGGTAGGGAACCTGCGGCTCTCCAGATGTTCAGGAACTACAATTCCCATCAGCCTCTGTCAGCATGGCCAATTGGCCATGCTGGTAGGGGCTGATGGGAATTGTAGTTCCTGAACATCTGGAGAGCCACAGGTTCCCCACCCCTGGTCTATTTCCACCAGTACTAGGTCATTTCCACTGGCAGCAGTGATGGAAGTGCGATTTGAGTTGACTCCCCACTCTCAATACAAATCTCCACATTGCTCTTGGTAGACTTCTAGTTCCCTGAACCCTTGGGGCTGCGTTTGGGAGGCATTAGGACTACTGTGAGAGGGAGAGATAGAAAAGTTCCAAATCATAGGTTCCAATCCCATTTAATACCCTTATTCTGATGCCAGATTAGCTGGATGGCTGAAAAGAGTGTACACTAGTTAAAGAAGTACACATGTTGATAGATGTCTGTCATTACGTCATTACATATCTGTAAACTGTCCCTCTTCTAATAGTTGATGATTTAGGGCATGATGACAATATTCTAGGTTCTCCTGAGAAAAATCAGCAGTACTATCATGAAACAGATGCTCTTACTTTCAGACAAGTTGCCGTGGTATGAGTGGAAAATCTCTTTCAGTAGTCCAACTAAAAAACAGGAATAATAAAATTCTGCAACCTTCATTGCAGCGAAGGGTAGCAAACATGACTATGCAGTGGACTGTGAGGTACTGCTGTTCCATGAGATACCAATAAATTAAGACCATGTCCACCTTCTGATTAGTACCATGTACAGTGCAGTCCAGACTTTACTCCACAACTTATCCTACTCAGTGTTCCTATGGCTTTTTTCATATGCAAGTCAGAGTAGCAGAGTGCCTCCACTGTAATGCCCAAAAGGGCTAAAGCATTGGAAAGATTCAGAAGTTAGATGTGCAACCAACATTTTCATGTTCCAACAAGAGGGCAACAATCTGTAAGTGCATGCTTTTGTGCATCAAGGCAGCTGCAACATCTCTGTATATCCCATTATGCATTTTGCCATTCTCTCTCTTGCTTTTTGAAGGGGAGGAGGTTGGACAAATGTCTCACAATTGCTACACCTCCTTCTCCATGACCAGAGCAAAGCAAACTATAATGACCTACAGCTGAAAGCAGAATAGCTGACATTATTAAAAGATGCAACTCTTAATCATGAGGTTGGTCTTAACTCACTTACCAAACTAAACATTTTCAAAAGCAAACTCTGATAAAAGAAGCAGATTGTAAGAGTAGAGTGTGTGCTTCCAGGCAGATGTAGGATGCCATAACTTCTAAACCTGGGCAAAACACTTAACGTATATATTTATTGCATTTGTATCCTGTCTTTGCTCTGAGGTGCTCAGAAAAGCACAAATCATTCTTTCTTCCATTTTAACCATGTAACAACCCCAAGAGAATGACTGGCCCAAGTCAGCAAATCAGTTCCATGGCAGAGTGAGAACTGACCTCAGATTTTTCCAGTACTGACTTGAAACTATCCAAATTACAATGCTGTGTTCAATTCTTTCTCTTTTTTTGGTAATGCCTATTTTTACTTATTTACTTACCAGTATCACAAAATCATGACATTTGAGTTCGCGCACCCTTACTAAAAATTGTTAACTGCCATTGGCATATGGACAGGTAAATAAATCCTAGTGACTTAATAAAATAGGAAGTATTCAATTTTCCCCAAGTTACTGGTGGAATAGACCAAACTTGACATGCGGTTGCTGGTTTTGGTAGCAACTATGTATCCTTCATGCTGTACTGTTCTGCCCTTAGTTCTGGAGATACAGCCATGATTTCCCAAAACATCACTACTTTGGAATTATAAATTCAAGACAAATTTCTTTCCTACTTTCTGTAATATGAACATGAGATACAAAGTGACATTCCTTTCTTCACTCAGTGGGCATTTGCTACCTCTCCCAGAGGATGGAGTCTTCTTTTAGCTCCTATGGCATATTTTCCTTAAGCTAGTTTAAATGGGAAAGCCAAAGCAGGAAAAGCTGCTTAGGAATCCCTCCCCTCCCCCTCAAACCCCGAGGGACGAATGGCCACAGTAAGACCTTACCTTATAAGAGTAAAGAAGTAGTGTTGCAGCTGTCAGTGGACCTTCAGGTCATAAATAGTAATAAAACTTTGACTCAGGCAGGCAGTCCCACATCTCCAAGGACAAATGTTTTTTAAGGAACGTGTCAGAAGAATTGCTTCTCTGTAGATGATCTGGTAATTAACCTGGATACAGGTTAATTTTTTAAAAAAATACTGTACCTATTAGGAGGAGAGATTATACTTCCTTCCCTCCAAATTTAGAATCCAGCAGAAGGAAGCTTTTATGCAAGCAGCAGAAAAACACATCAGACAAAAGCCTAAGCTGAACCTTTCTCTCCTGTATTCTGGTTTTGTATGAACAGGGAGCTTCCTTTGAACATGGAAACAGTGCAACACACAAGCCAAAGGTGCCACACAGTGCAACACACAGTGCAACACATAAGCCAAAGATATTGCACTACAGAAAAAGCTTTATCACTAGATTCTTCTGATGGTAGAAAATAGCCCCATGCAATTGAATGGACTGTGCACTTGCTTTATTTCTTATGAGTTTTGGAAACATGACTTGCTTGTGTTCACATACCTAACAAAGATTTTCAGTCTATTTTTGCAGAATTGAGTTAATTGAGGCAAATATAATACTGTAGAGTTATTATATCATTCAGTTTTACACTATGTGTTAATTATTCAAGTATATTTTTCTATCATGGATAAAACAGGATCAAAGCTCTGTTCATGTAGGCTTTATCAATTCACATTGTATGTGGACAATTTTGCTTCATAGTAGTTAAGTAAGATCAAGAGTTCAAAACTGTGGAAAGGCATCTTGTGTTAAGTGTTAGTTTCTACATGAATACATGACAATGGCAATGGCAGGTATCCTTTTGGGTGTTCTCTCTGCTAGAAATATACAAATTATGACCACAAGTTTGCCAGACCACCACACTGGTTAAAGTACTCAAATATCTACTCTCAAATAAGAAAATAATGTTGTCTGTTGCCAAAATAACACATAGACAAGAATATGATCACATATGCTTTTCTGATCACATTAATGAATCCATAAGTTCCCTTTTAAAGTCAACCCTGTGATGGCCAACTATGTAGTTCTCCTCCCCAGTTTAAATCATGTTACAGAAACTACACCTTCGCGTACGTATACTCAATACATGAGTCATAACAAAGTGAATCTCAAACTATATTCAAACAATATCTCAATTTCTGTTCATTTAGATAACTTTAGAAATTATTTCCATAAAATTTAACAGGTGAAGCTAAATTTTGAGGCACTATAAAACCTCTCGATATTGTTTTATTTTGTTATCCTTTTTCAAGCCCATATAGGTTATAATTGTAACCTGAAACAAAGGCTCATTCCGCACATGCAGAATAATGCACTTTCAAACTGCTTTCAGTGCTCTTTGAAGCTGTGTGGAATAGCAAAATCCACTTGCAAACAGTTGTGAAAGTGGTTTGAAAACGCATTATTTTGGTGTGTGGAAGAGGCCAAAGCAATGTTTCACATTGAAGGCTCATCTCAATCTCAGATCTAATGCTGTTCTCCGTGCCAGCAGGTTCTATTCCAGTGGTGGCAAACCTTTGGCACTCCAAATGTTATGGACTACAATTCCCATCAGCCCCTGCCAGCATGGCCAATTGGCCAGGCTGGCAGGGGCTGATGGGAATTTTAGTCCATAACATCTGGAGTGCCAAAGGTTCGCCTCCACGGTTCTATTCAGATTCACTTTGTTATGACTCATGTATTGAGTATATGTACGTGAAGGAGTAGTTTCTGTAACAGTATCTTACATACACCTACCTTGCAAATATGGCAGTTGAAATCATGGCCAGCTTAGTGCAATCAATCAGTCACTTCAAGGAATGAAATAATATGTATGGGAGAACCTTTCTAGTCACAGGGTTAGAAGGTCATCTGTACTTCAAATAGTTTCACCATGGTAATCTCTGTCATTAATTGCAGCAGCTTACAAGCAAACAGCAGGAATAAACAATGTATAAAACAGGAAGCTGAAGAACAGATGCTTTCATATGATCCAGATATGTTAAACCACAAGCTTTCTGAAAAGCAAAATTCCACTCCCCCAACAAGTCGGTCAGGCTACAGAAAAAAATGCTTTCACCACCACAAATATACTGAAGTTCAACATCAATAGTAAACTCGTATAAAAGGAGTAAATCCATTCAACTTTATGGGATCAGTCTCAGAGCAAATGGACTTAGTGTTGAACTGCAAGGAAATTCATTGAACTGACTATACAAGGTATGTTGTTTGTACGGAATCCTAGTAAAAGGGTTAACTGTGAATGAACTCTCCAAAAATCTGGGTTGAGGTTAGAGCTGGGCACATGATTATGAATCAGGCTTGTTACCAACGATAAAAAATCTCATACTGTGTGTGTGTGTGTGTGTGTGTGTGTGTGTGTGTGTGTGTGTGTGTGTGTGTGTGTATTGACACGAGACGAAGTCATGCAATAGAAAACTTTTTTTTTTAAAAAAGAGAGGGAACTACTAAGGAATGCTACTTTGACAACAGAATGTATGCCACTATCCATCTTTCAGTAGTTATTCGCCTCTTTCATTGGCTTTACCCTAACAAACTAACATGGCTACGCTTGTGCCCTGGATTCTAAGTGGTATTTTTTTCTCTCCTAGTTTTGGCAGAACTACTAATTTGTAAAGGCTGTTTTCAATAAGCAAAGGCAAAAGACTTGAAAAATCACTTCAGTATGAATCAATTTGAATCCTTTAATGCAGAGGCTCAGAAGTTCTTATGATATACACAGTATCCGGTAGTTTAAAATGTAAAAACAATCAGAAAAAAGGAAAAAAAGTTACTTTCAAGCTTAGTCAACATACGCTACAGATTTCAGCAAGACATTTATCAAAGAGTTTCACACTGTATTTGGATCTAGTAGCAATCATGTTAATTTTGTTTAAAATAGCAAATTTGACAATGATATTTTTAAATTCTGTAACAAATGAAGCTACTGATTTTATTTACAGTATAAATAGGCCTTTTTTGTTTTGTTTTGTTTTGGTGAGGAAGATGGTGTCCTGTCACATATTGAAGACAAGAAGTACCTTAGCTCTTAAATGCAAAACAAAGCAATATGAAAGTAAAATTATATATATATTTATATATGTATAAATAAATATCTTCTATTTTGAAATTCCCATGTGTGTCTTCTCAGCTCTGGAATACATACGATTCTGGCTAGAGTTCAATTGGTTTTTGTTATAACAAATTATCTGGAATCCTCATTCTTCAGCTGCTGCCCTTGAAAACTGCTTTTCATACAAGCTCATGACATGGTGGACAAACTGATACTGTTCACAAGTCTGGATCATTCCTCCCCTGGGGAAAAAAAAGCAAGGGGGAGAGTTGGGAGCCAATATTAATATAGGTATTAATGAAGAAAGCAACACAATGTAGGAACTGATACCAAGGAGCTGGTTGGAACTCTGGTGGTTTGACTAGAAGCCCTTTTATGAGCTACTTCTATTGTGACCTCTCCTGTGTTGGACTCAAGAAAAGATTCCTCAGAGGATGACCATGATGATCCTAGACTAGGAGATTCAGCAGAAGCCCAGCACTACTGGACCCCCTGGGACTGAGGCCTCAGTTGAAGACTGTGTCCCTGAAGATTTAGTTACAAATGATGCAGCCAACCTGCCAGTCCTAAGTGTTACCAGTCAAACCTGAGGAGGGATAAGTTTTTAGGAAGCAGTGTCTCTACTAGTCCCCCTCTCCTAAAGGGTGCTTTAACAGTATAGTTCAAAGATGGAAGCTATCTCCTGTAAGTGCACAGTGGTACCAATAGGGAAAATCTGCCTGCCACTCATTGGGATGTGTAGCCGTTAGCTACATTTTTCCTGAAGCCATCCAGGAAACATAGCCCTGCCTGGGAAAAGGAGTCCCTGCCCTGGGACTGAAGCACATCTGGTCTCTGTTCAACAAAGGATATGCAAAACCCAGCGATATAATACAATCAAGGGTTCCTGCTAACTTTTCTTTAGCTTTGCTAATCCTATCATCCTTTTCCTGCTTTACCTCTAAGAAAGACCACCTCACTTTGTATTGGAATGGACCCTGAGTTGTGATTTCATCAACTCACCCTGCAATCTAATCAATCTTTGGACACTCTTTGAGTCATCAAGTCTTGTGTCCACCTCATTTTTCTCCTTTGGAGGACAAGTGCTGTCTTTGCCCCAGAAGATTAAACTCTCTAAACATTGCTAGAT
Source organism: Sphaerodactylus townsendi (assembly GCF_021028975.2). Lineage (NCBI taxonomy): Eukaryota > Metazoa > Chordata > Lepidosauria > Squamata > Sphaerodactylidae > Sphaerodactylus > Sphaerodactylus townsendi. Next base: position 83,478,342 of record NC_059426.1, on the reverse strand, counting down.
GGCTAAATTTTCCTATAAATTAGTTGTGCACTTTGCAGTCAGTGCCCAGTGTTTTCTGGACTGCCTTTGGTTCAGTTACACTGCGTGTCAGCTGCTTTCACCCCATCTCTTTGGAGTTCAATGCAGGCATTGAACTCTGCTTCTCAGACTATTTCTCTTCTGGCCAGGTAATTATTACCCAACATCGACCTCAATCTACTACAAAGACTATTGTTCCTTCTTCCTAAATCTTAGGACTCTCCAGTATTATTTTGTGCGTGTGTATTACCTCAATTGCATACGTGTAAGTTTATTATTTTTGCTTCCAAATAGAACTTGTTAAACTTTACTTTGGTCTTTGGATTTCTAACAACCTTGCTATAAATAGGTAGTCCAACCCAGTTACCCCTTCTTGCAGAGCAAGGTCTGTTTCTCATCAATTCCCCAAACAAAAAGGGAACAGACCTTATTTTGGGTAGTCTGCTCCCTATCTTGTACAGCCAGATCCGAGGCTCCTAGTCTCCAGGTTCTTACCCCATCTAGCTGGAGCAATGGAGTTGGTGGGCTTGTGAGGAGGGAGCTCACTGTCAACTGCCTTTGGGCATATACTGTTTTCCAGGATCAGGGTTAAATCAAGCCACGGCCAAATTAAGTCCAGAAACAGAGAGCCTTGATAGATCAAATAGTTTGTATGGCTAGCATGTTTCTGTGATACCTATGAGCCTGGACCGAGCAAACAGCCACCAGGAGTACAACCCTGATCTGAGTGTTCTTCAGAAGACTAGACATTATTTCCAGTTACTAGGAGAACCCTTTGCTTCGGATGAATCCTTTGGCTGCTTCAAGCTCTTGCTATCCGAGCCTGAACTTCATCCAACATCCAGTTTGCAAACAAACCTGAGCTCAGGCCCCAACAGCTATACTGGACCCTTATGTATGTTTTTTTCTTACAAAGTTTATATCCTGCCTTTCTGCCACGGCGGCTAACAATTTACAACACACAAGTTAAAATTACTTTATAAAACATTACAATTAACCTCCCAAACATGCATTATTAAAATAGCTTAAAAAGAGTTAAAAACAGAGTTAAATACAACAGAACAGTTAAAATACATACACAACTTACTAACATTGGTTACAAAGTAGGGATTGTTGAGAGAATGCCAAACAAAACAAAAAAGGCTTCACCCACTGGTGGAAGACGGTAACAGAAGGGGACAGCTCAGTCTCCCTGTGGAGAGAGTTCCAGGGCTTTGATCAAGAAAGCCCTCTCCTGGGTTGACACCCACCTGGTCTCAGAAGGCAAGGCCTGCAAAGATGACCATAATGGACAAGTGGGTTAATAAGTTATTAGATGGTCCTTCAGGTATGTTGGTCCCAAAAAATACAGTTTAAGACCAACATCCTGAATTGCACCCAGAAACAGATTAGGAGCCAGTGTAGATAAGCTAAGGCTGGAGTGATATGGTCCCTGCGATCCACTCCAGTTAACATCCTGGCAGAAGCATTCTGTACCAATTAAAGTTTCAAAATACTTTTCAAGAGCAACCCCATGTACACTATATTGCAGTAATCTAAATTAGATGTAATCAGGAAATGTACCACAATGACCAGAATTTTTCTATCCAGGAAGAGCTGCAGGTGGTAGTGGAACATGCTGTCAAGTTGCAGCTGACTAATAACAACCCCCTTGGGTTTTCTAGGCAAGAGATGTGCGGAAGTGGTTTGCCATTGCCTGCCTCTGCATAGCGATCATGTTCTTCATTAGTGGTCTACTAACCAGGTCTGACTCTGTTTATTTTCCCAGATCTGATGAGATTGAGCTAACCGGGGCCACCCATATGAGAGCAGACCCTTCTAATACAAGTGTCCAAATAAGAAGGCAATATTGTTGTCTCTTTTCAGTAAAATCTGATCTGAACAAATCAATATAATTCAGAAATCACATGCTTGGAAAACAATTTAATTTGATATTGGAAACAGAACATATGCAAAACAACAAGAACAAAGATGTTGTTTAATCAGAATCTTCAAACCCATTTAGGGCTAGCTTACATATTTAAAAGAAATCACATTGTACAGATGCCTGAACCATTTCAAAATGTCAGGGGCATAATTCTTCACTGTAGAAAAATCACTCTGTGAACAATGGAAATCTCTCCCCAGTATCCTAATATTCGCTGTATAGTAGGGTTTTTTTCCATTGGGGAGAGTTTTTAAAAATACAACTTCCTAACTACAGTCTGAGGTGATACCATTCCAACAGGCCTATAACATGTAAATATTCTTCATGTGCAGATTACCTCCTAGATACTTCTCAACAAGTAGCAACCTGCAGACATGAAATGTGGGAAATTATCTAGAAAAAGCAGACATCTCCTCCTGCTCCTCATTCCCCCAAATCCTCAAAGCTGCTAATTCCAGTAAATTCGGATCCTGAAAGTAGCAGTTCCAGCTGAAACAGTTCTCCTTTAGTTCTGCGCTATACAGAACTAAAGTACTGATGGGGCATTTTTATTTATTTATTTTTTAAAATGCTTTTTTTAGGTTTTAAAAATATACAGTACAAAATATTTCATTCAGCTGAAGGGGCATTTTCTAATCCTTGAGCTGCTTCCCACCAGGAAATGCCCTTCACAATATTTTACCCGGGGCGTACCTGCCTGAAGGACACAATATTTTAACCAGGACTGTACCTGCCAGAGGGACAGCTGCCCATCAGGTCATGTGAAGGGGTGCAAAATCACCCCCCACATACAAAAGCCTGCCATGGGCCTGCCCGGCGCCCCTCGACTTGAGGGGCAATTTGGCAGGCTTGCGGCAGGCTGCTGGCCTGGCACAGGCTTCTGCCAGCCTCCCCACCTCCATCAGAGGCTGGCCTCCGATAGAGGGGGGCAGTCTGCCACAGAACCACCAGGTGCCCCTCGACTCAAGGGGCACTTTGGCGGGCTTGTGGCAGGCTGCTGCCCTAGCACTGGCTTCTGCCGGCCTTCCCACCTCTATTGGGGTGGGGAGTGCAGGAGCCGGCATCAGGCATCCACTGAGCAGCTCGCTGTCTCCCGAAACCCCGGCCTCCCTGCAGACTTGCAAAACTAAGTGGGCCGTGTGGGGGGGGGGGGGCACGCGGGGTCCCCATAGCAGGTGTTGCCCCTGGGCACCATTTCCCCGTTATGCCTCTGCTTTTAACCCTCAGGCGGCTTGAACTCCTTATGCACCAATACAGCCAGAAGCTACAAGAATATATCAAAATGATTCATCTTAGTTTGGGGCATATATTGGCTGGTGTCTGTATAAGACTTGTGAAAAGAATCCAGAAATAGGTTACAACCATATTTGTGATGAAGACAGAGAAACTGTAAATGTAATTAGCAGTACTTCCCTAGTGGCTCTTGATGTCCTAGAAAAAAGGACTTTTAGGAGACTTCAACAGCTTGGCTCTTGGGAAGCTAATTAAACTCCTTAAGTAAAATCAACAGTATTCCCCTCTGACTGCTCATCCTTGTGATGGACTGCTCTTGTGAAAGAGCATTTTCAGGCTTCATGTAATCTGCCTTTCTACAACTGCACTGTGCAGATATGAAATTGGTATTTGGCCCCAAATTCTGCAACTTGAAAATGGTAAATTTCCTCCATTAAAATAACAAGTTCCTAGACCTTTCAGTTGAGGACAGAAAACTGAAAGAGTGAGCACAGTGCCGGATGAAATCTTGGGAGGGGGAAGGCAATTGAATGTAGGGAATAGAGCTTCTTTTTCCTTCTACATAGCTAGAAGAAGCAATATCAGTTAGTAAAAAACTATATGACTGCAAAAGTAACACGTTAGGTAGGAAAATGTGACCTACTATGGTACATCTCATCATAGCTTCAAAGATACCTCTTTGAAAACAAAAAAGAGAGGAAAAACAACATGTGCGCGGGATTGCCAGGAAAAACTAACTTTATTAATGAACTTTATACACTGAAATGATATATGGATGAACTGTGTCATGGCCCAGAGAAGCTCTTACTATTTCTTATTAAGTCTCAGTTATCCCTATAGTTAGCATGGGTTTAGTTCTTTTTGTATAATGTACTAAGAAAGGGAACTGTAGTTAGACCCTGTCCCTTTAAGAAGCCCCCTAGAGGCAGTCTTCCTTTCATTACCCAGTAGTGCTCTTGTTCAGTTAATTTAGTCTAAGGTGCCAGTGGAGCTGGAAGGCTGCAACATCTCTTATGTCTAAGGTGTATAAGGAATATAAAAGTCTAAGGTGTATAAGGAGCATTAAGTCTAAGGTGTTACAGAAAGTAGAGTCCAGGTAGAGGACACTGAAGGAACCAAGAAAAAGCACAGACAAAGTGGACCTTCTTGGAAGAAGTCAAGAAAGAATCAGAGTCTCAAGCTTCAAGTTGTTCCAGTCAAGCAAGTACTTTATTTTAGTCAGACCCTGGGAGGAGTTAGGGTCTTAATTCTTCTATGCAATAAACCCTCTTTTTTTTTTGAACTGTTACACCTTGCTTGTGAGTCTCCCACTCTGTTCTGGCTGAGTACAGGGCACCTTACCCGAGTACACCTTACCCGAGTACCGGGTAAGACTGTTTTACTTGGGGAACAGAACAAGCTGGAAACAGAGGAAACTTACTGGAAACATTCTGCACTTGGCAGGCAGCCCAGAGGCTCACGAAGCTGGCAGAAAATGGTGGGTGCGAGCTGCTCAGAAACTGAAAGTATCTGCTTATGACAAAGGAGTAAGACACTGAATAGCCCGCCACTTCTAGGTAATTACATTTTTTTCTTAAAGGCAAAGATAGCATTTTTCAGATTTCCAAAGTGTCAAATGTTGGGGTGAACATCCCATAGGTATCACATGTGTGCACTAGTTGTGGGGATAAATACTGTACTTTGCCTTGAAAGACACCTCATTGGAAGACCTGAACCCCTAAGGAGCAACAGTAATGATAGGAATAACTCTGCTCCTGAAGCACCTCATTGGCTGTTTTTTTTTTTTTTTTTTTGCACCTTGCCTTACTGGGAAGCAGCATACATGCTTCAGCTTTCCTGCCACAAAGTTCCTGTTTGCTGGGAAAGAGGCTGAACAAAACCACTAGATGGTGTTGTGGCTACAGTAGTTATTGAATAAATATCTTCCAAATCAAGCCTTGAGGCCACTTCATGTAACATGAGGTATCAGTATTCGTGACTATACATCAGTTAGAATGCCTTTTTCAAAACCATGTCTCTCTCTCTCCACATACTTTGTTATGAATATTTAATGTCTGAGTTGTCATCTCCTTACTTACCAACACCTTGCCTTGACCTGGATGGCCTAGGTCTAGCCTTTCAGATCTCAGAAACTAAACACGGTTGGCCCTAGTTACTACTTAGATAGGAGATCACCAAGGAATACCAGGGTTGCTATACAGAGGAAGGCAATGTTAGCCTGATGGCTTGAAAACCCTACAGGGTCGCCATATGTCAGCTAAGACATGAAGGCACTTAATACACAGATACACTGTCACCTTGCCAACATTACCACATGATCTGAGCCTAACTAATTTTAACTCATTTAACAGGCCATTCTTATGTGCTGCTACTTTGAATTCAGGGGGACTTATCCCTAAGTTAGATTGTTTCTGTATGGTCCAAATATCCTGGGTTGAGCAAGGGAAATATTTCCTCCCGGTCTTCACTCAATTCCTTCACAGAAATGGGGAGCCATGCGAAGGAAGAAACCAGGATAAAACATACCTGGATCATAAGATACTGATTGTAACCTGATATAATTGTGCCATGCAGAAATGGCCTTAGTGTTTTAATGCATGTAGCAGTTCATTTATTCCTTATTACTGAAGACAGAGTTGAAAATTAATAAATCTGTTTTCTCACGGAGGTTGTTCTCTGTTTTGGTGAACAAACAGCACTTTTATTTGGAACAATCTCACAGTGCTGTAGTTTAACTGTGCTCTAGATGTCTTTTCTTTATCTTTGCTGTGCTCCTTCCCAAACCTCCTTTTCTCCAATCCTCCTGGGAAGAGAGCAGTCCAAGTACATATTAAGTAATCTGGATAGGAAGGTGTGCATTATCCAGAGAACCACCAACCTTTTTAATGTATTGATTTAAAACATTTCTATTCCACCTTTCTACCCAATTCAGGGACCCCAAGGAAGCAAACATTAAAACATTTAAAAGGACTTAAAATACAAATATATGTAAATATTTAAAACAAACATTATTATCATAGATACATAAACACATAGAACACACAAAAACAGGGAGGAGGACTAATAAGAGCTACTTATTAGGAGCAGCAGTGGCATAGGAGGTTAACAGCTCGTGTATCTAATCTGCTGTGGAGGCTTATCTGGGGAATTCAGATTAGCCTGTACACTCCTACACATGCCAGCTGGGTGACCTTGAGCTAGTCACAGCTTCTCGGAGCTCTCTCAGCCCCACCTACCTCACAGGGTGTTTGTTGTGAGGGGGGAAGGGCAAGGAGATTGTAAGCCCCTTTGAGTCTCCTGCAGGAGAGAAAGGGGGGATATAAATCCAAACTCTTCTTCTTCTTCTACTACTACTACTACTAAGAGAACACCAACAAAGCAAAAAACTATTTACCTACTGGCAGATGACAACGATAGAGGGAGACAGGAAAAGAAGGCCCTTTCTTGGATTGCCATTCATCAAGCCTCAAATAGTAGGGGTACCTGAAGCAGGGCCTCTGAAGATGGCCAGAATGGTTGGGTACATCCATTCATAAGAGAATAGGTGGTCCTATGTCAGGTATGCTGTCCCCAAGTCATATGGGGGTTTAAAGGTCAATACCAGAACCTTGAATTGGACCAGAAGCAATTTAGAGCTAATATAAATGGAACAAGACTGAAGTGATTTGGTTGCTATGGCCCATAGTATTCTGTGCCAACTGTAGCTTCCTGGACAGTCTTCAAGGCAGCCGCACATACCATACATTGCAGGAATCTAACAGAAATGTTACCAGGGCATGCACCAAAGTGGCAAGGTTTTCCCTGCCCTGGAAGGGCTGCAGCTGGCTCCCCAGTCATGACCACTGCTGTCATCTATTTATCCAACAGGAGGCCAGGGTTCAGCAGCAGCTCTAAGATATGAACTTGCTGCTTTAGGGGAGCACAACACCGTCCAGCACAAGAGACATCACAGTCCTTGGGTCAGGTCTTCCCCACAATAGCAGCATCTCTGTAATGTTGGGAATAAGTTTCATCAGCACCATTACCAGATTTGTTTCTCAGAAGAAAGGAGAAATGTCTCTTACCTGTCTAGCCGCAGCTGGGAGGTTGTTCTGAGTATGTCAACCACACCCTCGTTTTTCAACTGTTTACAGCAAATGCTGGTGGCAATAAAGCAGCCAGTCCTCCCAATCCCTGCACTAGCAACAGAGATCAAGAGATTGTGAAGGAAAAGTCTCTGGAAAGAGCACTGACATTTCTTAAGAAACAAAAAAGCCATCCTACTCTGAACAATGGTACTACCAGACAAATATTAACACAACTATTTACTTGTAGGTTCAGAACCCCATGGAACATTCCCAGCAAACGCCGCTGCAATGCAATTCCCTGCAAGAGACGGGAAAATACTGTCTCCATACTATATCATATTCCTATACGTAGGAACTCCCCAAAGGAAGGGGGCCTTGGTGAATTGCAAGAACAGCACACACCACACACATTATATTTTCATCTGTGATTTATGTTTATGACAAAGCTCGTTAAAAAAATAATTGCTCCCTTTCCTGCCTTAGCATTTAGCAGGCTGAGTACGAGAGATGCTTAAATCAGGTTTTGAATGTTGCAAACATGCAGCACACCTAAAAAGGCCTAGATGAAAAGGTTTCCTAGGATAAATATGATAAGAGACCAAATATGGCTACAGGATGAAAACACGGAGCAATCAGTTAATTCTCAATGAATAATTATAATATAGCCCAGCACAAAATGTTAGTGAAGGAAATGTAAGTGAAGGAAGGAAGAAGAAAACAGAAATGATGTAAATTTCCCATTTTTTCTTTCCTCTCTGTTCAATTATAATCATGCAAGTTTAACGATGAACAAGTAGCTTACCTGCAGTGAACAATGATTGGAGCATTTTTGTCTTCTGCAGACTGCACAGCTTCTTCTACTTCCTGAACCAGTTGCAAGAGGGGAGGGGCTTGGTCAGGAGTCTTCTGGTCTGGCCAGGATGTATACCAGTAGTGCTTCAGATTCCTTATTTCTTCACCTGTCTGTGAGCCATTAAGAAAGAGAATTGTGGGCAATAGAGGAAAATCCATTTTATTTTTCTCTCCAGCATTTAGGATAACAACTTCTAGAAGGGTTACCAAACAGCCTGAAGAAAAAAATATCTTGTCCTTTTAAAAGAGCAGGCATAATAGGATATAATTAACCAGGTGAAGTTATTTACTTCCATGTCATGAAAAGCTTCAGGTGCTGATTTCCACACAGGACATTTCCCCTAGGCTTCTCAACTACCTTAGAAATTATGTCAGTCTACTGTAGCCAAAATCACAAAGAGAGTTTTGTGGCACCTTAAATTGTAACCAATGCAGAGGTGGGATCCAGCCAGTTCTCACAGGTTCCCGAGAGTGGGTTACTAATTATTTATGTGTGCCGAAAGGGGGTTACTAATTGGGTCCGCTCAGAGGCAGTGGCATATTTGCCTAGGGTCAAGGGGTACCCATGTCCCGGGGCGCATCCATTGCAGTCACGTGGGGGGGGGGGCGCCAAAATGTCCCTCCACACAGACTGATTTTGCAAGCCCCAGCAAGCCCGGAATTGAGGAAGCCGGCTGCTGCAAGAATTAAGGAAGCCTGACATAGCCCTGCCCACTCTCTATGGTGGCCCTGAGTGTCCATAGGGGGAGAAATACCACTGTGCTCCCAGGATGAGGACTGGGGAGCTCTGCCTCCCCTCCCTCTCACCCAGAGTGTAGTGCCTTATTCTCCATTAACTCATTGCCATTGCTCTCATTCTCAAGCCTTTTCCCCAGCAGACGGGTGCCGGCCAGCATAGGCAAAGTCCATAGGCCAGGTAGGGAGGCAATCTCTGCCCCACCTGGCTGGGCTGTAATCTGGAGAGCTCAGTTTGATTCCCCACTTTCTCTGCCCCACCTGTTGCCCCACAAGGTGTTTGTTGTGGGGAGAGGAAAGGGGGGCGTTTGTTAGCTGTTTGGAGACTCTTTAAAGCGAACTGCACCTGGGGTGCGCGTGCCCTGTGTCCTTGCCACAGCTCCGCCCAGGAATACCCCGCCCCTGGAATGTCCGGCCACACCCCCGTCGTGCCCCGCCCAGCCCCATTGGCGCTACACCACTGTTTGAATCCCACCACCATGGCAACCTGTTACTAAAATTTTTGGATCCCACCACTGAACCAATGTATCATGGTACAAACTTGAGAAAGACAAATTCCACCTTGTCAGTTGTATGAAATACCTCTACCAACTGAATACAGTGCCAAATATCTGAGAAACAAAAGCTGCAATAAAATTGTTAGTCTTTAAGATATCACAAAACCTTGCTTAAAAAAATTAGTGTCTGCTTTTATTTTATTTTAGTGCCATCAAGTCAGTTTGACATATGGCGACCCTGTACGGTTTTCAAGGCAAGAGATGTTTGGAGATGTATCATGTGGGAGGTACTACTGCAGCATCCTTCCATTCCGCAAATGTTAGTGGGGAAAGCCCCCAGGTGCTTCATGTCCCCCCCCCCATCAAGGCCATTCACAACTGCAAACCAAATTAGTGTCATTACGTTTTATCACTGGTTGTTGTTACACACATCCAGAAGAATTGGTAATTAGAAACTGGTCCTTAGGTATCTTAAATTGAAACTATAATTCAGTTCATATATTTTCCTTGATTCGGTGTGAGCCAATTTCAATGATGAAAGACCCATGGTTTGAATTAATAGGCAGCATCAGGTCACACAGGATATAAGGTATGTAGGATATTATATTTAATAATTTCTTCCAAAATTTCCAGTTATAGAACAATATTATTTATATTAATTAGAATTTCTCTTTTTCTTTCCGCTTCTTAGGGTTTTTCTTTTTTAGAGAAAAATATCTGTAAAGTATATTTTCAGATGTGTTATCTTCAATAATCATGTTGTATATATGACCATTAAAGAAGTTCAAATAGGTTCAAACGCATATGGTCCCTTGTTGATCACTTATATGATTATATCATCAACAGTGTTTGAGATATCTGACAGAAGCAGTCCGGCAAGCCCACAGACCTTTTCTGAGTTGCAAAAACAAAAGGAAGAAAAGAAAAAAACAGTCCCCAGGAGCCTGCAAACATTGGCTTCCCCATCTTCCTGGCTTCTTGAACTGGTTTCCTGAAAAATTCCCAGATATATTTGGGGTGCCAAGCATACCCAAAAAACACCGACAAGGTATTTTGCAGGCATATTTGTGGCTCAGGTGCATCTGAATGCATACCCCTATTGTGAAGCAAGCAAGATGTAATAAATGATCAGTAGACATTTTCGTAGAATGACTGAATGTATTATTCTACTGTACAAGGACATTTGGTTTACAATGAGTTCTCATTGTTACAAGTGAGTTCTCATACTCTGTCAAAAAATGCCTCCCTGTTTGAACTATTGTTTTGATTACATGTCTGGAAACTGGGCAGAGGAATCAATGCAGAAATAATAATGTGTATCAACTGTGCCAAGCGCACATGGTGTAATTGGTATATGAGTAACCTTGGATAGGATTTTCATGCTGCTGCACATACATCTGTATGCTTTTACCTTTAGGGTAATAAGCCTTAACCGATAATCATCTGCTTGTATCACTCTGTTAACTGTGATTTCAATTCCTTCATAGGTCACCTGATGTTCTGGCCAGTATTCTGTACATTTCTATGAAAAACATAAACAATACATATAAAACAAAAGTTACTTTGATGCACTGAAACTGAGCAATGAATGTAAATAGTTTTCTGACCAGTCCATATGAATGTACTGTATCTACCAACAGCCACAAATCCAAGAGCAACTTCCAACGTGCTTTCAAACACTCAGTAGAATTTTTCTTTGAACAGTAGACTGTTATATCAGGAACTAATTTTGAAATTTTCTGTTTACCAGATCCAGACTGTGGGAGGACTTCATTTAATTTTATACATAAAAAGGAAAATGTACTAGTTGCAGTTATTCCAGCCACAGTATTGCAGTTGTGGAAGAAGTCATATAAAGATGAATATTTCTTCTGACACCCCTCACTTTAGGCATGGGTACCCTTGCACAACCCTGTGAGGTTAAAAACTCTCTACATAGATATAAATTATTTTTTTCTGCCCTAAGGAACATGACATGTACTCTCAAACACTCCACAGGCTGTGTTTCTAATGTCTTCAGGATATGACAAAGTAGCCCAAACCTGTCTCTTGCTGGATTAGTTTCTTGCAAGATTGTTCAAATATTCTGCTTTGTCCTCCTAAACTTAATGAGTTGAAATAAGGAAAAATTCAGCTGAAGAATATCTTCTTTGAAGATTCATTTTTTCAGTATAGCTGTTTTTGCTCCTTGAAACCAATGCTGCGCCACCAGTTTATGCCAATGGGAAAGCTTGCCATTACCATTTCTCATTACTTCGCTATTATTTCACTATTCTATGCTTCCTTCACTACAACAGCATCCATTGTAAAAAAAAACAACCCTATCAAACATACTAGTAGCTATCTATAGCTCAGACTCTGAGGAGCTGAAATGAAGTGGAGGAAGAACACCCACACATTTCTGTGGGTTGTCTGTCAGTTTCAATTAGACTTGATAAAAGTACTGAAATACTAAGACACTAATCCTTGGAGCTGATGTATATAACAAAAATACAAAGCCTCTTTTTCTAGCATTGTGGCAGAAAAAGGGTTTCAGCTGTGCATTTTTTATGACACAATATTCCTATATTAATTTGAAATGGGAGGAAAGTAGAATATCAGAACTTTGGTATTAGTGAGAGGCTCACAGTACAATTTGATTTTTAAAATAAGTGGTATCAATGAAAAAAACTAGAATTAATCAGATATTTTGTTAATACAGAGTCTGTTAAAATGTGCTAGACATTAGTGCATGAATGAGGACTTCTAGCCAAATCTGTATTTTAGAGAAATATGAATGTGTATAAATGCGCTGCTTCCCCATCTCCTTGGTAACATCTAAATAAAGCAGCAGATACACCTTGGGAGGGACAGACAGGAATGAAAATGGCTGCTGACCAAAATCTACTCATCTCTTCCAGTCAGATCATTTATGCTGTTTATCCAGACAACTAATTGAAAAGTGGTACAGCTACATACACATTCACTTCTGCAAGCCAATCCCAATTTTATATTTTATGCCTATCACTCTAGGATAGAAATCAGAAATGTAAGGTGCAAATCCGGTCCCCTAAAAATGCCATGAGTGCTAATACAGAATTAAAACAGGAATGAAAAAAGTAGAGTCAGTAGCATCAGAATTTATGGCTGAGAACTTTCAGGAACACAGCTTAGGTGCTGGCACATCATCCCTCACTACCTTAACAACATGATACCCCCGAAAAACTTAACTGCTGATCCAGTGCAATCACATTCAAATTAAGTTTTAGCAGGTAGGGGAAGCTCAGCTTTTAGAATATCAAAACTCTAGAAAAATGCAGTTTCGACAGTGCTTCCAAAGTGTTATCGATAGGGAAGTCACTTATATCCTACAAACAATGTGAAAGAAGAGTGTATTTGTACTCTCAATAGTGGAGCAAAACATAAATTTGGGAGGATGTGTTGTTTTTGAAACTTTCATAACATATTCCAAAAACTGACTATTGAAGTTAGTTGCATAGCAGAGTAACTCCACAAGTGGAGGTATGTTGCATTTGATCATTTACAATGTTTCAGATGTCCACTGTGAGAACATCAGCTACAGCATAGGATAGATATAGCATTACCTCATTCATCTCTTCTATATTGGTAATCATGACCACAATTGGAGAATGTTCCTGCCACACCATTCTCCAGAAATCACTGACAGTATTAACTATGGGTCCCTGAGTAGCAATGTACACCTTTTCTTCTCCTCCATAACCCTGCAAACAAAGCAATAAAGGTTCATTAGTATTACACTGCACACAGGCCTCAGTCTGCCAGTATTCACACCGAAATGGTTGGTAAAACGTAAATAAATAACTAAATAAATAACTAAATAAATAAATACACTTGTGTTCTCTCTCTCTCTCTTGCATACATACATATGTACATATACAGGCCAAGGACAGAAGGCACAGTTTCAGTTTATTCCATCACCAACAGTTGCTATGGCAATTGAAGCAATTTAAGCTATACAAGATGCATGACTAAGCCAGGTTGAATTTTGCAAGGTTTAGTCTAGCATAACATTCATTTTAGTCTTGGCTGTGTCCAAGTAGTATGGAAAGAGTCGGTATAGCTGACTAATAGTCAACCATCAGAAGCTGATTTCCAAAACCATTTAAAATCTATTTTAATTCCCAGATAAAATTGTGTGTGTGTGTCTGTCTATGTCTCATCATTAATGGAATTTTGCTACTGCTCATAATTTAGTGATGTCTAATTTGCCACACAGAAAACCACAAAGCACTCATTCTTGATCTAAAAGAGCCCCATCCAAAAGCAGGGGTGGGGGGGCTGAATTCACTTATTGGAGCGGTAGGGTGATCACATCGCAGATTCATCCTCTCCAGGACTCTTACCCTCAGTAGAAGGGTGAAACTGCTGCTGTGTGGCCGCTGCCACCCACCCCTGGAACTGGGATGTGGCACAGGATACTGCACCAGTGTCCCAGTGCCCCTGCTGCTGCCAGTGCAGTGGGGGCGTTTTGGAGGTAAGGCCGAGTACGGAGCCAACATTAGTAAGCTTCCTCCTGGCCATTTGCCGGGTTACAAAGGTGGCAGGAAATTCAGACTTACACAACCCTTTGGAGTTAAGTAAGTCCATCCAACCCCATAGAGGCTTCTCAGAAGCGGAGATTGTTTTGTTTTGCAAGCCTCCCTGCACCACCAGAAAGCCTTTCAGGGAATTGCAAGGTGGTGTGGTCATGGTGCCCTCCCCACTTGGATGGGGCTGTAAGTTTGGACCCAAAAGTGGGCAGCAAATCTCATGTAATCTGCAAGGCAGGGACAGGTGGCTCAGGGAGACCTGATGGCAAACTTGGGGTTGCTTCTGTATGATATACAAAATGACCATAAAATACAACCAGTGCTATATATTTACGAATGCTATGCATGAGAAATAAAAGATAAACTATTAAATAGTGTGAGATTTCTGCATGTTATGCTGAAGGGGAGAAAAGTAGTATGGAGTTACTTTGCTGCTGGGCCCTAAAACTGCAAAGGATTGCGAAGAGCTCCAAGCGGACCTTTATAAATTAGGTGAGTGGGCTAAGAAATGGCAAATGCAGCTTAATGTAGCAAAATGTAAAGTGATGAACATAGGGACAAAAAATCCAAACTTCACATACATGCTACAAGGGTCAGTGCTATCAGTCACAGAAGAGGAAAGGGATTTGGGTGTCTCAGTTGATAGTTCCATTGGAATGTCAACTCAATGCATGGCAGCTGTGAAAAAGGCAAACTCTATGCTAGGGATCATTAGGAAAGGAATTGATAATAAAACTGCAAAGATTGTCATGCCCTTATATAAAACCGTGGTGCAACCACACTTGGAGTACTGTGTTCAGTTCTGGTCACCACATCTCAAAAAGGATATCAAAGAGATAGAAAAAGTGCAGAGAAGGGCAACGAGGATGACTGAAGGGTTGAAGCACCTTCCTTATGAGGAGAGGCTGCAGCGTTTGGGACTCTTTAGTTTGGAGAGGAGACATCTGAGGGGATATGATTGAAGTCTATAAAATTATGCATGGGGTAGAAAATGTTGACAGAGAGAAATTTTTCTCACTTTCTCACAATACTAAAACCAGGGGACATGCATTGAAAATTCTGGAGGGAAGAATTAGGACTAATAAAAGGAAATATTTCTTCACGCAACGTGTGATTGGTGTTTGGAATATGCTGCCACAGGAGGTGGTGATGGCCACTAACCTAGATAGCTTTAAAAAGGGGTTGGACAGATTTATGGAGGAGAAGTCGATCTATTGCTACCAATCTTGATCCTCCTTGATCTGAGATTGCAAATGCCTTAGCAGACCAGATGCTCGGGAGCAACAGCAGCAGAAGGCCATTGCTTTCACATCCTGCATGTGAGCTCCCAAAGGCACCTGGTGGGCCACTGCGAGTAGCAGAGTGCTGGACTAGATGGACTCTGGTCTGAACCAGCAGGCTCTTTCTTATGTTCTTATGGTGAGTTTAGAAATGGCTCTCACTTCAAAAAGTCTGAAAATGACTGCCCTATAGGACTGCTGGCCAATTACACACAAGGTATTTGCTGTGTGGTGGAGGCGACTTTCTTATACGGAAGTATTTCCTCTAGCACCGCTTTCACTTTGCACTCTCTCCATAGCAAGCAAATTCACTTACAGCGCAATTTTAATTTTGCTTCACTGCCAGAGCTGGACAGATTTGCCAATGGGCACAGTTTTATCCCAGACCTCTTCCCTCTGCCCACAGACAGCACATCTATTCTTACCCCCTACTCCCTTGCACTGCTTTGCACATTTCCCCCTTGACCTCGTCCCTGCTGATGACTACTTCCTGCTTCTTGTGCTGTTGTATCATTTCTATTGCCTGTGGCTTCCCTACTCCTGCAATTATTTGGTTGTTTAGATTTTTAAAAATTAAATAATCATATTGATAGATCAATAAATTCATACTAATACTAAAAAATGTAAAAATAATAAGGCTAGTTGATCAGTCCAGGTACACCCAATTTGCCCCAGCATTTGATCAACAAACTGGGATGTCTCCAGCATCGTAGTTTTATAAACAAGCAATCAGTAGTTCCAGACCACACCAGGAAAAGCCCGTCAGTGTTAATGTTTGGGTTTACAGCACATTGGGAGACAGACGTTTATGAACTTGAGGAACTTAGCAAACTGCTGTCCTTCTGCGATTTTGCAGCTTGCACACTGCCATTACTCCAACCATTCACCCCCGCATTTCCTGCCATAAAAGACAATCAGTGTTTGTTGTGGACTTGGAATCAGTCAGGAGTCCTCTGGAGCAGCATTGGCGTAGGAGGTTAAGAGTTCGTGTATCTAATCTGGAGGAACCGGGTTTGATTCCTAGCTCTGCCGCCTGAGCTGTGGAGGTTTATCTGGGGAATTCAGATTAGCCTGTACACTCCCACACATGCCAGCTGGGTGACCTTGGGCTAGTCACAGCTTCTCAGAGTTCTCTCAGCCCCACCTACCTCACAGGGTGTTTGTTGTGAGGGGGGAAGGGCAAGGAGATTGTAAGCCCCTTTGAGTCTCCTGCAGGAGAGAAAGGGGGGATATAAATCCAAACTCTTCTTCTTCTCTTATCTGATGAGGAGCACTGGCAGGATGACCCCACTGTGCTGGAGTCCCAGCCAACTGGACCTCAAGCACAGCCAGAAGCCTCACAGGATGCAGCTAGAGCTGGTCCAAACCAAGAGTTGGAAGTCAGAGAGCTTGAAGAAGCACCTCCAGCTACTGACGCCCAAACTAGGAGTCTACCCAGCTCATCTAAGTTTGTGAGGCAGTTGAGAATTAGTACCTGGCAGGAACTGCACTCTAAAAAGTGCAGTGTGCACTTGGAAGCCCTAAGGCAGAGGCGTAGCTAGGGAAAATGGAGCCTGGGGGAAAAATCTGAGTTTTGTGCTCCCCCACCACGACCAAACAACATTGTTTGCACCAGGTCATCTCAAAGTCACCATCACATTATAGAACATGCCCCAACACATAAAATCTGAAAACACCCTGGGCTCCCTAGTTTAAACAACATTGATAGATGCTACTTTTTGAAGGGGGAGAATCCACCCTGAAACTGTAAAGGATTCAATGGTGTTGATGGTGAAGTAACCTTGAGTGCATTCCACAGCCCGGGCGATGGGCCAGATGCATCGGCGGAGACTTTATCTTTGCGCGGGAGATGAAGTCTCCGTTCCCATGGGAATCAGGAAGGGGGGATGGGGTGAATGGTATTATAACCTGTGCTTCTGGCGGGAAGTGTCATTCCTACCACTGCGTGTACTTGAGCTTTCTAAGATGTCTTAATAAATGGAATGTTACCAAGCCTTTTATTTCTGCGTCTATGGAATTCCTTACATTGTGGTAGGAATCCTAATTCATCTATATTACAGTGGATAACCTCTTGTCTTCGCGATGGAAGGTTGAATGTTACTCTTGAAGGTCGCGGTAGCCCCAAAGAGACTCCGACCTTTCCCTTCTGGATCTAGAAACGGCAGGAGAGCGGGCCTGCAGCTGAGTGGCTCTTTCGTCCTCGTATCAACCGCGAAGTCTTCCTTTACTCCGTTGGAGCGAGGGGCGTGGCAGTGACGATGGGGACTTCCATGAGTGGATTTGGGCTAATCCATGGATCGGCCTGTGGAGCGGATCTCTACCGTTCTGGAGTGTGGATTACAAACCTCAGTGCAACTGTCATGGAGGAGGCGGGCGACCACCTTTCATCGCGGCAACCCAGGAATCCATTGAGCGATTCCTGGACACCGTATTTTGGTGATGCTCCCAAAGGAACCACCGTGGCACAGCACTGGGGCCCGTCAAAGGACACGGGACTCAACCACCTGGAATTGGGAGGGGGTATCGTACGCTTCCCAATGGGACTACATCGGTCGGCGACCGCCTGAGGTGCCTCGAGGGGAACCACCGGTGGCAACTCTGGCTCTGATGGTGTCCGAGAACACCAGCTTCCTGATGGCGAAGAGTCTGAAAGAAAGCCTGCATTCCCAGCGGACCGGTTTCCTCTCCCATCGAACTGGGATGAGAAGTAGAAGCGACCGAGATGCCAGCGGCATGGGAACCGTGGAAGCGCCAGCTGGGGAGGAGAGCAGGAGCACGGATTGCAGCAAAATGAGAACCTGCAGAGGGACCGGGAACAACAGCATAAAGAAGTCCAGCTTCGAGTTTGGACGTGCCGAAACTGGCTCAACGACAATACCCCAGAATCTGTCAGTCCATGATAAAGTCCTGGAACGGTGGGCGCTGGATTTACAAGCGACAGCAGCGTTCAGGCTCTCGCCGCATAAGTGAACTCCGCTGAAGCCCTTAAGCGGGGCCGAACTGCTTAGAATTAGGAAATGAAAAAGCTTTGCTTTGCATGCGCGCGCAAGATGCGATGGCTGCGCCAAGGGAGAGGGGAGCTGGCTGCTTTGGAGGGAACTAAGGGCGGCAGACCAGAAGAGACGCAAAGTTGGAACCTATGCTGTTACTGATCGTACCCGATTGCCGGGGGCCCGCGTGCCTGGGTCCTGCCGCAAATGCCGAGCTATGGCGCCAAAACCCGATTCAGCCTGTACGAACAGCAGCCTGCCCAACCTGCTCAGCTGGCAGCCAACCACCTCCCCAGCTTGACCAAGAGCCGTCGAACGGGGCTGCTTTCGGCCCCGATACCAGCCCGTTTTGATGGGACCCGGCTTCCAAACTTCCACTACTTCATCTTGCAACTCAAATGCCCATAGCGGAAGACTATGATGATCTCTACGGGTCTGAGCTTAGCGAAAAAATCACGGGACATCGGCTCAGTCCTAGATAGGCTGACAGCCGACTTCAGTTAAGTGACTGTTTTGGATTTACTGCAGGATGAGGACTCTGCGCACAATGCCCGCATTCCTCCAAGCTTTGAAGGCGGCTTTCAAGATCAGAAGCCGAGAATGAAGCTATCCGCACCATCAAAACCATCCAGCAAGGCAACGCCGTTTGCAGAATTTGTCCGTGAATTTAGATGCCGGCAACAAACTTCCTCCTGAGTGGCCTACTGAGCATGAGATCGCGGAAGAATACTTCACCGGATGCTGTATGGATAGCAAGCTTCACGTGAAACTTTAATGTGTTTTAATCCGAGGGTTCCCTGCGTACCATTGCAGATTGGATCCAGTTGGGGTCTCAAGTGGCGTCTTCGTTTGGAATCACGGCTTCGATCAAAGGAGGGCCGCATGCGCCCGAAAAAACCACTACCGTGCCCACCAAGTCAAGCCCAGCCGGCTTCTACCCGAAACCACCTCTGAGCGCCCGTAAATTAGCCGACTTGGGTTGTGTCTTTACTGCGGAGGCGGTCATCTAGCATAAACTGTCCCAGAAGCAAAACCAACAGCTCCAGCTCGCGTACTCCGTCTGCCAAACCACCACGCGGAGTCAGGGCCGCCTCCCACTGGCTTTCGTCGCGGTGACCGAAGGCGACAGAGGAGGGAAGCAGCTGTCTGTCTTTCTTCAGCCCCCCATGGACGTGGACTGACTCCTATTGTAGCGGTGAGTGAAGGCGAAGCGCTCAATACTGTTCAAGCATTTCAGCAATAACCCGCTAAACACACTTTCATTATAGCTTTCGGCCCTTGGTGGATTCGAGCTGCTCCCACTGCTTAATCGGCCTTTGGGTAATTCGGCAGAGGAGCTAGGTCTGGACCGGAATTCCTAGCTAATACATACCATTCACCCAAATGGGCGGAAAGCCCCACCGAGCTTGAAGGACCCGGTAATTCAAAACACAGCGGTTCTCCTCCGTTGCGCCGACCATTGGGGAAAATTGGATTTCATTTTACTAGCGCCAGTGTCAAACACTCCCATAGTTTTAGGCATACCGCCTTGGTTGTTGTTACATGAACCAAAATTCATTTTGGAAAGAAAGGATCCTAGGAATTCACTGACCCTCCCTCGCGGTGAACACATGGATTGGGAGAAATCCAAGCGTCTCCTGACTGACACTCCCCTCTCTGGCTTCCCTCAGTGATTTGCTTCGATTCTATTGACATCCCACCTGCATATCAGGATCTAGCCAGAGTTTTCAGGGAACAGGAATGCGATCAATTGCTGCCACCCACAGAGACACTGACTGTAAAGGTGTCATGCAACCAGAGCAACTGCCCAGGGTAGAATCTACAGCATGAGTCCCAATGAGGAGAAAGAGAACCGTGCTTTCTTAGACAAGAACCTTAACGCTCGCGGTTTCATGCACGGCCTACCAAACACGCCTGCCGCATGCTCCCGTTTGTTTGTCAAAAAGAAAGATGGAATAGTCTTTCACGACTTTAGCACAGATTATCCGAGGGTCAATCGCGGTCTCCCTGTCCAATAAATATGCTTTGCCTTTGATCCAAGGACCTTTTTTAGATGCCACTTTCGGCAAAGGGCCAGCATTTTTTACTAAATTAGACTTGAGAGAAGCTTACTACAGAGTCAGAATTGCTGAAGGATATGAACACCCTGACTGCGTTTTAATACAAAGTTTGGACGAGGATTTGAATATTTAATAATGCCGATTCGGGTTAGAGTGGGGCCCAGGGCTTTTCCTTGGCCCCTTATCAGCGAAGTTATCCATGATTTACTGTACAAGGGAGTTGTTGTATGTTTAGAATGGCGTTTTAATTTACTTTCGCCAAACTATAGAAGAGCATGAAATGTTGGTCGAAGAGGTATTGGCAGCAGCTTGGCAACTCTCTCTTTGCCCGAAAACTCTCCAAATGCTGTTTTCATCCAGACCTCCATTGACTATTTGGGTTACGGATCTAAGCCGAGGGCTTAAAATGGATCCTGCTAAAATTGATGCAGTCCTCCAATGGCCTGCCCCACCAACCATAAAGAACTCCAGTGGATTTCTTGGTTTTGCTAATTTCTGCTCGTGATTTTATACCCCAATTTGCTGAACTGGCTCTCCCTCTCACAGAGCCTCTTCGCACTAAGGGTAAAGATTCACTATCCGCCCGGCCAGGGGCCCCCAACTTCTCTGGTCTACGAGATGTCAAGCAGCCTTTCAACTATTAAAATCTCGCGTTTACCACCCGAACCTATCCTAAAGCTTTGACCCAGATCTCCGTTTGTGGTTCCGCGTGGGCGCCTCGGACAAAGCACTTTCGGGGAGCGAAAGCCTGTTGCAGAAAAATAAAGATGGTAGACTGGTTCCGTGTGCCTTATTTGATAAAAAATTCTCTGGTGCGAACTCAACTGGACTGTGGGGAGACAAGGGAGACTCGCGGCCATCAAAGCAGCTTGCCTCTCCACTTGAAAGCCCACTGGCTGGAAGACTAAACACCCTTTTCAAGTTTGGTGGGATCGCAAAACCTGGCAGCTCTTTCCACCCCCCCTCCAGATGTCCATAAAACAACCGTTGGGCCGATTTCTTTTCTCGTTTTCTCATTTACAGTCCATTTTTCCTGGAAAACCAACAAACTAGCTGGCGGCTCACCAGCCTACCGAGGAGGGGTGGAGCTGCCTTCGAGACATTCCGCGTTCTTTCCCCACCTCAGTTGGGGTTGGCTGTCACCGATCTCCAGCGTCATCTCCCCTCACCCAGTTCCCAGTCTCGTCTCTCCTTTCCTGCGGGAATTGGAGGAGTGCATGAGCTTAGCGGCTGAAGGGACTCCCAACTCGCGTTTGGAGAATGGAGTTTGGCGGAGGGAATGTTGATGCGTGCCTCCCCTCCGCCAAAACAGGATTCTTGAAGCTTGCCCGCGATGCCCGTTCGGCTGGACATTTTGGCTTTAGAAACTCTGCGTACGCTTCCGCCCGGCAGTTCTGGTGGCAATGCGCAAAGACATTGAGGCTTACATTAAAGGCTGCTGGGACATTGCAGAAGCCAAAACCATCGGGAAGCCCCATGGACTGTTGAAACCTCTCGGTAACTTCCGCCCCATGGGAAGTCTCCATGGATTTCATTACAGATTTGCCGAAGATCGCTGGCAACGGTTTATGGGTGGTGGTAGACTTATTCTAAAGCAAGCCCATTTTATTCAGCCAATGCTTCCATCCCTCTGCTCCTAAGTTGGCGGCTGTTTATTCAACATGTTTACGTCTCCATTCCGCCCGTTAAAGGTGGTCTCCGACCATTTAATTCATCTCAAAGTTCTGGAAAGCATTTTTTTGGGATTGTTGGGAGCATGACACGTCGCCGCCCTACCGCGTTCAAAGTGGCGAGGCGGAGAGCGAACAGAACCCTAGAGCAGTATTTCGTTGTTACACCAACTACCACCAAAGACAATTGGTCGAGAGCTTATTCCGTTTGCGAATGCGCCTACAATAATCTTGCGGTTCATAGTAGTGAAAACCCTTTGAAATTGTGATAGGTAAAACCGCTTCCGCCCGTTACCACAACTACCACGCAGCAGCGTTGGACCCCAGAATTCCAACAATGGATTTCATCCCTAGCGAGGATGGAAGTGGATCGAACCGCCTACAGCAAGCAAAGGATCCCAAAAACTGCAAAGCGGATAAGCTTACCGCTCAGATTTCCACTAACGTGTGGGCTCCTGGGTGTATCTACAAAAAAAAAAATCTCCAGAGGCGTTATAGAATTTTCCAAACTTGGCGAGATTTGTGGGACCTTTCAAATTACTAAAGTGATTAATGATGTCACTGCCAGCTTAGATTTGCCTAGCTCTTAGTAACATCCATCCTGTCTTCCATTCCAGCTTGCTCAAGGGAACAAAGCCCGTGCCTAGCCGCGACCAGCGGAGAGGCCCTCCGACTATTATTGATGGCCACAAGCACTTCTGAAATTGGCGCTATCCTGGACTCTTCGCTTTATCGCAACGCTTGCCAGCGGTTTCTTGGGTGGGATATTCCTCTGGGTATAATCAATGGGTTTATTCGAAAACATTGAAGCCCCCGCCCTTATTTCTGCTCCACAGCGCCTTTCCGCGCCAAACCTGGGGAAGGGGTCTTCTTTAGGGAGGCCAGAGTGTAAAGGATTCAATGGTGTTGATGGTGAAGTAACTTGAGTGCATTCCACAGCGAGGCGATGGGCAGATGCATCGGCGGAGACTTTATCTTTCTTGGCGAGGAGATGAAGTCTCAATTCCCATCAGGAATCGGAGGGATGGGGTGGAATGGTATTATAACCTGTGTGCTGGCCGGAAGTGTCATTCCCCTACCGCATAAGGTACTTGAGCTTTCTAAGATGTCTTAATAAATGGACTTTCATTACCAAAGCCTTTTATTTCTGCGTCTATGGAATTCCTTACAGAAACAGCATCACTTTTAATGTTGTTTAAACCTAGAGAGCCCAGATTCTCCGCCCAAATCCGCGAGGAGATGTTCTGGGCTCCTAGAGTTTAAACAACATTGAAAGAGATAACTGATGAAGAATGAGGGTGGAATCCACCCTGGAACAGCATAATTTTCAATGTTGTTTAAACTAGGGAGCCCAGATTCTCCTTTTAAATATCCCTTAAAGGGAGAATCCACCCCAAAACACAATCACTTTCAATATTGTTTAAACTAGGGAGTCCAGATTCACCTTAAAGAGAGACTCTGGCCTCCCTAGTTTAAACAACATTGAAAGTGATGCTGTTTCAGGGTAGATTCCCCACCCATCCCACAATCAGCATCACTTTCAATGTTGGTTATTGTGGGTTTTCCAGGCTGCATGGCCCTGGGCTGGTAGATCTTCTTCTTAATGTTTCGCCGGCATCTGTGGCTGGTATGTTCAGAGGTGTATCACACAGAGAAGTCTGTTATACACTGTGTCCAGTCTTCTCTTATAACAGACTTCTCTCTATGATACACCTCTGAAGATGCCAGCCACAGATGCAGGTGAAACATTAGGAACAAGATCTACCCGACCACGGCCACAGCCTGTAAAACCCACAATAACCAGTTGAATCTGGTCGTGAAAGCCTTCAACAATACTTTCAATGATTTTTAGTCTAGGGAGCCCAGACCCCCTTTAAATCCACTCCAAAGGGGGTGGATTGAAAGAGAGAACCTGGGGGAAATTTGAGGGTGCCTGTCAGGGGAGCAATGCTTAAGCTAACAGTACCAAAATTTCAGGCTATCTTCTGGAGACTCTCCTGATGATACCAACCAGGTTTAGTGAAGTTTGGTTCAAGGGGTTCAAAGTTATGGACCCTCAAAAGGGTAGCCCCATCTACCATTAGCTCCCATTGGAAACAATAGGGGATGGGACATCCCCTTTGGGAGTCCATAACTTTGGACCCTCTGAACAAAACGTCACCAAACCGGGGTGATATCAACAGGAGATTGCCTCTTCCCAGACCCACTTGGAACTTGTTCCTCTGGGCTCAGAGTAAGATTGCTGTCTCTTTTTCTCATCTGTGCCTACTAGTAGCTTTAACCTGACTCCCTGTGAGCCCAGCAGGCTGGAACAGTGTTCAGGCAAAATATACAGATGGCATATTTAAGACTTTTCTTATGTCAATATATCAATCTATTGATGTTGATCTATCGATATATTGATGTTGATCTATTGATAGATTGATATATCAATCTATTGATAAGATTAAAGATAAAAATTAAATATTATATTAAAAATTAAAGCACATGTGTGCGATAGAAAACACACAAAACGCCCCACCACCCGATACAAGCAAAAAGCCAGCTGATGGGTAATGCCTGCCCCTCTGCAACCAGGGCAGTGAGTAATAATGCCAAACATGCCCCTAAACAAAGACTTCCTGGCCAATTCCCTTTGAAAGTCATGGGAACTTCGCCGTGTGTAATCTTACCCTGATGTAATTGGCATTGATGTAAGAGCTCAGGGGATCATCTTGATCATCTGATGTAAGGCACACTCTGCTGTGAGGATCTGGAAAGCATGAAGTAATACTAAAGTCACATATTACAAGGACACAAGAGATCCTTTTCATTTTTATCTGCACTCTACACATAACAGCAAAAAAGTAAGGAGTGATAATATGAACCAACCCAATGATACTTTAAGCTTATTTGAAATCTTACATTAATTGCTCTGACTAAATCGACAGCAACAGTGCATTAGCAATGGGGAAACATAATGCTCCAGAATCTAGAAAAACCAGACCCCTTCCACCGAAATGCTGCACAGCACAGGGCTTTGACTGAATACTGATGTATCAGCAGAGATGGGAGGCAGCTCTGTTTTCTATATCAGTGGAACTTGCACCACTTTGGCATCTAGTACTAAACTCTACATTTTGCTGTCATAGAAATTAGCTCATTGCTTTGCAAAACCTAAAATCATCCATACTAATCTGGTTAGACTGATAGTATAGAAGGAAAAAACCATAAAGCAATCAATTTTTGCAAAAACAAAACAAACCACTCCTTTAAAAAATTACCGACAATAAATATGTAAATCTGGAGAAGGTATTTCCTACAAAAGGAATATAAATTAGCTGAATTAAAGACTATTATCATTTCTCTCACTAACTGCAATTAAGTGTAGAGTCACAAGCAACTGATCATTAAACTAAGTGCCTGTTTACCTTTTAGTTCTAACTGGAATGAACATCTGTTTCAGACAACCTTAGACATTAAAAAATTCACAACAAACCATTCTGCTTGCAGGCAAGTTTCAGTTCAAGTACTTGCTGCTTTAAGCATGAAGCTAAAGCAACAAAATGCTTTAGGGCAAACAATGTTAGTGAAATAACCAAGTTTGCAAAGTCAAGCTACAGTTTATACCCTCCCCCTTCCCCCAGTTACGACATGTAATTGACATGCTTTGACATGTATGACAGGTAATAGTCTTTGGTGAAGGCTAATTGTGGTTTGTTCCAACAATAGCCAAGAAGAGCATCCTTGGACACCTATCACCCCTTCCTACCCTTGCCATCCCCTCATTTCTCTGTTGTGCCCTGAAATAGATAATTGGGGGCCTAGAGACCAAGTTCTATGAGGAAAGGCTGAGGGACTTGGGAATTTTTAGGTTGGAGAGGAGGAGATTGAGAGCAGACATAACTTCACTTTAAATATTTGAAAGGGTGTCACTTCAAGTAGGGCAGGAAGCTGTTCCAGTTAGCAGCAGATAGGACTTGCAATAATGTGTACAAACCACAGGCGGAAAGGTATCAGGTGGACATTGGGGAAAAAATTACAGTGACAGTAGTTTAGTAGTGGAATTGGCTGGCTAAGGAGGGGGTGAACTCCCTTTTACTAGCAGTCTTAAGGCAGCAGCTGGAAAACACTTGCCCAGGATACTTTAGACTGTTACTGCATTGAGCAGAGAGTTGGACCAGATGGCCTTTATGGCTACTCTATGATTCTATTCTCTGATTCTCTGAAATATAACAAATGTAGAGTCTAAATTCATTAAGACAGAGCTCTATTTTTCTTGTTTTGTAAAGTGCCAGATACACTTGTGGTTGCCTAGCAAGATGCCCCTTTGTCATCCATCTTACAAAACTACAGGTCCTGCAAAGATCTACCCGCATAGCTAACCGGACCATATTATATTATAGTGAATTCCTCGTGTCAGAATGTGGGAAAAATTAGCCAAGATCTCTATGAATCATTGGCTTCTCTGCTTAATATACAAACAATTCCAAAATAGTACTGCACAGGGAAGATGCAGAGAAAATAGCCAACTGACCAAAGTAAAATAACAGTGGTGTGTGTCAGGGTTGCCTTGGATCCTTACCCATTTAACCTTTATCTAAATGATATTGACAGTTCTCTTTCAGTGGAATCATTTCATCCTCCACACCTGTCTTGCAGACCTATCTCAAATCTGTTTTATGCAGCTGACACGGTGATGCTATCTCAATCTTGAACTGGGCTAAGGCAATTGCTGAGTGCTTTTGCACAGTACTGTTCAAGGAAGTCCTTAAATATTAATTACCAACAGACCAAAGTTTGAGTTTTCTGTAAAGGCGCTTTAGGAATTTGCTGAACCATACCTGGAGGTCAAGGTCTAGATCAGATTTCACTTAGATTAAACATTTATCACTCATTTGGGCAAAGATGGTTTTCAAAGCTTGTGGCTGAAACTGGTGAATGACAGATTACAAAAATTGGGCCTTTCCCCTGAATCCCTTAATCAAATTGATCTTTATTCTATTCAAATGGATCTCTATTCTGCATGCAAACAAATCAAACTTAGTATCTGACAGTTTGATAAATGGAACACATGCTGCAGAGCATGAAGAGTATGCTGCCTACATCATATCGATCTCCCAATTTTGAAGACTGTATACTGTAAATTTCTAATGGTTCCCAAATATAGAATATTATTCTCTAAGGCAAGACTAAATGTCCTGCCACCAGGGAAACTAACAGGCAGATTTCAAGGGATTCCCTTTTCTAAATTATTTTGTGTGTGTAAATCAGAGGATCTAAATACCATGTGGCATTTCATTATCAATTGTAAGAAATATAATGTGGCTCATAAAAAAAGGGATCCTTGCTGCAAAACAGGAGCTTGAAGCTGTTACTAGTGCATACTGATCCTAACGTGACTTTAGCAGTTGCAAAATCCTTGTCTACTTAATGGCACTACTTCTTAAACTGTAACTGAATACTTCTGCATACTGTAACTATGTAATTTTTTACAAACCTGTAAATGAAATTTTCTATTGAATTTTATTTATGTGAACTTTAGATGTGCTGTTTATAAATGTACCCTTCCCTTTTTGCTCCCAACTTATTACACTATGAGCACCAAATAAATTACAGGGACTTCAAGACTTGCCCATGAAAACTTTGCCCAGGTATTCATACAATATTTGACCACCAAGATAGCTTTTTAAAAATCCAGTTGATATTATTACTACAATATTATTATCTAGTTCTTGGTATTACTACAATACTGCTAATAACATTCCTGGTCACCCCTCCCCAATCCCCAAACTGTCCTTTGATTAGTGCTTGACTGAACAAAATATAACTCAGGTATCCTCTTCTTGATATGTTATGTATACATTAAGAGAGAAATTAGATAAATAAGGACCACTCGTGCAGTTAGGACTTTGTAACAAACATGTGGGAGGTCTGCAAGGGACTTGTAACTTATAGATAACTAAATAGATATTCAAAGGGCTGAGGCTATATTAAGCTTGCTATGTGAAAAGGAGCCATAACTGCCTAATTAAAAGAAAAACAAAGGGTCCACCGTGGCAAAAAGTGTAAGCTTTGTATATGTCGGATCCCCGGTTCAAACTCCATTTTAAGGATGTTAGCATGCCTGCAAAAGCCACCTCCCTGCAATCTTGAAATGTGGCTGCTAGCCAGATGACACAATACAAGGCTAAGAAGAGTTGACTTTTATTCCCTCTTGTCTCTATCATTAAGAAGTATCAAAACAGTTTACAATTCCTTTTCCTTCACTCCCCACAACAGACACTTTGTGAGTTAGGTGTGGCTGAGAGAGTTTAAAGAGAATTGTGACTAGCCCAAGGTCATCCAGCAGTATTCTTGTGTAGGAGTGGGGAAACAAACTTGGTTCAACAAATTAGAGTCAGCTGCTCATGTGGAGGAGTGAGGAAGGGAATCTGGTTCTTCAGATTAGAGTCTGTCATTCTTTAACAATGCACCATGCTGGTTCTATTGCTACAATACAATATGATATAGCTTCATCTGATCAGGATTTTAGGTACAGCTCAGTGATACGGTGCATTCTTTGTACTCCGAAAAATGTAGGGGTGGACAAAAAAAATTATAAATTTATACAGCTGGAAATGTCTGAAAAACCTGAAAAAAAACTGATACTTCATATTAGTTTTTCAGGAATTAAAAAAAATCAGTTTAATAAACCCAAACCCCCAAAAAGCCATCTGCCTCCAGACTTTATATGGTTCTGGGAGGCAATAAGTAGCATGAAGTTGAACTTGTGCCAGCTTCTGCCTCGGAGACGCACATACAGTTCAGGGGCAGCAGCAAAGAATTGAATTCTGGACTTGGCCTGGTCAAGTCCACCATTCAACCGTGGGTGCCGCCTCCGATCTCCATGTAGACTTTGGAAGCAGCATCTATAGTTGAATGCTGGCCAGGCCAAGCCCAGCACTGAACTGTGTATGTTGCCTCTGATCTGGCCAGACCAAGCCCAGCACTGAACTGTGTATGTTGCCTCTGATCTCCAAACGGAGATAGGAGATGGCACTTGCAGTTAAACGCTGGACTCGGCCAGGTTAATCCCATTGTTGAACTGTGAACACAACCTCCAACGTCCACATGGAGAGTGGAAGGGATGAACACAGTTAAATGTTGGGCCTGGCCTGCCTGAGTCCAGCATTGAACTGCATGCGCTGCCTCCAATCTCCATGTGAACACTGGAGGCAGCACTTACAGTTCAATGCTGGGCCTGGGTAGACATCAAATGGGAGAGAGAGGGAGCTGGGTTTTCTTTTTTCTTAAAAAAAAAAGATGGCAGGTTGGAGTGGCCTGAAAAAATGCAACAAAAAAATCAGTATTTTTCAGGATGTGGTTTTTTGGTTCTATTTTATTGATGTCTTTTTGTGGGGAGAGAAAACAACAACAAAAATTACCAACAAGGACAAGAACTGGCTGAGGTAGCAAATTTCGATTTTTGCTTGAGGGCTTGGAGAGCTATTGCCAGTCAAAGTAAACAATACCATACTAAATCAATGCATTCTCTAAAAGAAGTATAAGGCAGCTTCAGATGTTCAGAATTCTGTATTACCGGTATGTTAAGGAGTAATTAATATATAGTGGCACAATCCTCTGAAGGCCAGAATGTTAATTCATTTGATGTATAATAACACATGTATCCACAGCCTCATTCGCACAATTGTAACTGTTATAACAAGGGTACAACAGCACTACCGATATCACTTGTTGTCTATGAGCAATTCTATACCATAATCTTTTTAATTTTTTAATTTTTATTTTATTCAATTTGGTGTACCGCCCCATCCCCGAAGGGCTCTGGGCGGTGTACAACATCAACATAAAATACAATAACAAGAGGGCGAGTAGATAGCAACTAATAAATAATACCTAACATTAAGAACTCAGCCCCATAAACTCTAAAATATTAATTTAATTTAAAACAGCAATTGCTACATAAAAATTGGCGTCCCGCAAACCCTTACTTAAAAAATCCTCCTTACGAGGGAAGAGGGAAGAGGGGGGCACGGTGGGTCCCAAAGATGTAAAGGGACCCTCACAGGAGAATGGGGGGGGGGACACAATTCAGCGACTGGTCTCTCCAAAGGCCCGGTGGAACAACTCAGTCTTACAGGCCCTGTGGAAATCATCGAGATCCTGCAGGGCCCGGAAAGCTGGAGGGACAGTGTTCCACCAGGCCGGGGCCAGAGCCGTAAAAGCCCTGGCCCGAGTGGAGGCCAGTCGCATCATCGAGGGACCAGGGACTTCCAGTAGATTGGCCTCTGCCAAACGCAGAGGCCAAGTAGGGACATGTGGGGTAATGCGGTCCCGAAGGAACGAAGGTCCCAGGCTGTGTAAGGCCTTGAAGGTCAACACCCACACCTTGAAGATGATTCGGAATTCAACTGGAAGCCAATGCAGGCGGCGCAGCACAGGCTGAATGTGACCTTGAAAGGGGCCCCCTATAAGCAGGCGAGCTGCCACATGTTGGACCAATTTTAACTTCCGGATAAGACGCAAGGGAAGGCCCGCATAGAGCGAGTTACAATAGTCTAACCTGGAGGTGACCGTTGCATGGATCACAGTGGCTAGGTCCGCATGGGAGAGGAAGGGAGCCAACCGCCGGGCCTGACGAAGATGGAAAAAAGCAGTCTGGGTTATATGGGCCACCTGGGTCTCCATTGAAAGAGACGAATCCAGGTGGACCCCCAGACTGCGAATGGAGGAGGTTGGCGCCAATGAGACCCCCTCCCACTCCGGTGGCTGGAAACTCCCAACCTCCCCCCCCATGACCAAGTCAGAGGATCTCCGTCTTCGATGGATTAAGCTTTAACCTGCTCTGCTTCAACCAACCAGCGACCGCCTCCAAGCAATGCTGTAGAGCCGCAGGGGCGGCGGCTGCTCCCCCTCCATCAACAGAATGAGCTGAGTGTCATCAGCATACTGGTGACAGATCAGCCCAAAGCTCTGTACCAACTGAGCAAGGGGTCGCATATAGATGTTAAATAATAGTGGGGATAACAGTGCAATGAAGAGAGCACTTCTGGGAAGGTTGATCCCCACACCACACTTGCTGACTACGATCCTGGAGGAAAGAGACGATCCACTGAAGGACAACGCCCAGAACCCCGGAGGCGGCCAGGCGGTGGGTCAAAAGATCGTGGTCAACCAGATCAAACGCTGCGGTGAGATCTAATAATACCAGCAGCGCTGATCTACCTTGGTCAAGTTGCATATGGAGCGTATCTGTGACAACGACAAGAACAGTCTCCATCCCATGCCCAGCATGGAAGCTGGACTGGAAGGGAACGAAAGCATGCTACTTCCAGCAAAGGCAGCATGCTATCTGATCTAGACCATCTTAATGTAAGTTCATTTACACAGGAATGTAGGCGTTCCAGACCAGGAGATACCATTGCCACTGTATGAAAGGGGTCTCCTGTCCTGGTGCTATCACGTGCCATTCTTCCCCTCCCCTACACTGTTCGTAGCAAATAGGGAGACAACAGTTTAGGGGTATCTTCTGTTCTAGTGTTACTGTACTGCCATCTCACCCCATCTCTCCTGCTGACTATGCAGTAGAACTGGAGCTTAGCTTCATGCAGCTGTTAGGTGCTGGTCCACCCTCTAACCGTGTTACCCACATTTCAGTTCACAAGGGTTAAAGTCCTCACTACAAGAGCAGCAAAAGTGCTGCTACTCATTTCTGGACTGGTATGGTCTTTAAACAAATCTACTATCTGACTTTAACGGACTTAGAAGGATGTAACTCTGCTTAGTATAGCATAGTTAATGGTTCATAAGACAAGAGTCAACAATTCTGCTCACAGATGCTTCAGTTACAAATACATTTCAGGAATCACTTACTTTCCCCATCATCCTCTACATCATCCTCTACATTAATTACTGGGAGCATTATGACCAACCTATAAGGTTCCTGTCATTCACTGGTCCTAAGTGGCCATTAGGAAATCCTTTTCATAACCACTGAATGCATGCCTTGTGAAGCAGCAGGCCAAGAGCCTGCCCTGCATTATCTCATTGTTTATATGGCAACCCACAAAGAAAAATCTTGCATTTTATAGAAGTTTCCCTATTTCCTGTTAAGGAGAAGCCATACATTAAACCACCATGTGGATATCAAGTATGACTAATAACTGTTCTGACATGTTTGAAACACTTACTGCGGAATCTTGCAATTGTAAAAGAAAAGCAAACACTTTAAAATGCTGTTGTAAATCTCAGCCACAACAGTGGCTGAAATACACATCTGGTGCTTACTTGGGAGAATAGTTTTGTAGCGATTCTTTCGCACCAAACCTGGAATATCATATTCCTTTGGGTCAACAAAGTTCATTGGGATTTCCTGTTGGAAATATACAACAGAAATCATTAACAGATGCATAAGGGGTTGAATGATACAAAACCTTGTTATAACCTGAATTATCTGTAATGCATGATGAGGAATTAGGGTTTGTTTGTTCTTACTAGGAAAGTCTGATTTCTTATTTTGAATTGATAGTTTTGTTTTAAGTTGTAAATACAAAAATACTTCTGAAGAATACACAAAATTAAGTAATAGGACTCCTGCTAGGCTAGCTCTCCTAAAGGATTAGGCTGCTTAAGTACTTAGAAATCAATGGCATTTTATTAGCCTCTGTGTCTAGGATCACAACTGCAGTCCTTTATATAGGGGTAGTAGGAAAACTAAACTCTGGGGCAAATAGTGAGAATTCTCATAATTCATTACTTCAGTGGTCAGTGATAAAGTATGAAAAGAACAATTCATGCATGATACATAATTAAAATAATTTTACAAAGCAAAGGCATTCTTACATATGCATTACGTGTGGTAGGTGAGGAAGATTGCAGCTGACTGCAACTGCTGCCAGCTAACCTATCCTAACTTACCTTCAGCGATTTCAGGGAGAAATATGTGAGTGGTGTCTAAGAATGTGTCATCTAATGATTTATATGCAATCCTAAGAACATTTTCCTGAGAGGAAGCCCCATTGAACACGCTTGAATAGAATTCTGAGCAGACCTGTTTAGGAATTATCTCAAAATCTAAAGTATGACATTTTTTATAATGGAATAAGTCACTCAAATGCTCTTAGAGGAGAAGTATTTTTTTAAAAAAAAACTAGTGGGCCCGGCCACGCGTTGCTGTGGCTGAGTCTGGTGAAGTGGAAAAGAAAGAAAAGGGGAAGCGAATGGTTCGAACATGTGTCATTGCACAATGGTTGCAAGGGAGGGGAGGGGCAAGGGGCCCCTCCCTCCCCTCCCTCTCTCCCGTTCCCTTGCATGGCAACCCGGCCGGTCCCTCCCTAACGTTCCCCTTCCTCTGCTATGGTGGGTGGGCCATGTGCAGGTGGCTGATCCTGTCCCTTTCACTCCCTTCCCTTGCAGGTGAATTATCTAGCGTAAAACACGCTGGGAGGCATGAGCTATGTTGTGTTCAAATTTCAGAGCGTTTGGTCCAGCAAACCCCCGGACCCTCCCTCACCTTCCCCTTCCTCCGCTAGGGTGGATGGGCCATGTGCAGATGGCCCGCCCCATCCCTTTCACTCCATATGGCAGTGGTTTTCAAGGAAGGCATGGTTGGTTCCCTTGTATCAGAGGGTGTTGCTTAGATGGCCAGCTGATGGTGCTGCTGCGGAACAGAACTGTGGTTCTAACTGTCACAGGTGTGGCATGTACACAATAACTGGCACAGTTGTGACATGTACACAACAGGAGGTGTGGAAACAGTATGGAAATCTGGCCACATGGGATTGTGATGTGTGAAAATTTCAAAGCAATCGGTCCAGTAGTTTGGGAGATTACCTGTCAGCAGAAAAACCTGTGCAGCTCTTTCAGCCTTATACTGCGGCTCCGCATGGCCTGGAGGTCGGAGGGTAGCATGGGTGTGTCCCTCCAGCCCTCCAGAGCAGCACTGGAAGGAAAGGTGAGTGGAGGGGCTGAACCGGAGCCTCTCCGGCTCAGTAGATATTTGGGGCCATGGAAAACAGGTCCAAATGGCTCTTTGGGTGGTAAAAGTTGCTGATCCCTGATCTAGACCTTTAAAGAAAATTATACAATCATACAACTACAATCCAGTATTAAAATGGATCATACTTCCCAGGAAATCTCTGAACCTCCTTGTGACAGACAGTCCCCCTTTTCATATCTGTGAATCCCCTTTGTTCCCTAATGGTCTGGAGCAAAAGCCAGCTACAGTCAATCAGGGCCCTCAGAACATTCACTTCATGAGAGGAAGAGTATCACTTCAGGTGGAAATGGGCTGCATAGTATGATGGCCTCATTTGGTGGACTCACTGGTTTATAGTTCTCACACACAGCATTTCGGTGTTTTTTGAACACTATTGGGAACTCAGATCTGTGGTATAAAGACACTAGTGAAGAATCTCAAATGAAAACTGAGGAAAAAGTGACAGCTTTGAAAGTCTAAAATAGTCTGGCAGTTATTGTCATTTTCTTCACTCTGACACAATATATTTAACCCATAAAGAAACTTTAATCCATATTACTATATATTATTACATTATATTTATATTAACTTGATCCAGAACACTCACAGTTCCCTTCTCCCATACTGTAAAATGAAACTTTTTTCTTGTTGCATTAAATCACTGTTTTCTTCTTTGGTATTAAGGAAAGAAAAAGTTATAAACAGGCTTAACCAAGGCAAGGGAGAGTGTACCTCAGAAACACCATCACAATTTATCTCAGATATGACTAGCAGTAAATACCGCCAAGCACTGGCAGGCCAGTAAGTAAATATTTATCTGGCCTCTTGGAGTGACAGATAAGTATGGTGTGGGCAGTAATCCTCAAATAATCCCAGAATCAAGAGATGTTATCAACACAAGGACAGTGGTACTGGGCTGACTGGAGGTTTTCCAGCCAATAATATTTTAGTAGCTGCTCCTGCCATCCCAACCTATCACACTTACACTCCTCCTTTTAGCTCTCAACCCATCTTTTCAGCTTATCAAAACTTGATAGAACATGCCACCAAATCAAATTGATTCTGAGCAAAATGATTTTTACGTTGTTGTTGAATGATCTCAGACCATCACTGAGAGGTACGTAAAGAGATCAATGTTTCTGCTATCTGCCAGAACAGATTCACATCATTGCCAGGATCTTTGCCCTCTCATTTTTTCCATAGTGACTTCCTGCTAGTGTTGATGGCATCATCTGTTTCATTCATCACAAGCAGAAGCTGCTTGTTCGGCATACTACCACAAGTGTCTTCACTACCACGTGTCAGTGATAGTACAAATAGCTGGAAGGATCTGTTAACTGGTAATGAGTCAGAAAATCCAATTGCCATCAGCAGGAAGAGACTACTAATGCCACTTTTCATTTATGAAAGGTAAATGCTCAGCATAACACGGCAACCCCAACTGTGACTGGGAAGTGAAGCAATGCTGTAATTTTTGTCTTAAAAATTGTAAAGTCAAAATACTCACAAAAAACTCTGTCTGAAGTACAAAAGAATCTAATGCTTTTGTGTGCAGTTCCTCTGCAGTGAGAACATTTGATGCTGTCTGGAGGTATTCTTGAGCTAATTCTTCCTTTGGAGACATGATATAACCAAATCCTTGTTCAGTACAGCCTGGAGTGCACATGTCCAGTGTGAGTGAAACATTGGAACCCCTCCTGCACAAGCCAATGGCATATACAGGCATTTATTAAGGACTGAGAAATAACCCAGAATTCACTACTTACTGTTCTTTTTTACTTGCAGTAACACAAACAAAAAGTGGTAGCCTAAAAACTGTATAACATTTAAATTTAATATGTACCACTAATAATTTAGGTTACTTTAATTTTTATAATTTGAGTTCTTTTTGCACAAGATACTTTCACAACACATCAATACAAAATTTGCTATGATTGTGTTATAATATCATACTTTGTGCTACAATATCATACTTCTGTGCTATAATATCATACTTTACATTATAATATCATACTTTGCGCAGCTGTATCAGTTGTCAGCATCATAACTGATATTCTTAACCTCAAAACCTTGCTTCATTTTCCTAGAACCAACAAGTGGAGGAAATTGAGGTGTCAAATTGAGCACTACTGTTCACTAACACTTCCAAATTCAAATTCAATTTATTACTGTCATTGACTAGATTCCATCAAATACATATACATTTAAAACTTCAAAAATTTCAAGCTAATTTTTTGTTGATTATTTCAAAATTCAACTTTTTAAAAGACAAACATGAATTTCTCCAAAAAAAATCAAATTTTTAAAAGGAAACCAGGATTTTCTCCAAAACTGCATTCCTGAGAGGACAATCAAAAAGAATAATGGGGAAGAGTCCTAATTTGGAACCAAAGGCTGCTTTCAACTTTACCAGGCAATTAGACTAGGTAATAAATTAAGGCATCTTAAAATACCCAACAAAATTAAACAATAGTATCATTAAAATAGTTAAAAAAAACTAGAGACTGTGAGCTTAAAGCACAAAGAAAAGATATCCAAAAAAATCTGAAGCTGGAGATATCAGCAAAATCATCCAGGCATTAATCAATAAAATCACAGAATACATGAAAAAAGAGAGTAACCTGGGAACAGAAATAATAAGGTTGTTATCAGGTTGATTTCCACATAATTCCTAAATCTACACACTCCTAATCAATACTTCTTGTGTGCCTCTAAGCACTTATCCTACCTTTCTTGCAGTCCCACAGATTTAACTGTCAGTGTTGTTGGATCGGTCTCTGCTTTCATGTCCATCACACAGTCAAAAACTGGTGTCTCTGGGACTGGGTCCAAATCAAGGAAGTCTTCTTCATTTTTATCCTCTGCCCATTCAGAGTAGGTAAATGAAGGTTGACGACTTACAGACTGCCTCCTGTCCTCTTGACGTGGGAAGGGGTGATCTGGAGGGGTCTTCACAAGATACCAAGCCTACAAAGAGATATATAGCATTTAAAGCTGAAAATCCCTATGCTTTTCTGAAAGAGGATTTGCCGTTTTGGTGATCAATGGCTTCATTATTCCTCTGCACAATAAAATAGCACTAAAGGGAACAGGAAAATGAAATAAGGCCAACTCCTTCTTGTGACTGTTGTAAGAGAAATGCCTATTATATTACTTTATTCAAGCAGATGGTTTTATGGAACCTGCTAAACTTTGCTTCTAAACATAGCAGAGGCACCCATACTGAGAAGGTTTCTTGAGATGCCAAATATGAATTCACTAGCTTCTTTGTTTAGTGGTCAACTGCACTGGGCTCACAAAAATCACATGTTGGGTTAAAGGTTGTGAGTTTTCTCAAATCCAACTATACAAAGTTTGGAGACAGAGGCCCCTTCCGCACATGCAAAATAATGTGTTTTCAAATCACTTTCACAACTGTTTGCAAGTGGATTTTGCTATTCCGCACAGCTTTAAAGAGCACTGAAAGCAGTTTGAAAGTACATTATTCTGCATGTGCGGAATGAGCCAGAGAATAGTTTTTTCCGGGAGTTAAAGAAGTTCTGAAAGAGGACCTGGCTGCTAACCTCTGATAAATAGGCTACTGTATTGTTTCAAAAACATGCCCAGCCTGTTTGACCAAACGTGAAAGTGGGACAAAAGTAAATGTGTGTGAATACTACGGAAAACTAATGCTCTTTAAAACATTTGTCTGTCTCCAGCATATGTCTGCTAACCTCCACTTAATTTTTTTACACACTCAGAGAGGCACACAATTTTCCAATCAAGAGGTCTCTTTTGGTAAAAGCACCTTATTCCCACAATAATAAGAAAATCAAATCTATCTATATATATAAAAAGCTAACAGTGTTTTTGTTGATGACAGTATACCTCAGTAACTGCTGGGCCAATTCTTCTGAAAATTCCCAGCCACTATAGTCAGCCAGGCGAGAGTGTTTTTAGATATTCACATACCTGAAATTTCACACCTGGCCCAGGTAAAATGCCTTTTTTCCTGGCACTCCCTGGTGAAGATCATGCAGCTGTCTGTGTATAACTGTCACCCTTAGAATGTTCGTGCTGCTTAGAATGTTCGCTCAGGTGGCCAGATATGAGCAGTGAAAACAGTACATAGGCAGTCACTCGAGTGGAAGTGAAACACATACACACACATACACATGAGGGAGAGGGAAGGGAGGGGAAGGGAGGGGTGGCATGCAAGGGAAGAGAGGGAGGAAGAGGGAAGGGACGGAGGGGGAGGCATGCAAGGGAAGAGAAGTGAGAGAGGGGAGACAGTGAGGGGTGGCATGCAAGGGAGGGGAGGTAGGGGGCCCAGCATCTTGATATGACCTACCCACCCTAGCAGAGGGAGAGGGAAGGGAGGGAGAGGGAAGGGTGGCATGCAAGGGAAGAGAGGGAGGGAGAGGAAAGGGACGGAGCGGGAGGCATGCAAGGGAAGAGAAGTGAGAGAGGGGAGACAGTGAGGGGTGGCATGCAAGGGAGGGGAGGCAGGGGGCCCAGCATCTTGATATGACCCACCCACCCTAGCGGAGGGAAGGGGAAGGGAAGGAGGGGGAGGGGTGGCATGCAAGGGAAGAGAAGTGAGGGAGGGAAGAGAGTGAGGGGCGACATGCAAGGGATGGGAGGGAGGGGCCAGGCACCCTAGATTTCCTGAATACTGCGGTTACAGTTAAGAAAACCAGGCATGCTTTACTCAGGAGTAAGCTCGGTACAGCAACTGTGACATGCTTTGAATGGCTGCGTCGCGCCCCTCAGAGGGTTTCCTCAAAAGCGACACCCATTGCCACCAACCAAACTTACTCCCAGGTAAAGGATCATGACCAGCCAACCTAGATGTGTGGGAGGGGTGCCTTTCCACCCCCCCCCCCAAGGAATGCGGGCACACACATCAATGACATCGCACAGTATCAGGCTGCGTGTTTGCATGAGCACATACTGCTGGCCTCTGCAATTGATTTGCTGCTACTGTTTCTTTTCCATTTCACCACAATAAGCCACAGCCACGCATGGCTGGGCCACGCTAGGGTGGATATAAAAACCAAAATAATTAAGATTCTTGTGGCAATTATATATATATATATAAACTGATTTGTAGTATGAAAAGTTCAATTAAACCTTATGAAAACGAAAGTATTTTCTTAACAATTTTACCACATGCAGTTCCAAATGGTTAGTAGATCATGAAATGCCTTGTGATAAGAATTATACAGAATTTCCAAACTTCAAGGAAACTAAGAACATATCTTAGAACACAAAGATACTGTGCACCATAAAAGATCAGGTGCCCCTATAGTACAACATTTCATAGAATACAATGCTATATACAGATACTATGTTCTAGCTATATACAGATGATAGTGTGTTAATTAGAAAAAGAAGTTAAGTGGATTTTGAGTCTCAAGAATTTGGTCTTGGGGGGCTTCTGGTGGGGTAATTATGGTATGTTGGTGCCTCTGCAAACTGCACAGAAGCATCATGGCTGGAATGCCATCTGGAAGGCATAATTCTAGCTGAGTAAATCACTCCAGACTGAAATCAAGAGAAAACCCAAAATCGCTTCAAGAAGCTCTTCTCTTGAGTAAATCATAAAAGTGGAGGCTGTTGTGGTTCACTCTGGAGTCAAAAGCCAGGAAGTAGTAGTGCACTACCACAAGCCCCCACTGAACTCTCTCTGCCCTGGCATCTGCCAAACTCCCCTCCCCCGCTGCTCCCACCACCATCGCAAAAAAGCTCCCCAACAAACCTTTTCCTCCACTCCATCCAAGCAGCACCGGCCAACAACTCACTGAAGACGGGACAGTGTATTGCTGAAGGAGGAAAAGGTTTGTTTTTGGGGGGTGGGGTTTGTGGACAGTTGTGGTGGGAAGTTTGGCAGAGGGTGGGGAGTTTAGCCAGAGACTGGGTGGGGAGAGGAGGAGGGAAGCAGTCTGGGGGGCCAAAATGTACCCCCATGTGACCCAGGCACATGGCATGTGGGTCAAATGACCCCCCGTGCCCCTCATAGATACTCTACTGTCAGAAAGCAGAGATTAGATTGACTGCTCGCAGCTACAAATAAGATAACTTTAAACACTAGGATTGATTGACCCTCATTTCTTAACTGCTGAAGGATAATTATTCTTACAGATAAAGAAAGATTTCATGACAGTCAAAGAAAAATAGTCCTTTTCTATGGAAAATTATATAAATTGAGTGGAATTTTAAAATACTTCCAGCCCAATCTAGTTGGGGGAGGGGTGGAATGGGCAGTGGGAGAGGTGTAGGGCTGCATCGCCCTATTTATGCATCCCACTGGAAGCATACCAGCACAGCCCTTTTATTTCGACTTTGAACATTTATTATTATTATTATTATTATTTATTTAATTTGTATACCGCCCGATCCCCGAAGGGCTTCTGGCAAGGGTGGTTTAAAGAGAGGCTTCTGGCAAGGGTGGTTTAAAGACAGGATTTCCTGCAATAAGAGAAGCAAGGAGTCTGACTAAATGATTGCCTGGGTCTCTATCAAACTAGTATTCTTATGATTGTACGAAATGTATTTCCAGAAACCTGCATTAAATCTCATTTAGATTTAAGCTGCTAAGCATATACATGAGCTTACTTTAATACCCTGTGGGGATAAATTCAAGTACTTTTTTATTCATTGTTGAACATGCACCATTTATCAGCTTGCTACTGGGCCTCTATTGTTTAAAACAGTTTGCTATCTCTAAGCACTGGTAAAATGTGAGAGTTTCAACTTCTCCCTGTCTTCCACAGGTATATTAAGACCAGCTGTTTTTTGCATGACCCATTGAAGAAAACTGCACAAAGAATTGAAGAAATTCATATTTCATCTGTCAGTGTTCCACACTCTACCTCCCTTTCGTTATTCAGGAAAATCACTACTTTTATAAAAGACATACAAGGTTTTGCATACTTAGCATGATAAAAGTCTCAAGTGTGCCCCTCCCTAGCCATTCTCTTTCTCTTCTTCCTTCATTACTGGACGTTACTACCACTGTACCTATGCAACCTTTCAGCTAGATGCATTCATGAAGATTTCTTTCAGATAAAATTCAGTATTCCAAAGTACACATGCTAGGACATGCATTGAACATAAGAATTACTCAAGTCAAGTACTCAAGTCAAGAAGTAGTAGTACATAACCTTTAATGGCATAATAAATCACAGATAAAATAAAAGATTGAGAAAACAATAATACACTTATAAATAAGAGCATAGGTATAATCATGATTACAAGCATTTGGAATGAATTTGGAAATAACATAGCAAAGAAACAAGATATGTCAATCTTCATTGTTCAGTAAAAAAAAAGTCTTTTGATTCTCAGTTAGACAATCAGTGCCCACAAGTAGAGGGAGCAATATCTTTGCCTAACTGGATTATGCAGTGGCCAGTGGTACAAGACATGCATTACCGATTCCTCACAGTTCATAGAGCAGGTACAATATCTTTTATGATGTGGAAGTTTTAAGGCCCTCCCCTGCTGTAAGGCAGAGGGTAAGAGTGATATTGCATCTTGCGAGAGATAGTGCACAGCAAAATTTGGGTTCAACTAATAAGTTCAAATATTTAGCTATGGCAAAGGGACTGAGGGGAATCTCAAAAAAAAAGAGGGGAGCAAAATTTCTTTGCTTTGCTGATTAGGATCTAGTGCTCCAAATCAAATAGTCTTTTCTTGATGGTACAAAA
Organism: Sphaerodactylus townsendi; assembly: GCF_021028975.2. NCBI lineage: Eukaryota > Metazoa > Chordata > Lepidosauria > Squamata > Sphaerodactylidae > Sphaerodactylus > Sphaerodactylus townsendi. Next base: position 83,436,813 of record NC_059426.1, on the reverse strand, counting down.
TATTTCACTAGAAGGCAGCATAGCTAGTGTCTCAAGGGATAAACCCAGGTCCCCAATTTTGATTTCGATACAGGCCCACCAATCAGAAGAATGTACAACCAATTGTACCTGGGATATGAGACTCATATCCTCCTGATGGAAACAGAGACAAAGCCAAAACTTGAATGTAATACACCATGCCCTTGTTTCAAGCAGGTGTTGACCTGATTCGAGGCATAGTACAGCATAGGGGACTGAACAAGGCAGACCAAAGATTTTATAAAGAAAGTAGACTGAACTTGTTCAGTGTCTTGCTTCCAGGCTCCTATCCAGACTGGTACGCCACCTATTGGTATGCTGTTGGCTCACCTTGGCATTAAAGGCCTTCAATGCTGCTGGTATATACTCATGCCCCCTACTATAGAAAAACTGAATGATGGCCGTGGTATTTATCTTACTGGCTGTAATTGCCAATTTCCTATGTGTAGACCAGCTTGCCTCAAAGTAGAAATTTAAGCCAAGGAACTTAAAGTATTTGAACTGTTCTACTAAGTTACCATTGACTATTCATCTGGATGGTTGCCAGGTGTGGGAAAAGACCAAGACATTAGTTTTAGTGTAGTCGAGGTGCAAATTATTGCTATTGCAGTATTTGGAACATTGATCAAGGAGGCGCTTCAAGCCCACTCTTGAGCGGAATAACAGTATGGCATCATCCGCAAATAATAAGATAGGTATTCTAGATCTACCAAGTGTGGGACTCTGAGCATTTACCTCCATTAGAGCTAGATCATTTAAAAAGAACTTCAATAATGTCTGGGACCAAGACACAACCCTGCTTGACTCCTCCATTTACAGTTATTTTTGTGGTGAGACAATCCTCTTGATTACATTTTACTTGGTAGAAGGTGTCTTTATGAAGGGATATAATTAAGGATAAAAGCCTACCATCAATGCCCATTCCACCCAATTTCTTCCAAAGGAGGTCCCTAGTAATCGAAGGCCCCCTTTAGGTCCAGAAAGCGACATACAAGGTAGTCTTATTTTGCTACTAGTGTATTCAGTCAGCAAAATACTTTAAATAATTCATGGGGAAGTAAAGGTCAAGTATACATGATTTGCTCTTACCTGTGAACAGGCCTTGATATAGGTATCTTTGAACTACAACTCAAAGAATTATCTGGATGAAAAGCATAATTGTTACCTTAATTTATGTCTGTAATATAAATAAGTCCTAATTCTTTGAAAAGAAAAGATTGATATTACGTCATCCTATCAACTCTACAGATTAGTATGAACCAGTGCTTTGGGAACTGCTGCATTCTTCATTCAGCACTCTGTTACATCTATTACTGGCACTTCCAACAATAAATGTGTAAAATACCATGAAACAAATATGGGCTGTGAAACATGCAGTGAACATGAGCCAGAGAGCTACAAGCAGTAATTGTCTGTGTCCGACTTATGAACCTTTTATACCATATTTATTGGTCAAATTGATTGGTCAAATATCAGTGAATTTATAGCGCTATCTGCAGCCATTGACACAGTGGACCTCTCTTAGTGTAACTGTAAGATAAACTAAAAATGTGTTAAATACTCTGTCAATAATTTGATTCAACTTTTTTGTTATATTGTTTCTATATTTGAATTTTTTAATTTTTTGTTATTGTTGGTTTTTGGGGTGGTAGTTTTAAGTTTGAAAAATGTAATATTTTAAAAAGTTTTTTTGAAAGGCCATTTACGCATGTGCGTTTTCTTTGTGTTCAGCATCAATTTCTGTTGGGTTTTTTGTATGCACACATTTTCCCCTCTTCAGCATTCCTTGCATTTTAACTTCTGTGATTCCCCATGTTTTATGAATGCTTTCAAAATGCAACTTTTTTTCTTTGCAGGGAAAAACAAAGGCAAATTTGAACATTTGCTTTGGGCTTCTTGCCTCCCCCCTCCCCACCATAATCATTCCTCCCACTCAACTGCCCATCTCCCTCCCACCTTCATTTCCATTCCCATGCCACCTCTATTTTACAATGCTTGAAAGTTTTTGGAACTTTTCTTGGTAATCTCTCTTTTTTAAAAAAAAATTAGCAGCAAAAGTCTGTCAATGGAACAATGAACCACAGTGAAGTTGACAAGGTTGGATTCTTGGATTTGTCAATATCTAACCTTTCTAGCACTGCCACTTCTCCTGTGATCTTGCCTAAAAGCGGGGGTGGGGGGGCTTCCTTGTAGGGAGGAAGTGCAAAGCAATGCCGGGATTGGAGGAGACTGGTTGCTGTTAGTAGCTTAATTGGGAGAGTATGCTCCGGGTGAAATAACATCTGCTGCTTTGTGGGGAGAAATCTGTCCTGTGTGGCCTGATTCTAGATATGGTTACTCAGGAATAAGCCCCTGGGTTCAGTGGCATTGAGGACCAAGGAAGAAGGGTTGAATTGTAGCTTCTGGCTACAGTGTGATACTAACATATCTACCCATATTTGGAAGTGAGCATCAAAAGGGAATATTAGACCAGTGTTCTATAGCTGGTCTGTTGATGCTGGGGGGAAAAAAAGCAACCAGGGGGAGGACACAACAAAGAAGGTGGACAAAATGACTGATCAAGAAAGGGAAGGGGATCATATAAAATGTTTGCAGGAAGGCAGTGGAACTGTATCTTTGGTGATAGACAACATTTTCATGCCAAAGTTTTTAAAAATGAACTTGCTATTTTGCCATGTCACAAGTCACACCCTGCACCTGGGCAAGCAAAAGCAGTGACTTCCACAGATATGAAAAATAAAAACCCCGCAGCAGATCAAACAAAAAAGGTGGGAGGAAAGGACAGTGAACAAAAGCAAAAAAACCCTGCTGTGAAGCAAATATCACATAACGACTGCTTCTCAAGCACGCAGAAAGCAGTCCATGCTTAAAAGACCAAAGATTCAATAAATACTTGACTGACTAGTTATACAGTGGATAAGGATATTATCATGGGCCAGCCTGTGGGCAGTTACCTGGACTCACTCAGATACAGAACCTGCCAACACTGGGCATTTCCAGGGTTTTTACTAAATAGTTTACATGCAAGAAGAGTGTTTTTGGATGGCGACAATTACATTTAAGAAAGCACAGTAATTATTTAGTCATGCCATAGGTCTTGTGTAGCTATCATTTCTCCCACACCCAAATAAAGCTTTTAGGATTGTATTGCCAGTCATTTTGCAATCATATCTACAGAGAATATAGAAACCTCCAGAATCCATTTATTTAGACTCACAGTTGTCTCACACAATGATGAACACAGGTACAGGAGGTGTGAGGGAAGTATGTCATGTGATTTGATGGCCTACTTCTTAAGCCTTTGTTTATTTGACAAGCTAACTTTTGGGCAGTCCAATACAATGTACTGCATTAAATATCTCATTTAAACATATCACCTGTTACCTGGAATATAATGCATTTACACAGTTAGTTCTAAGTAGAATTATAGCTTGCCTGTCCATTGGAGTCAATGAGCTTCAAAGAGAGTAACTTTGCAAAATAGCATTGTTAATGAATGTAACATGGAGTTCTTATCAATAGAAAAAGTATCAAAAATGAACTAGAGTACTATAAACTAGGGGGATTTCCATTAGAATGGTTTTGCATAGGAACAATCCCAGTCTTGTCTCATTTCTGCCGGTGAGCATTCTGATAACTTGGCTACCTCAAGTGAACTTGTATAACAAAAATGACTTCACAACAAGAAGATACTAGTGTAGTGGACCTACAACCACACTGGGGAAACATTTTTCATTACTTATTTTGTTCTTTGTAGCTGTTCTTAATTAAATCTGAAGTGGAAGGGAACAAAGCCTGGAGAACCCATAACAGCAAGAAAATTACACTGTGCTTATTCTGATCTGGCTTGTTCTAAAACTTGAAAAACATTGTATAAGTCCCTTGGATTTTATACAGTTCTTTGTCAATTTAGAAATGCATTCATTGCACCATAACATTCCCAGTTGCACCATTTTCTAGACATTTATTATTTGATCACACAATATATCTACCAAAGGAAAGCCTGAACAAAGAGCAAGGCAATTGCATGGCAAAGTTAACCTCACAACCCACACCAGCATTTTTATTCACAGAGGTATTAATGTTAATTACTAATCCTTAGTGAATGATTTTAAATTCTCTTAATGCCAAGGAAGCAGAGAAAACCATGCAGTTGTCCAGTGTCCTCAAATGTGCTTAACTACAACTACAACTACATAAATAACACTGTTTATTAGCTCCGACTATGTTCATGTGAATTACTAGTACCAAACAGGATATTAGAAAGCATTTTTCATCAAAACCACTGGCAGAACTCTGTGGGGACTACAAAGATGTCAATTTAGTTAGCAAATTCTTTAATCACTGTTGAATACAGAGGTTAGCTTACCAGTGTTCCTATGAGCAGCAAGCAAAAGGCAAACAAAGACAGCAGGACATATGACACTGTGATGCCCCCAATTCTGATCAGATCCTAAGGAACAAAAACCTATAGTTAACTCAGAAGGTGTTTTGTTTTTCTTTTGGTTCTTTTCCCCCCGTACCATTTATTCTTCATGGAACGAAAAACGGGGAAATAAACCTGTACAGTTCTGCACTTCATTGTATTTGTCTAAGAACTACCATTCCCTCTACTGAATCCACAGAACAAGTCTATTTCTAATCAAATTCATGTAAAGTCAGAATTGAGAGAGAGAAAAAATTGACCTAGATTGACTCACTGCAAACAACATGTTGATAGTCTGAACTCCTCCTGCTGCACAAGAAGCTTTTAATTATGAATAATAAATCTAATTTAAAAGATCACAGAGAAACCATTTGTCTAAAGCAAATATAATGATGCATAATATTTGTGTTTCATAATCATTGTTCAGGGAACAAAGGAAGCAGTTTTTGCTTTACTTTAACTAGGTGATACACAATAGAAAACGGAATAGAAAGGCCAAGAGGTGAAATTTGAATTGAAGGATTGGGGTTCAATAATTTCCTGACTGAGCAGCACCAAGTACCAAGAAGTAAAGCTAGCTTAAGTCAATGGAACTTACAGTGCAGAGTTAAGCTAAGCAGAGTTATATCCTATAAGTCCACTGAAGTCAACATATCTACAGTTCTATATTCATTTTAATGATGTACTATGTACAATGTACATTGTAATGATGATATACTAACACACAGCTTGAGTCTAACAATGTCTACTCAGATGTAAATCCTACTTATTTTAATGATATTTAGTTCCAAGTCAGTATGCTTAAAGTTGCAGCCTTAAAAATTTAAGGTGACTATATCATGTTGGTAGCTGCACTGAATATTCATTGATGGTTCATTTCCACATTCTCTCTATTCAAGTGGAGCACCAGAAAAAAATCACTAAGTTGAAGAAGGTCAAGTAGGATTTTAAAAAATATTTTCACTCTCCATTTCAGTTTTAAAAATTCCTGGGGATACAAACCAGATGATACAATTCTTTTCAACTTAGGTACAAAGCTGAAGTTAAACAAGTGGCTTTCCTTTCACCTGTCTGCCAATAATGGCAGTCCTCTGTTGTCAAATATTGCATGGGCAGTCCTTTGACTCTGTGGATCTTGAGGTTTAAGCAGAAAAAGGATTTTTTAAATGTAGGGGTTTTGTTTTCAAGGCACCTAGAGCCCATCTCATTCATTTGATAAGACTCCTATTATTCCCTTCCTCCTCTCATTTTGATTCTAAGTACATCTACACATGGGACAGCCACTTTATTAATGGAGGAGTGACATAAAAATCAGCTGCCAACATTCTATTTCATTTCTGCCATATCACATCACTAATGTCATGTTTTGAGGGCTCCATGTGAAAGAAATGAAAGGCTGACTGAAGGAGGGCAGGGAGTAGAGGTAATGCAGCAAGATACCAATATCCTCCCCTGCTCCCCGGCCCCCTCCCCCCTCCCAGAGTCTGGGGGCTCCCTCTCATTCCTATGACACTTCATTGTGTTGCTGCTTGACTGGATGCATCCTTTCACAATGCTGACACAAAGGGCAAGAAAAACAGCTTCTCTAAACAGGCAGTCCCATTGCCAAGACTCTTTTTATAGCACAGAGGCATGAGATGATCCATCTGTGATTGCAATGGCAGCAGGCCCAGGAGCAGCAGCAGCAGGTTGGACATATGATGACATACTGCAGGAGTGGTGAGAATGGGCAGGAATTTTCCAGCCCTGGGCAGTGTTAGAGGAAAGGGGCGGAAGGCAAGAGATGAGCCAGGGGAAGAGAAAGAAAGGGGAGAGCAACAGCTGGAGTAAGCAGCGATAGACCTTTACTCCCACCCATGAAATCTCATGAGCCTTTCACTAGCAGAAACAGCAAAAAAATGCAACCGGGAAGAGGGTAAATGGTGATGGTTATTTATTATTTGTCAGCTTTGCTATTGGTCTTTTGATGTCGACTGACCTTCTACACTGAATGTTGTTTTTAATGTTTTATTTGTACGATTTTATTGTTTGATATTGGATTTGTTTTTATGATAATGATTTTACTAATTGTGTAATTGATTTTATATTGTGACCCGCCCTGAGCCCTGCGGGGATAGGGGGAGATAAAAATCCAACAAACAAACAAACAAACAAACAAACAAACAAACAAACAAACAAACAAACAAACAAACAAACAGCAACTACAGTTCATGTATGCTGTTAATTTTACTGTTTTCTGGGTGGCTGAAAATATATACCATACACAATGTTATATAAGAATTAGACTGGAAGAACCCAAGCCTATTTTTTGTGAAGCACGAAGGTGACTACTCCTTAATATAGTATTTCTTAGAAGCTGTACTATACTGTAAGCCCTCCTGATGCATCTATTGTGCGTATTTAATTCAAGAAGACATCAGCACTGCAATTAAAGTATAGTGTAGTCAGTGGACATACCTTGCTGGAATCTGCAACCAACTGTCCAAATGGAGTAAGCACCTTAGATAATACATCAAAAGCATTCTGAACTGCCGGGAGTACTTCATAGCCATCATTCCAAAACATAAAGGCGAAAACCTGTACAGTCAATCAAATAATCAGTAATGAGTGTTTTGTTATTATATTGCTTTTTCATTTTATTTTCAAATCTTCACAGCCCATTGAAGGTATCCCATTTTAAATCTGTATTTATCATTGTGTTTTAAAGAGTCAGATATTTTGCACACTGCAAACATTAACTAGAATAAAAAGACAAACAGATGGTTACCTGATTGTATAAATGGCACAGCTTTTGACTTAATTTCAGATATATCAGCATATATGACGTGGGAAATCTGGCCCCTAAAATGTATGAATCTAAAAAAAACAAAAGCAATGTTGTCCTTTCTTAAAAAAAAAAAAGAACTATCTCTATCTGAGTTAAGTCTGAATTCTTACCAAGATCTGCGAGAGAGCAAATAGGTAAACGACACCTCCTGCACTCAGTCCATTCCACCAGGCCACCAAGTTATGTTGAATATCCTTTGAGCCCTTCTGAGATTGTTCTGTCGTCTTTGGTGGTTCCTCCTGTCCATCAGCTTCATCCAATGGTTCCATTACTACTGACTTGGAAAGACCTTCAAATATGAAAATGAAAAAGGCTGCAGGAATTACAGAGGTAAATGAACAGAAAAAGTAATTGAATAGCAACCACATCAGCAACCACATCAGTAAATGCAGTGGGAGGTATGAATATCAGACTTTAGTACTGCGTTCCTTTTTGCAGAGTACTGAAAAAATATGTAGGGAAAATACAGTATTGCCGCCTTTGAACAGAATTTGGGTTTTTTTACTCACTAATGAGATATCATTTACATTTTTTAAAAAATGGAAAATTATTTCACTCCCAATTATGACCTTATATTGCGTAGTGCTTTAGGCTGATAGTCTTTGAATGTTCTTCAGTTTTCTATTCTCTCCGCTGATTGTATTATTTAGGATGAAATAATGTGCCTTGCTTTTGAGTCTTCACCTACAGTAGGCTGGATCCATCCTTTTATGGATTCAAGGATCTTTCCTGCACTCTGTTACTTTTCCTAGCTAACCTCCAGCTACTTCAGGGTGTAATATGTGACCAGGTCACAGGGCAGCGTGGGCGGGTCTCTGCAGTCCTCCAGAGGGATGCTGCACAAGAAGGTGAGTGGAGCCAACGGGAAAAGCAGCTGCTTCCTGGCGGTGCGGTTCGCACTGCGCTGCCGGGAAGACACTATTTCTCAATGAGCAAGGTTTTCAGGGGTGGCTTCATGCTGCCCGGGGAAAGCCAGGATGGTGCTGCTGCGCAGCAGCAACGCGTCCTGTGTGAATGCTCTCCCAGGGACAGCGTTTTTGCCATCCCTGGGATGCTGTATTTAGCCCCTGCGGAAAGGGCCACAGTATCAAAATGTCATGCAAAAGCTGTCGAGCCCAGTTGTGGTCCTGAAGTTTTGCACCGACTGAGCAACATTCACAAATAAAAAGGTAATATTAGTAATTAGTAATATTAGTTAGACTGTTTCACTAGGATCTGGGAAACTCAAGTTTGAATTCCCATTCTGCCATGGAAGCTTGATGGGTAACCTTGGGACAGTCACAATCTCTCAGCCTAACCAACATCAGAAAATTGTGGTGAGGAAAAATGGAGGGTAGGAGAAGAATGCAAGCTGCTAAATCTGCTTCTGAGTAAGGATTTGACTGCAAGTCATTAACGAACTAATACAAAAAATCCTAGATATAAAACCAAGCATATCATTCATAATAATGAACAACGGATAAATAATCTGTAGATCTGGGCCCTTGATCTTAACTGCTTCTTGTGGTAAATATATGAAGGCACACAGAATCCAACCACTAGTCCACCTTGTTCAGTGATGCCAACTCTAACTAGCAACCACTCTGCAGGATCTGAAATAGATGAAGGTCTTCTCAACCACCCCTACCTGGCTTCTTTTAAATGAAGATGTCAGGGCTTGAACCTTTGGCATGCAAGGCATGCATTTTACCATTGAGCTATGCCCACTCTACTGCTTACTACTGTAGTGAAAATAAGCTTCCACAACAAAAGCATGTGTGAACTGTTGTATGGAATACTGGACAGTAAATGTCAAAATAGTAATTTATTATATATAAAAATGATTTTTAAAGAAACCACATTTATTTTTGGCATCGTATTTATTTTTGGCACAAACATAATTTTTCTCCTCTGCTGTTGGCTCTTGAATAAATCCACAAATTAACCTGCACAAGAACTCCCCTCTGTGACAGTAAACGACAGCTTCTTTCTCCTGCCCTCTCTCCTACCCAGTCCCACCCACAACTCCTGAAGGTTCACTGGAAATGCAATCCAATAAAGACTCTCCTACCCAGTCCCACCCACAATGGTGTACTGCAATCTCTGGGCAAACGGAACAGGAGCTGAGTGCCAGCATGTTTGAGAAGACTGCTTCATTTTACAGTCATTGCTGAGTCACCAATCCTTGTCACATTAACTTTCACATTGCGCCCACTCAGTCCACCTGTCATTTTGTATGGAAAGAGAGATGAAAAGACTCGGAGATTCGGATAAAACAAATACCAGATTTGGACAGAATTTGGGCGAATTTGGGCATATTAAAAAAAATTGTCTGAATATGTCCTGCCCAAATATGAACAAATCCAAATGCAAGGTATTTGGACTTTTTGGGTATTTTTGGCGTTTTCTGGCCTGCAGGGGCCGCATTTTTAAAGCTAGCAGTACCAAAATTACAAGATGTCATCCAGAGACTGTCCTGATGATACCAACCAAGTTTGGTGAGGTTTGGTTCAGGGGGGCCAAAGTTATGGACCCCTAAAGGGGGTGCCCTATCCCCCTGTAACAGGGTGTGGAAGCTCAGACTCCTTTTTGGAGTCTGCCTCACTCCAACTCTCCCCCAGAGAAAGAAAAGAAGGAACCTCTGACAAAAATGGAGGGGAAACTCTGTAAGAGAGAGTGTTGGCCCAAATGCTGACAGACACCTCCCTTTGTAGGCACACTGAAAAAGTAGACTGGAACTTCGGGTAACGTGAAACAGAATTTGTAAAGTTTATTTTGCTAGAAATGAAGGCTTCTAAGTTGACTTGAGAGGTTTTAAATGCTTGTTTATTACAGAAAGTAAAGAGCTTCTACTTGCGAGGTTAATCAATCAGTTACAATAAAGTTTTCTGTTTGGTCACACACAGGTGGTCAATATACTTCTTCTCTTAAAGAGGTTCCGGTTCTTAAGCTTTCTCCTACACACAGGTTCTATTTTACTTCAGCTTTCTCTCACAGAGGTTTCAGCTTTTAGTTGTCACACTCACAGACACTAGATTCTCTCTGATCCACACCCTTTCTAGTTCACCCACCCACCCAAGTCTTAAGACTGGAAGGACTCTGGCTCAACACTCGCCACCTTCCCTTGCAGTCCCCTGGTAAGGCCTAACTGCCCCCTTTCTGGACTGGTCTTCTCCTCACTGGGCTTTGAACTGGGGTTGGACAGACACTAGTCTGGACAGCCAAGCTGCCAAGCACCTGAGTGGCGGATTCACCTTCCACCAAGCCCAGGGCTTACACTCTATCAAGCCTCCTCAGCCTGACTAGAGCAATCTGACTTCTTGTCAGAACACACAAGCAGCGACAGATCTCCCTTCCTGATCTGCTCTCTCTGCTTTGGATCCTGGTCCAAGCACGAGCCAAGGAAAAAGAACCCTCAGCACTCCAGCTGCCTCCTTTTCTCCTCCATGGCAATTTTCTCCAGCCAATCTGGACTGGGCAGGACTTAACTCTTTCAGGGCAGACTCTCACTGGAAACCACTTCCCAAATATGGGCATTTGTCACACCCCCATTGTTTCCAGTGGGAGCTAACAGGAGATGGGCGCTACCCATTTGAGGGTCCATAACTCTGGCCTCCCTAAACCTAACTTCACCAAACTTGGGTGGTATCATAAGAATAGTTAACAGGTGATACCCTGAAATTCTGGTGTCTCTAGCTTTAAAAATACACCCCTGACAGGCACCCCAAGAAATTTGTCAAAGATTCTTTGTTTTGCAATGCCTTGGCTTCATTGTAGCCAATGGGGAATTTCTGAGTGTGTGAGCAGGCTGCACATTTTTGAAGATAAAATCATCAGACTTTCAAGGTGGCTTAGGAGGCCCTCCTTGTAATAGCATCCAGGCTTGGAGATCAATTTTATGGCCCCCCAAAAGACTTATTTTGCTTCCCCGCTCCTGCACATGAAGCTTGCTGGCTGAGTTCTCTCAGAACTCTCTCAATTCGCACCCCCATCCCCCCCCCCCCCAAAGCAAAGCTCACCAAGCTTTTATGCTATTACCAGGAGACCTCTTGGAGTCACCTTGAAAGTCTGGAGCCTCTATCTTCAAAAATGTGCAGCCAGTGCTTAAACACTCAGAAATTCCCCAGAATCTGCCAGGCTCTTCAGCAAGTTCTGTGGTGGGAAAAATTACTTTTCCCACCATAGACTTCAATGGGGCTTTCTGTTATGCCCAGCTGGCTCTGTGGTAGAGGTTTCAACGGGAGGCACTCTGGTAGGGGTCTTGCTCTGGGTGGGGGCACTTATTTCCTGTAGGGCTACTGGTGTGAGTCTCCTGAAAGGAACCAGCCAATTTTGCTAAAGTTTGCTTGGGAGGGGCAAATGCTGTGGGCATTAGGTTCACCTGGGTGCTCAGAGCATTTTCCTCTCCCACACACATTTTAGCAAATTTGGCTGGCTTACTTGGATGCAGTCAAAGTATGGATCCTATGCTGAAATCATGCAGTGGAAGAAAGAAATTCCAGCATAAGCTGGGAAAAGTACAGAGAGATGATTTACGCATCTGTATCTCAAGTTTGCAATGTGCCTCTTAAATGCATGAACTTAATCCGTCAAATGGAGTATAAATTCATCCAGATTCCACATTCCTATGTTGCTTTTAATTTAAATTTAGTGGTCCTTATTCAAGTCGTTACTGCCTCCAAACACTGGTCTAGGATATCCCCTATTTAGCCCAACTCAGATGATGAGAGTAAGTAATCCTGAGTCTCCTACTGATACCACCCAGGTTTTGTGAAGTTTGGTCCAGGGAGTCCAAAACTATGGACTCCCAAAGGGGGTGCCCCCCGTCACCTATTGTTTCCAATGGGAGCTAATGGGAGATGGGAGCTACACATTTGAGGGTCCATAACATTGACCCCCATGAACCAAACTTCACCAAACCTGGGTGGTTTAATCACCTTTCCATAGTGATGACATCACACTCTGGGGCCCCAAACAAATCCTCTTACAGCAGCTTTTTGAAGACGTTAAAAGCATGGAGAATAAAATGGAAGCCTGCTGAAAACCGTAACACAAATGCATAAGTGTTGACCTGATGACACTTTATACATCCTGTCCTGTAATCATATGAGAGAACTAACTGGAGCCAGTGCAGTGCAGTGCAGTGCAGTACCCATCTTAGCCACTCAAACCAAAAAGGTAACATGGTTGATGGAATGAATGCCCCCAAAAATCAGTTAGATCATAACCCAGGCAATTTTCCACTGGGATAGTCACCCAAAATATCCAGGTTTCCTCACGATCTCCCCACTGCCAAACCACAAAACACAGATCAGTCCCGTTTCTGGCACTCCCCACTTCCTTTATCACAGGATTTTCCTGGACCTGCTTGTATATGCACCTTTTTGAAAAAACACTCCAATGGGAGCTAATAGGAGATGGGGGCTACACATTTGAGAGTCCATAGCTTTGGCCCCCATGAACCAAACTTCACAAACCTGGGTGGTATCATCAGGAGGGTCTCCTACTGATACCACCCAGGTTTGTGAAGTTTGGTCCAGGGGGTCCAAAGCTATGGACTCCCAAAGGGGGTGCCCCCGGTCCCCAATTGTTTCCAATGGGAGCTAATAGGAGATGGGAGCTACACATTTGAGGATCCATAACATTTATCCCCATGAACCAAACTTCACCAAACCTGGGTGGTATAATCAGGAGGGTCTCCTAAAGATACTCTGAAATTTTGGTGCTGCTAGCTTAACAATTGCACCCCTGACAGCAGGCACACACCCCAAGGGGTAGGCATAGACATCTTCACTGGAAACATGCTGCAGTGAGTATGCTGGAACCTGGATGAAAAGGTGCTGATTCTTTTGAAACTTGGTTGCATCTAGATTAAATTTTCAGTGGGAATTCGGCCCCCATGTCTCTTTCCCAAAGGAGGTTGCCAAAGCATCTTTCATACCAAAACCATACATGAATCCAGACTGAAATGAGTCCAGATAACCAGCCTCAGCCAAATGAGTGGGACTGCTACTTCCCACTCAAGCATCTTTCCCCCAAAGGAAATATTTGCTTAAATCCTCTGGGCCCAAACAGGGCTTCTTTATAATACCTTTACCAGTAACTGCTTTAACACTGTAGGAATTTTTTCATCAAAGAAGCAGTCACAACATAAAGAACTCAGATACAGCATAGCTCATTAGCAAGAAAAGCAACAAAGAAATTATTGAGGATGTCCAGAATACCACAATTCAAACCACTGAGAGATTTTGTTCATACTACCACATTTTTGAAGGGCTATCCTATTTACCTTCTCCAGCACAGAACTTCTGCACATTTAGTAATAGAAGTCATGCCTCCCAAAAACAATTATTCTATTTATTTTGAATGTCGGCAAATACTAAAGTAAAACATGCCATTTAATGCTTCTATTATAATTTTATAATCTTCTAAGGAACAGAATGGACCTTAAGGAACAAAATGTACTCTCATGAAAATAGTTGGATTCAGCCTTATATATCTTATTTACTTCCATTTTCTTTTTGCTATTATTCAAAAGAAGCACACAAATGATCTTAAATTTAAATCATTCATACATTGCCTTTATTAGGCATAGTATAAAACAACAATCAGACTAACAATAACAATAAAAGGTTATTAGGTGATCAACTGAAGTGTGCAGTTGTTGATAAAGCTGTTGCCAAAAACTTTGCTACGTCTGCAGTTCTTTTAGGGCAGAAGTTATTCAAAAGCAGACATAGCTTGTCTTGATCAAAAGTGGAAAGACATGAATTACTGTGAGGTTCAATGTAGAGACTCCTGAGTTCTGTGTGGCGAGAACAATACAGGAGTATATGAGCAGTTGTTTGTACTTGGTTGGCCAAATATTGACAAGTTCTTGCTTGTAACGGGACCTGCAGGAATCTGCCACGGAGAACTCCAGAGGGGAGGACATTTAGACGAGCTTGCATAAAGAAGCGTCTCAGTAATGGGGATGAGAGATTTTTGAAGTAGGCCGGAAGGGATCCATCAGGTGGAAGAAGTCCATAGCTCAACGATGAGCAAGGCCTGCTAGTTTCAGATAGCAGCTTTTGTCTTTCCAGATCAAGTACTCTTTGTTTTAAGGTGCGAAAGGTACTGATCTCATCCGAGTTGGAAAAAAATTCCAGAGAGAAACCTAAGGTTGTGATATAATTTGTAATTTGTTGGTTCCATTTGGAGTGGTATGAATCTGTGAGCATGTGACATGTTAATTTGCCTGGCCTTGCATTGTGATGGAGGTGCACCCAAAATTTCAAGGCTGATATCCAGACTCTTGTAGTCATAAGATTTAAACCCATTTCTAGGCATAGGCTGACATTTGCAACACAGTTGGGTAGTCCAAGAAGGTTGCGAAAAAAACTTGGACTGAATTCTTTCTAGGTCTTTAATCGGGTCACCTACCCATATTTGGGCTCCATATAGCATCTTTGGAATTAATTTGGAAAATTTAAATCACAATAGCTCACAATGTGTGGACTCAAACAGTGGCGTACCGGGCCTAAATGGCACTCAGGGGCATGACCAGCTCACTGCGCTCTTCCTCTGAGCCCCACTTACGGGAGCCAGCAGGGAGGGTGGGACTCAGGGCCAGGGCTCAGGGGCACCACAGTGGCAGACTGGCTCCTGGGCTCTTGGGCTGGCCTGCTGCCACTGTGCCAGCCTGGGCCAACTGCTGCCAAGCCCCGCCCCCCCCCGATTCCCTGCAGGCTGGCTCCTGAGATGGGTGCCACAGTAGCAGGCCAGTTTCTGCCCTCCCTGGCCTCCCGGGGGGAGAGGAGAAAACGGCCTGTGGCCACGGCAAACAACTAGGCCAGCGAGCAGCTCAGACGGGCGCTGAGGCGGCAGGCCAGCTCCTGGGCTGGTTGCCCACTGTGGCGCCTACCTGGGCTGCCCGCTGCGATGCCCCGCCTCTGGCCTCCCTGCAAGCCAGGGACATAGCTCAGTGGCGGGCGGCTTGGACAGGCGGCTTGGGCAGGCACTGCAGTGGTAGGCTGGCTCCTGCCCTCCCTGGTCTCCCTGGGGGTGCAGGAGCCAGCTTGCAGCTGCGGTGAACAACTCAGCCAGTAAGCGGCAGTCCAGCATGGGGGGAGCCACCGGCCAGGTCGCCGCAGGAGATGCTGGGTGCAGGGACCCGGCCAGCGGCTGATGCCCCCCCACATGATAAAACATCATGCGTCCAAGGACATGGGTCTCAAATCTCTTATTATGATTGTGAATTCAGCTGCTTAATGCAGTAGAGGTACTGCTGCTTTATTTCTCATTGTGTACTCTGTTATTAATAATTAATAAGTCACTACTTAGAAATTTGTAAATAGTGTTGTTCAGTCTGTTCATAGTGTAACTTATGCTTGTGTTTTATCACATAAAAGCAGAAGAATTAAATGAAGCCATTATTTTCAGCACAGTTCTCAAGGAAAATATCAATTCAAACACTTGCAAATGAGAAATGGTCCATTAATTCCAACACATTAGAGGAGGGATGCCAAATTGCCAGTAATAAAAGGCTAGGAGTACAATCCAGATGTGTGTGTGTGTGCAGAGGCAGCTGGAGGCAGTGCAGCGAAGGCAGTGCCGAACCTCCTCTAAAGGGGTGTTGGGTGAGGAACAAAAAATCCTCTCAATAGTTAAATTGCCCCTAATGTCAGTTCCATCCCTGGGAACGCCTCCTCTCCCCCCACCCATACTTTGGAATCTAAGTGGACTCTGGCATTGTTCCATGGCGGCCTAGACTTCCAAGTTTCACTGCCATGGAGATGAGAAGCAGCCAGGCACTGGGACCACTGCTCCCTCCACTGGTAGGAGCGCTCCTTGCACAAATGGAGGGGGGAAATGAACTGGCACAGTCCTCCGCTGCTCCCTGTAGGCATTCAACACTCCCATCTGGATTGGGCTGTATAAATTTTAATCCTAAACTGTTTTAAAGAATTACACACTCCAGAGTTGTGTGAGGTTATTAGACTGTACGCTGGAAAATGTGAGGGTATATACCAAAGTTCTCTACACAGTCACAGGAAAACCTGGAGTTTTCCCAGAAATCGGAAGCACTTTCTGTTGCCTCAAGCAACATAAATGAAAAGTCATGGTCCAGCATTCTCTGCAACACTACAAGAGATTTGCAGCTGCTTCACTGTCACCACTACAAATACTTTTAGCCCCAAGTGGGTTTGCTTTTGCAGTTTGGCAAAAACTGCACTAAAAAGACCACTAAAAAGACAAATAAGGGGTTTCTAGATCAAATCAAGCCTGAACTTTCTCTAAAAGCTAAAATAACCAAAATGAGGCTATTGTACTTCTCACATTATGGGAAGATAAGGGTAACCGGAAAAGATAATTCTATAAAAGCTGATGGCTGTAGGAAAAGACCCAACTTAAGATGGGGCTTTTCCCCACTTACCTTAAGCCCCGCGCTACTCTCCTCAAGTAGCGCGGGGTCCCTCGGCACTCCCCACGACAGGGGCAGCGACAATGCAGCCGCCTCGACGCTGCCGCTGTTGCGCCCCCTCAGCGCGCGTCATTCCTGGCGCTCTTGTAAACGGCGCCTTTTGATGATGTCGTGGGGATGCCTGGGCGTGCACCAGAAATGACGCGCGCTGCTCTCAGGGGTCGTGGTGAATGGGGAAACGCCAATGGATTGACTCCATCAAGGATGCCACAGTCCTCAGTTTTCAAGACCTGGCTTTGCTAGCCATTCTTGGAATTACAATACCCATCTGATGTAACAAGGAAACAGATCAACAAAGCCAGAATGATTCCAATGGGCAACCTGCTACAAGATAAACCCATACAGCTTTCAGGTCAGTCTGATCTTCAGTATTTATCTGGGCTCACCCACTTTGAACTCCATGTGGAGTTTGGGAGTGGGGTGAGCTTATTCAATTCTGGGCTTGGCTTTGCCGGGTCCAGTTTTAAACTACAGGCTTCGAAGCCTGCAGTTTAAAACTCGACCCAGCTATGCTGAGCCCAGCATCCAACTAAGCAGTCGGGCTCCAGCTTTATATTGTTGGCTTAGCTCTCAAGCTCCACCTGACCAGAGGCACCAGAAAAGGGGCATCAATAAAAACCAAGAATTCCCTCTTGTATTAGCAGAAGCTGTTATTTGAATTAAAAGCATTCTGCCCATTGAGTACTTAAAATACACACCTCCTGCATTATACATGCATTTCTTAGGTAATACATCAACGTTTAAAATATGGACTCTCCACTGAAGACATTTTCTCTTTATTAAGATCTTTTGGCAATACTTCATTAACTTAAAGCCATAGTTAAACATTATTTTATTGTGTTCCTTAAAAAAAATATAGAAATGATGTCAAACAACTGTTCTTGGAACAAAAACAAGCAAGATCATATGAGGAATATTAGTCTCCTTTATACCCACATGTAATGAGCCCTTGCTGTCTTACAATTGAGACTTCATTTAAGCCTTCCCTTTTGCCTTTCTAAAAAACTCTCTTTCCTTCTGAAAAATTACCAATAAATGGAAATCTTAGCGAGCACTTGGGGGAAAAAAAGCTCATAAAATATTTTCTTTTTAGAATGAGTGAAATGTTGCTCAAGGCAAGAATTTTCACAGCCAGATGGTATAGGATGAAAAAGTTCAAGGACTTTTTCAATTTTTCCAGTAGAAAAACTAGGAAATCTGGAAGAACACTGATAGCTCAATCCAGGGCGGGGGTGAATCTCTCTGGAGCTGACGTAGCTCTGTGCCGGTGTGGTTGCCCACCATGCCGGCGCATTGCCCCAGCAGACAGGCACTGAGAGGCTCCACTGCACCCAACCCAGAAGTTACCACTTGTCTTAAGGCCTGCTGGCATAAAAAGCTGTGCTGACATGGCTAGGGGCATTCCAGGGGTAGGCCAGGAGGTGGAGCCAACTTTTGTTGGCTTCGACTGCCCACCCAGACCCCTGCACGCCAGCCGAGACAGCCCTGGAGATATGCCACGTTTTTTGTGTTGTATCTCTGCTTTCCTCTAAGGGAATTCTCAAATTCCACATACTGTTCAAGGGCAGCCCTACACAGGGAGCACTGCTGTAATCTAATCTAGATGTTACTAGGGAATGGCACTACAGTGCCCAGATCTTTTCTCCCAGGAAGATCTGAGTATTGTAATGTAAGAGAATATGCCTAAAAATTGTATTTGATATTAAAAATAAATAATGTATCTATATAACCTATGTGACCAAAGATTCAAGAAGGTTTTCTTTCTAGGCCAATTGCTTAGTAGTTAGATGCTGGCAAAAGCTCATCACTAAAGAATGTGTGGTACAGCGTAGTACATGGTTCAGAGGTCAGAAGTCAAAGGAGACATAGAACTTGTAGGAACAGTGAAATTGTATTTTTCTATATTTTAATGAACACTGAAATGGTAGTGAGATATATGAAAGGTATGCATAGATAGAATCACATATTATAGATATTGTTATGGTCATTTTTTAACCTTTTAAATGAATAAGCTATATGATTGTTACACTGGAGAGGTCTCCCTCTTGATATGCTCATCTCTTCGAAAAGTCTTGAGAAAAGTCAGACACCCTTTACCTCATGAGGGCTGGATCTTGGAGAAATATGATAATACTGGGTATGTACGTATGTAGAGGGATTTGAACTGTGACGTATGTATTCTTTGTATCTATAAAAGATAAAGGTCTTTGTCTAGCTGGATGTGACTCTCTTGGAGATCACTCTGTGAATAACACAGTAAAAATTAATTTTCTTTCTCAAAGTCTGAGTCTTTGGTATTTTCCTTCCTCAGTCTTTCAAAATGTAACTGAGCGGAGCTAAATATAGATTGTAGCCCCCAGGGACGTAGGTATAGATTTTTTATGGGGGGGTTCAGGGGGTGGGGCCTTCGACCTCAGTGCTTATAAAAGCAGCTCTCTGAGGCCGGGGATGGTAGACTCCCCTGCCCCGCCCCCCCACCAACTGGGCTCCCAGCCGGCAACCCCTTCTGCCTTCCCCTCTGGGCAGAGGCGTAGCTAGGGAAAACTGTGATGCTGGAATCCACCCCCAAACAGCATCACTTTCAATGGTGTTTAAACTAGAGAGCCCAAATTCTCCTTTTAAATCCACTTTTTTATTTATTTATTTTTTTAATTTATATACCGCCCTTCCCCAAAGGGCTCAGGGTGGTGTCCAACATCAATCATACATTAAAATCAGTTAAAACAATCACTGTCCATAATTAAAAGAACCACATATAAATGGCAGATGGCTTCAACTCCCACCCCTCCCCCTTTCACGTGCCCACAGGAGGCCAGATGTTTACTGCATAGCGGGAGGGAGAATCTGCATAAAGGGAGAATCTGGGGTCCCCAGTTAAAACAACATTGAACGTGATGCTGTTTTGGGGTGGATTATCCCCCCCCGAAACAGCATCACTTTCAATGTTTAAACTGGGGACCTCAGATTCTCCCTTTAAATCTATGCTGAAGGGGGTGGATTTAAAAGGAGAATCTGGGGAAATTTGGGGGGGGTGCCTGCTGTCAGGGGTGTAATTGTTAAGCTAGCAGCACCAAACTTTCAGGGTATCTTTAGGAGACTCTTCTGATGATACCACCGATGTTTGGTGAAGTTTGGTTCAGGGGGTCTAAAGTTATGAACCCTCAAAGGTGTAGCCCCCATCTTCTATTAGCTCCCATTGGAAACAAAGGGGTTTGGTGGCACCCCCTTTGGGAGTCAATACCTTTTGACCCCCTGAACCAAACCTCACCAACCTAGGGTAGAATCATCAGGAAAGTCTCCCCAAAAATCCCTGAAATTTTGGCACTGCTAGCCTAAAAACTGCACCCCCTGTAGGCCAAAAACCAAAAAACACAAAAAATACAAAAAACCCACAAATGGGGGGTGGGGGTGCAGCTTCGGACATGTAATGGGGGGGTTGAACCCAAGAAACCCCCCTTACCTACATCCTTGGTAGCCTCGCAGTTCTATCTATGTACTGATGATAACCAAGCCCAAATATCTGAATAACTTTATCTAGCAGTTTCATACAGATGTGAGAGAGCACAAGGAATAAGATGGTATTTTGCAGAACTCCATGGGTCAAACGCCAATGAGGAAAGCAGCATTCACCTAACACTACCTTTTGAAACTTGCCTTCCAGGCAAGACTGAAGCCATCACAAAATGGAGTCTCCCTGTTCCAACATCAAAAGAAGTTCCAGAAGGACACCATAGCCAGAGGTACTGAAAGCCTCTGAGAGGTCCTGAAAGATCAACAGGCTCACTCTCCCTGTCCATCTCTCAGCACAGGTCATCTACCAGGGCAATCAAGGCTGTACATCCCATGGCCAGCCCTGAACTCAGACTGGGAAGGAGCCAAACAGTTCACCTTATCCTGGAGTTGTTTAGTCACCAATTGTTTAACCACTTTGTTCAAGAATGGAACATCCAAGAACATCTATATCAACTTGGCCCAAAGTTGGTTTTTTAAGTAGTGGACAAACCACAGCAAGTTTCAATGCTGCGGAAATCACTACCCCCTCACAAGGAAGCATTGCCTCACAGACTTCACAGATTCCAACAGTTAGAAAAGTCATACATTCATGTGGTAGGTTTCAAACAATCAGGCATCCTGTCATCATTCTCAGACTGAATAAATGGAAATGTATCCAACAACTGAATAAGATGGCAACCAGGTACCACCTGACTCTGTCACTGCTAATGTAGAGTGCAAATCAGTATGGATGAAACAGATTTTATACACAGTGCATCAAGCAAAATGATCACAGCAGACCACCAAGCAAACTTGCAGGCCAGATTTTGACAGGCCTCTAATGATACAGAACAGATCCACTGGAATACACTGTGCAGACTCATCTGGTAAGAAAGTATTGTTGCATTGCTGCCATTATCACCATGGAGTAAGATTTCAAATGAGGTGAGGCACATGTCCTGCCAATTTCATCCCAAGTCTTTCTCCACTGTCATCCTACCCTTGTGTTTTCATCATCACAGTCCCTCAGTAAACTAACAGGTCCAATTCTTGTTTTTCTGTGCAAAGTTCTTGAACAATTTTCATAATAGCTACTTGTTTTGCTAAGGAGGGGACGATATGGAAAACGGCTGGTGCATACCTTATGCCAACCCAACAGCCTACTGAGTCTTAAACAGTTTAATTTCCTCCTACAGAGCTCTCTACTTCAAGCAGGTAGGAGATCTTATTGTTCCAAACAGAATAATGGCATTCAGAGAAAAACACTGAATAAACGTAGGATGAATAGTGGACTAAAGCTTGGAAGGTTTGTTCAAACAAACAGCTAAAGGAGAAGTGATTTTGGATAACACATTTAATTTGGTTAATTATTTTCTCCTCTCTAGAACAACATATTTTCTTTAATTGAAAAGAAAAAATAATTAAAAATAATCTATTTTTAAATGGAAATAGCTTTTGTGTTTGAAAAAGCAGCTTATGTTTAAAAAATACAAAGCTAGGGCAAACCCCCCAAACCCACAAGCATTAAGATCTGCTATAATACACCTACATAGTGATTGTACATCTTTTCTAAACAGCTTTACAGCATGGATAGGTCACAGCCATAATTCTAAAATACAGATTCACATACATATACAGGTTTGTGTATTGACTGTTACCTGGACTTGAAACTACACCCTAAGGAAGATATAGCCTATCCACAGTCTTGTTTTGAATGCAGCCCACATTCCAATGTTGCATTTACAACTTTTCACAAGAAATTTCAATTTGTTTAGGGCCTTTATTTCTTCAAAACTGTCAAAATATGGAGTGTGAGTGTCATATGGGGAGAATTCCACTGTGATATTTAAAATATGTATTTACATTACCAATTTCATTACATTTTAGAATATTACTTGTTTACTCTGTAAGATGGTGTACTACTTACAATTGATTTCTTTTTCAATCCCTCTGATGTACTCTATCATAATAATTTCTCAGATTCCATTGCCTGAGCATAATAAATGTATTATAATTGTGTGTGCATGCTTTGTTGTATTTGCTATTTTTAGATCAGTACAAATTATGACTGCAGCTGTGAAATCACTTGCCAGATTGAAAATGCAACTAACTTCAATTAGACTTAAGGTGTGGCCACACCATCTACTCTTCTTGTAACATATTTGCATTGGTTTCTGCAATTGTCTTTGACATTCTACACCCTATTCTGTACCATTAAATGCTCTTAACCCTCTGGAACAATGAGAAGTTCAGGTCCCCATTAGGAGGCCTGTGAAATAAAATTATTTAGGCAGTTAAACGTAGTATCTCTTGTCATACTCTCATGGATCGACAAAGGTCTTCAGACAGCCTTCAGCTGATGGTATAATTGTCCACAAGGGAATAGTCACAGCACAGATTTTACTTATGCTAGGACTGGTTCTCTGGTGTAGTCGACCCACGTGGTCAGCGCAAGAACGAGACGAGACGCGGAGATAACATCTGGTGGAGATCGCCAGCAGCGGGAGCGCGGAGGTCCGTGTTCCTGGCGAATCTCCCGCATGCTGGTTCCTGGCACCTTTTATTGTCATTCTATCGGGGGCGTGTAGGAGGAAGGAACGGAGGGAGTTCCGGGAGAGCGGGAGGTCGGGAGATCATCATGTGATGCATGATCTCACCTGGCTACGTGCGGAGAGGAGCGTAAGCGTCTGAGCCTAATCCTCACCTGGGGCAAGAATGGTCCCATGCCCGTGACTGGAGCTTGACAGTTCAAGTGACCTGTGACTCATAGGGGGGATGGAGGGAGGGGTGCGATGCACCATAAGGGGTCAGAGGAGCTGCAGGGTGTTCCAAAGGCCGACCACGGGTGCTGCTGGGTGAGATGTGCACTACTACATCTCCTCCTTTTTTACATTTTAGAAGGAGGCCAAATGCTGAGGGAAGGACAGGGGACGCTTTGTCTCCTCCAGCCATTTGGCTGAAGTTGACCGAAGCTGCTTGTGCAACATTAGAACTTAAGCCAAGTGGGCAGGGAAAGTCGAGGGGCTTCTTACACGCTACAGGCACATTAGATACACATTGAACGTATACAAGACCCACGCATGAGGCATACAATCAAAACTAATGCAGAGCTGTATGATAGCACTCAACCATCCTCCTGGCAGCCAGCTCCAGAGGGCTGACCACCAATTGGGCAATACATCATACTTAAACTGGATACAACTTTTGCAATCTCACGACTTTCATATGAATCCAATTGGGAGTTATCAGAAAGATTAAAATAACACATATTGTGTGCATTCTCACAACCTTGGTGATGCAATAGCACAGGCAATCAATAGCGCATGACGCATTATCTTAGGGTCAGCTTTGACGTGAGTTCCTGCTGCTCGGAGGCCAGAGAGCATCCAGAGCAAATGGAGGTAGAGTTGATGGACTTCTCGTATAAGGGCACAGGCCAGCCCGGGCCAATGGTCTTAAGCATTTGTAAGAAGTTTAGTCCGGGACTCCTACTGCCTCAGGGAAGCTATGAGGGAGACGTGAACTCCGCCTGAGTAGGTGGCAAATCAGATCAAGCCCGCAAGAGGGCTTTCGAGGGCAGAGCGGAGCTGGCGCAAGGCTGCTCGGCTCCTGGGGTGGAGCTCTGAGGGCAGGGACGTGCATGGTGTGCTACCGGCAATTAAGGTAACAAAGAGTCGGCTAGAGAGCGAGCAGGGATGCGGGATAGTTGAAAGTTCTCTCTCTGTAAGTCCGGTAGAAACCAACTCCTTTGGGAGCAAGATGGTTTCTCTCGTCTGATCGCTGGGAATGTCCTCCGCACGTAAGGCGGTGTAGTAGCCCAGCTGGGCTCTAACCGGTGAATGGGCCCGGTCGGTTCTCTGCCCTGGGTCACGCGGAGGATGGGGATAGAGCGGGCGAGGTGTTGGACTTCGTGATTTCATGGCAACGATCTTGGTGACAAGGGAGAGAGCCACCGGCCGGGATGGGTTTGGGGCAGCGACGGTCCCCAGTCAGCTACTATAGAGTAATTTGATGGACGAAGCATTCATGTGTGGCTTAAGCCAGACTCCGCCAGGGAAGTCTCCAGAGGCTTTGGCAACGTGGGAGGCAGGCAGGGAGCTTAGCAGGCCTCCGACTCCCAGGCACTGGGCCCAGGCAGAAAGATGAAGACAGTGTGCAGCGGTAGCAAACACCTCCCAGATGTTGGTCTGGTGAAAGCTTCGTCCAGGGGTGGCTGATCGCTTATCGGCAGGAGGCAGGGTGCAGAGCAGGCAAAAGGTAAAGGATGGCAATGGGTCAAAGTTGGCAGTGATGATCGCAAAGAGAAGCGGCACAGGAGGTTCTCGGCTCGCGTGTCTCGGGTGGCTCTTGCTGCCATGCAGTAGCGACTCTTGGGCTTGGCTATGGGTTGTTTTGATGTTTCCCTCTCAGGTCATCTTTCAGGTGGTCTTTGGACCAGCCTGGGCGTCAAGGCCGGGCGCTCCGTTAGCTGAGGTCTGCTAAGGCATGGATCCTTCTTAGAGATGTGTCTCCATCTCTGGGATGGGGGTTGGTTTCTTCCCTGGCGCTATCTCCATGGGCTATTGGCCCGTCATGGCGAGGTAATCGGAATCCACAGGAGCCTGTAGGAATAGGGACTCAAAACACACCCCCTTCCCCAGGTTATAGGAGGGGGGGGCCGGGTCCCCGCCAGTGGTCTGCCCTGAGAGCTGGTGGCGTGGAGATCAAGATCGAAGTTTTTTTATTCTGAGTCTAGAGTTTCAATGTGTGAGGCTATTTTGCAGGACTGGCGTGTAGTGCGTAATTGCTGCTAGCCGCC
Organism: Sphaerodactylus townsendi; assembly: GCF_021028975.2. Classification (NCBI taxonomy): domain Eukaryota; kingdom Metazoa; phylum Chordata; class Lepidosauria; order Squamata; family Sphaerodactylidae; genus Sphaerodactylus; species Sphaerodactylus townsendi. The sequence goes on along the minus strand of NC_059426.1, from coordinate 83,411,810 downwards.
ATCCTCTTTCCTCAAAATTATATGACAATAGAGAGGGCAGGGGGGTGGGCGGACCCTTGGGGACGTGGGTATGCATGCTTAATCAGGTAGCACGGAGGGGCTTCGGAGCTCTTTTGGGGATGTGGTGCTTCAGGGGAACAAGGCATTCAGGCGGTTGAGGGCAGAGGACCCCAGGTGCAGAGGGGGGGGGGTTTTCTTTGTAAGGGAAATGTAATTTTACCAGGATCTTGCGGGCCAAATGAGGGGGCTGATGAAAGTAAATTTAGATCAATTATCTTGGGAAAGTTACCAAATAAACCACTTTTAAGGTAAGCTGTTTCAAGCAGCTGGCCTTAGAAGTGATGATGGTGTCTAATGATACCACATCACTCACTGGAGGCTACTGCTATTTTCCAGAAGTGAATCGGTGCGGCAGCCTCCTTTTAAACTTTGGGGCCTGTCCTGGTAAAAGTGCTGCGTATCAGGACGGCCCATTTCTAATCCAGGGAGGGCCAGTTAGGCCAATTGGCCTCTCCCACTTCTACTGGCTGAAAGATGAGGGAAAAGGGAAGGAGAGAAAGGTGTAGTTCTCATGCGAAGTTCGGAAGGCAGTCTGAGGTACAATCGGGATTAGTGATCTGTGTGGATGGATTTATCTATCCCAGACTAAGGTCGCTTTTGGACTCTGGCCTCAAGTGAGGTCTCTTCCTTGGTGAGATTAACATGGATGTCCAAGATGATGGGACGCACTTCGTGAGCTGTCGCCTCCAGTCCTGGCTGTGGGGACCGTGGAGCTGCATGGACGCCTGGCCTCAAGGGTTTGTTCCCCACCCCCCAGATGTGTGCGGGCAGCCCCAATGTCGTCACACTGGCTCAGGGCTTTCACCGGGCTGCCCTGATGACAGTCAACATCAGCCGGTGTCCACCAGGCCCTTAAACATGCATCCTCTATGGCTAGCTTCCAGGTATGGGCGGAGCTTCCGGATGGGTGTTTCCCACCGGCCACATGGTGGTGCTTGGCTGCGCCCATGTTGGCTGCCGGGCTTGTCAGCCTTTTATTATCGGCAGCGGGCAGCGATGGGGGCAGGAGGATCAGCTGTGCGCAGCTGGTTCCGTGGGCACCTCCCTATGATGTCATCTCGTCCAGATTTGGAGATGGATGGGTCCCTGGTGCATGGAGTCGACATCTCGGGAATGATGAATACTTCCCTGCTCAGCGTATGAGGGCCTTAGGCAGCACTACAGCCCAATAACCAGTCCCGGTAGGGATGGGCCGCCAGACTGGCCAGCGGCTGCTGACCCTCGTGGGGGAACTTGAAGGAGATGGGCCAAGTGCACGCGGATGAGATACCAACAGGGGGGGGCGTGCTCTGGGCGGGCCTGGGTGTCTGGGTCTGCTCCTCTAATATTCTCCCTCCTTGTCCTGGGCTGGGAGACGCCATGCTGAAGTTTCCGGTCGGGCAGTCGCTTCTCCCAATGGAAGCCTTCTGGCATCGTGGGCACCGGGTCTTGGGCGGCCTTCCTTTGGGAGGACCTCTCCATCGGGGTTGTGGTGGCCCCCACTGGCTGCCTACACTCTCTCTCGAAGTGTCCCGGTCTGCCGCAGTTAAAGTAAAGTCATCTCGAGGCTGCCTCCCCACCGTGGAGAGTGCTGCGGCGTAGGAGGGGCTAGCTTTGCGGGCTGGAAGATCCGAAGGTCCTGGCAAGTGCCTTAAGCATGTCGCCTGTTCAGGATCTTGCCCAGTTCGCCTGATTGCTCTGCGGTAACTGCGGGAGGCTGCTCTTTAGCTGAGGCTTTTATGAGGAGCCTGCCATTGGGCCCTTCACTATCTACCTGCTCTCTTGAGCGCCTCCTGGAGCCTGTTCACAATACCGGCATAGGGCTCTGGGGCTTTGGCCAGATGCATGAGGGAAGCTCTCCTGTGGGCTGGCCAGGAATTCGGGGACCTTTGACAAACGCCTTGTGTTTAATTCCAGATGGCTCAATCGTATGGTAGCCTCTCTAGGCAGGACAATCTTTGATTGTTGGGGTTACTGAAGCTGCATCGGGGCTGCAAAGCTGTGCTGCGTAGGCGCCGTACCGAGGCGGCTGCACCTGGCTAAAGCATTGCTGGCTGGAACTCGGCCTCCCAGATCACAAATCTCGTGCAGGGCTCCAGGAGCATGCGGAAGGTGGTTATCTTCCAGTCAACTGAACCATATTGGCGATTCCTCATGACTGCTTTGTGGCATGCCTCTCATCGTAGGGGCTGGAAGATGATTCCCACGTCTCGCATCAGCCATGGAGAGCTCAGCGGGAGGATGTTATAGCCAAAGGGCAGACCGTATCGACAACCCGGCCAACAATGCCATCCTCCCCTCGGTATCTGTGAAAATGGATCGGGCAACAATGCGAGAATATCGGCACATGGCCTTCCGGCCAGGGTTTCTTTGCAGATCAGGCTAATACTTCTGCAGAGTTTGAAACTTTCACACATGCGGGCGCTTGACGGAGGTGCAGTGGCTTTCGGAAATGAAGGCGGATATGGGGAGGGGCGGCGTTGAGCCGCTGAGAATTTGAAATGGGATGGAGGATAAGGTAGAAGGAGGACAGTATGCGTCCACCCCGAATGATAGAGAAAATCTGGGGGTTGAAATTGAAGGTGAAAAGATCGAAGGAGGGCGTCCTACGGTGGAGGGAGCTATAGGTCTGCAGGTGGCTGGTATGGCTACATAACATTGTCTCCACACCTCGTAGCAGTGAGCATCAAGTTGCCACAGGGCTCTGTGCCAAGAGTGCGCCCCATGTTTTCCTTAAGCTAGTCCCAAGATTCAATGTCCTCTCTGGGTACCCAAGTGACATTGAGCTTCAATCTCCTGAACCACCTATGCAGCCCCTTCTTAATGGGACTCCTGCCGTGATTTCATTAACGCTTTCAGCGTTCACAACGGTTTACCATAAGCCCTGTTTCTTTGCAAGCTCCTACACTCACCGTGTTCCTCACGGACGAGAGGTCCTAGGACGCTGCATCCTGACGCGCTTCGGATCCAGAGGGACAGGCGAGCACTGAAACGTTCCGTGGTCCCTGGATGCTTCTCGATCCAGCGGATCTTCAAGTATCGATGTCTCTTTCCTAGGCGACGTGGAGAGGGGTGGAGGTTCGGAGATCTCCGGTTCTGCACTTAGCTTGTAGGCTTCCAATCAGAATGGTCAGCGTGAAGAACTTAGGACGAGACGCTGGAGATAACATCTGGTGGAGATCACAGCAGCGGGAGCTGCTGAGGTCCGTGGTTCCCATGACCTCCCCGCAAGCAGGCTGGTTCTGCACCTTTATTGTCATTGGCTCCCATCGGGGCGTAGGAGGGAGGAAGGAAACGGAGGGAGTTCCGGGAGAGCGGGAGGTCGGGAGATCATCATGTGATGCATGATCTCACCTTGGCTACGTATGAGAGGACAAGCTGCCTGAGCCTACACGCAATCCAGTCACCTGGGGCAAGACCATTGTCCCTAAGGCCCCGTTCTAAAAGACTGAGCCAGACAAGTTCATGACCCAAGTGACTCATAGGGGATGAGGGAGTGGGGGTGATGCTACCAGATTAGTGAGCGGGGTCAGAGAGCTGAAGGTGTTCCAGCGCTCGACCACGGTGCTGCTGGGTCAGCGCTGCACTACTACACTCTGGCTTATCAAAAGTACTGCAGAGGGTTCCTTTACTAATTGAATTCAGAAAGGCATGCAAGACAGTTTTATTTCAGAGGCCATTTGGTGAAGGGCAAACAGTTTATATAAATTTTACTTATTTTTTGAACCAGTGTATTTTAAACCTGTGCCTAGTTCTACCTTGTTGATAGACTGTTGTTTTTGTATCTGTGTTGTATGTTATTGCTGCGTTTGCTGTCTTCAATCTCAGTAGATACAGTGGGATGTAAATATTTAAATAAATAAACTTGCAGTAGTATATTGCATAAGCTGTTTAAGCACATTAAATGGCCCCACCCAAAAGCCCATCTGCTCCCTTTTTGCAAAGCTGGATTGAGATTTTGCAAAGTGGGGGGAGCCACCAGGATGCCTGTGAAGATGAGGATAGTTCTTCCCATCTCCATGCCCCCCCACCCCACTGTTAGCAAAGCTGAGATCCTGGCTTTGCAAAGAGCGGGGGGAGCCAGCAGGATGCAGGTGAATATGGGACAGTTTTCCCCATCTCCATAGGCACCACTGTGCTGTTTCCCCCTCCCAACACTTTCCAAGGTCCCCAGGCTTTGAGAAGTGGGGTGGGAAGGGCAATCTTGCATGCAGGACAGAGCTAGTTCTGTCTCGCATGTAGGATAGTGCTGACTTCCTGCCCACCCCTCTTCCCAAAGTCTGGGGGCCTTGGAAAGTGGGGTGGGGGAAATGACAGGTTGGCTTGCTGTCTTGTGACTGCTTCTCCCCCCCACTTCACCATCCAAGGTCCACAGGTCTGGGAAAGGGAGGTGAGGGGCCTGATGCTGCTTGCTGGACTCAGCATGCTCCAGCAAGCAGGATTGGGCCTGCTTCTTCCCCCACCTAGCTTCCCACAGCTTGCAGATCCCAGGAAAAGTAGTAGAGGGCCCAATCCTATTTGCTGAATCCAGCAAGCAGGATCAGGCCAACTTCTCCTCCCACCTCTGACTAGAGAGTACAAGCAGGGGAATCGAGAGGGTACTTGTGGGGCTGGTGCAGCATAGGGCAGCAAAGCCACCACTGTCCTGCCACTCAAGTTGTAATTTGGAGGTTGGGAGAGGGTGGGTGGGGGAATCAGGAGGGGGTTAGCATGGCAGCTGCCCATGCAGGAGCATTGGCCAGTCATCTTTGACAAGGGCAATGGCGAGAAGCAGAGGAGGTCTTCATGCACAAACAGACTTTTGCTAACTAGCCACTAGGTTGGATCTTCTCTCACACACAGGATCCCACCCTCACCAGCCTGCCCTTTCTAAAGAGTCAGACTAAATTGTACAAAATCTAGTCATCCTCAGAGACAGAGCTAACAATTGGGTACTCTATTATCTCCCAGAGGTAGAGCTCATTGAAATTTTTTTTTAAGGAAAACTATATATTGCTAGAATTGGCAGGATCTGCTGAGTATAACAATGTACTTTTGGGGCTGAAAAGGCGTTCAGCTTTGGAGCCTGCAGAACAAACGTCTTGGGACAACCTTCAGTAACTGGCGGTAGGGAGAATCCCTTCAGCTGCACACAAAATGTCAGGTGTCCAGAGGAGGGCAACCAAAATGATAAAGGGTCTGGAGTCCATGCCCTACGAAGAAAGGCTTAGGGAGCTGAGGATGTTTAGTCTGGAGGAGCGTAGGTTAAGGGGTGATAGCCATGTTTAAATATTTGAAGGGATGTAATGTCGAAGAGGGAGCAAGCTTGTTTTCTGCTGCCACAGAGACTAGGACATGGAGTAATGGATTCAAGGTGAAGGAAAAGAGATTCCACCTAAACATTAGGAAGAACTTCCTGACCATCAAGGCTGTTCGACAGTGAAGTTCACTGCCTCGGAGAGTGGTGGAGTCTCCTTCTTTGGAGGTTTTTAATCAGAGGCTGGATGAGCATATGTCGGGAGTGCTTTGATTGTTTGTTCCTGCATTGCAAGGGGTTGGACTTGATGGCCCTTGTGGTCTCTTCCAACTCTATGATTCTATGATTCTATGAAATGGCGGCAGGGAGAATCCCTTCAGCTGCACACAAAACGTCAGGCGCAAGTTGAGGGTAAAACTGATCAGAGAGCAAAACGGTCGGGTGGGAAAAATAAGATACCTCTTGAGCTCTGCATTCAATACAGTCAAGGAGACATTTTGCAGGTGGCTTAGAGAAAAAAAGTGCACTTTGAAGCTTAAATAAGGCATCTTGAGGACACCTTGGGAAGGAAGTTGTGTGGAGTGCCTTCCCAGGATGCCTTTTTTGCATCCCCAGGACATCTAATTTAGGCTGTGTGGAATAGACCACAGTGCCTCCTCCACACAAAATAACAACCACTATACATGACTTGAGCACCAAAATCAAACATCTGAAAAGAGCTAAACTAAATTTGCCACAGTGAGTTTATTAGCAATTAAATGCAGAACCACTTTGGGTGGATAAGAATATAAGAACAAGCCAGCTGGATCAGACCACAGTCCATCTAGTCCAGCTCTCTGCTACTCGCAGTGGCCCACCAGGTGCCATTGGGAGCTCACATGTAGGATGTGAAAGCAATGGCCTTCTGCGGCTGTTGCTCCCGAGCACCTGGACTGTTAAGGCCTTTGCAATCTCAGATCAAAGAGGATCAAGATTGGTAGCCATAAATCGACTTCTCCATAAATCTGTCCAAGCCCTTTTTAAAGCTATCCAGGTTAGTGGCCATCACCACCTCCTGTGGCAGCATATTCCAAACACCAATCACACGTTCCATGAAGAAGTGTTTCCTTTTATTAGTCCTAATTCTTCCCCCCAGCATTTTCAATGAATGCCCCCTGGTTCTAGTATTGTGAGAAAGAGAGAAAAATTTCTCTTTGTCAACATTTTCTACCCCATGCATGATTTTATAGACTTCAAGCATATCCCCCCCTAAGACGTCTCCTCTCCAAACTAAAGAGTCCCAAACGCGGCAGCCTCTCCTCATAAGGAAGGTGCTCCAGTCCCTCAATCATCCTTGTTGCCCTTCTCTGCACTTTTTCTATCTCTTCAATATCCTTTTTGAGATGTGGCGACCAGAACTGAACACAGTACTCCAAGTGCGGTCGCACCACTGCTTTATATAAGGGCATGACAATCTTTGCAGTTTTATTATCAATTCCTTTCCTAATTATCCCCAGCATAGAGTTTGCCTTTTTCACAGCTGCCATGCATTGAGTTGACATTCCCATGGAACTATCAACTGAGACAAAATCTAAATCCCTTTCCTGGTCTGGTGGACTGATAGCACTGACCCCTGTAGCGTGTATGTGAAGTTTGGATTTTTTGCTCCTATGTGCATCACTTTACATTTTGCTACATTGAGCTGCATTTGCCATTTCTGAGCCCACTCACCTAATTTATCAAGGTCCGCTTGGAGCTCTTCGCAATCCTTTGGTGGTTCCTACATAATTCTGGTATCATCTGCAAACTTGGCCACCACATTACCCACCCCTACTTCCAGGCCATTTATGAATAGGTTAAAGAGCACTAGTCCCAAAACGGATCCTTGGGGGACACTTACTCCCTGGCTATCTTTCCATCAGGAGATTCCCATTTACACCTACTCTTTGGTTTCTGTTTCTCAAACTGCTAGTTTTTAATCCATAGGAGGACTTCCCCTCTTATTCTCAGATTGCTGAGTTTTCTCAACAGTCTCTGGTGAGGTACTTTGTCAAAAGTCCTCTTGGAAATCCAAGTAGACAATGTCCACTGGTTCCTCCTTATCCACATGCCTGTTTACACCCTCAAAGAACTCTAGTAAGTTTGTAAGACAGGATTTGCCTCTGCAAAAGCCATGCTGACTCTTTCTCAGCAGGTCTTGCTTTTCTACATGTTTTATAATGTTATCTTTAATGATAGATTCTACTAATTTGCCAGGAACAGATGTCAAACTGACTGGCCTGTAATTTCCCAGGTCCCCCCTAGATCCTTTCTTAAAGATTGGTATGACATTGGCCATCTTCCAGTCTTCAGGGATGGAGCCTGATTTCAGGGATTAGTTGCATATTAAAGTGAAATATTGTAAGAGGCATAACTAAGACATTTTTGTATAGGAATTATTACATATTCCTGTTCACTTATACTACTTAGAAAATGGCACCTATAACATTAATGACATGGAAGTAGCATGTCCGCTAAGGATGTGTGTTCAGATACATCCAATCTGAATGCATACCTAAAAAATAACTTACTGGTGTTTTTTTTAGTATATTTGGGTTTGATATTTATGATTCTTGACAATGTCAGTATCTGGGTTCTGAATATTTCTGAAAATATTTGAGAATAACTAAGGCTGACATTTTAAGGATCCCAGGCCTGTCTGTCTGTCTTTCTTTCTTTTAACAGGTTTCTAAGGTAATAAGGGGGAGGGCGCAAAAGTGTCATCTCTCCCAAGCATTAGGATCACACACTAGGGGGAGCTCTTCCCAATCTCAATTATTCTCTCATTCTGAACATAGGAAAAGAGATGGGAAAAGCCCACTTGGTTGTAACTTGATTCCATTTCAGGGTGAGGGTTTTTTTTAAGTGATGTCCCTCTGGCTGCACTGGTCTGGCTGCATCTTGGATTAATTCTGCTGCCATCTACCCTGTTTCCCCGAAAATAAGACCTACCCCGAAAATAAGCCCTAGCATGATTTTTTGGGATTTTTGGAGGATGTTTGAAATATAAGCCCTAGTCACAGATTCCCTGGCGCAACTGATCTGGTTATGTAGGAGGTGCAAAATCATGGGAAAAAAATAAGACATTCCCTGAAATTAAGACCTAATGCATCTGTTAAAGCAAAAATTAATATGAAGGCCCTGTCTTATTTTCTGGGAAGTAGGGTATATGGTAAGACCCTCTTCTTGTTTTATGCTGGTTTGGATTTAAAAAAACCCCCAAAATATGTAAATGACTGTCTCATGCATATGTGTGCCTCAAGGGGACCTACCTACAAAAGACACTGTTCCTGAATCTATCCTGAATCCTATCAAGCAAACATGACTGGGGAATTCCTGGCAGAAACTCAACATTCAAACATGTGAGGGACTAATGTATTGCCGAAGGCTTTCATGGCTAGACTCAACTGGTTGTTGTGGGCTTTCAGGGCTGTGTGGCCGTGGTCTGGTAGACCACAGCCACGCAGCCCAGAAAGCCCTCAACCATGTGAGCGTCTATTCTGATCAGGACTGTAGTACACAGGGAAAAGAGGGCTTAAGACTTTCCTTTTCCCAAACTGATATGATCCAGGGGAGCTGCTTTTTGCTTTATTGGTAAAAGCTATGTGCACTAAAGGACAACAAGCAAGTTTGCTCAATAAAGCAAAAAGCAGCTCCTCAAGACCCTTTTAATTTGAGAAAACAGAAACAAGAGGCTGACAGAAGCTGCCTCTTTCTGCATGCCATGGTCTTGATCTGAGCACCTGAGAATCTAATTTTCAGTGAGGACCTGTCAGTACACTACTACTTGACACAGCCCAAGTCAGACCTGAGGATAGTATATCAGATCCGCTGCCTCGTGGCAATGGTTAGAATGACCTCTCAGCAAATGCAACAGTGGCATTTTGAACAGTGGCACTGCAACAGTGGCATTTCCCTTAAATGAAATAATGGATGTCCATACAGATGTTTTTGTTCTCCCAACCACTGTGATTACTGCCTACACAGAGGCACAATCTCAGCCAAACAAGGCAATCATGAGAAGGCCTGTGAAAACAGCTACATTCTGTACTACAAACTATGGCTGGGATTACTCCAATGTTGAAGCCAAGCATCCACTCAGCAGATTTGACAGGAAACTAATCCTTGCACTGAACAGCTGCATTTCAACCAAGAGCAACAAATGAGCTACTTTGTGAGAATTTGATCTTCATCAACAGCAGACTGCACCATTGCACTCAAGGACTGCAATCACTCCCATATGCTTATCTGAAGCAGAGGAAGTGATACTTAACTTCAGTTTGCAACCTGGCATGGATGGTAGTAAGATCAAATTCTGCCTAAAGAGCTGATCACAAATGAAGCCAGCTGCACGCACAGCATTATAACACCTCTGAAGATGCCAGCCACAGATGCTAAGGAAAAGGGAACAAGAGATCTACTTGGGACTCACGGTGCCTGGAAAACTCACTCACAACATCAGTTGAATTCAGCTAAGGAAAGCCTTCAACAATACTTTGAAGACTATCATAACAAACTGAACATTTTGCATTTCAGATATGCAGAAATGGGTATGAATGAAAAAAATGCAAATAGTGCAGACAAAAGGCCACAAAATGCAAAACATTCAACCTATGATGTTTCAACACAGAGACCAAAGGATAAACACAATGACAATTCACAACAGCAGTGTGTGTAAAAGAGCCACCAAGTCACAGCCAACATATGGTGACCCCATAGGATTTCAAGGCAAGAAAATAAGAGAGGTGGCTTGCCATTGCCTGCCTCTGTGTGGAGACCCTGGATTTCCTGATGGCCTCCCATTCAAGTACTAACGAAGAGTGGACCTTGATCAGCTTCTGATCTTTGCTCAACTATCCATCCAGTTTAGTAATACAAATAGCACTACATTGATAAATAACTTTGCTTATGCCATAAAAAGATCTATCCATTTTTAAAGGACTTCTTTGTTTTTATTCGCACAGACAAGTTCATAAGTATATAACTATGGGTAGTGATCTCATAGTTTAACATGCTTCTAAAGTCGGTTTCAGTACAATTCCATTAATTATTATTATTATTATTATTTTATTGGACTTATATACCGCCCCATCCCCGAAGGGCTCTGGGCGGTGCACAACATATAAAATACAGTATAAAATACACAATTTAATATGTTTATAAAAGTTTCTACTCCTGTATTTCAATTATAAAACTCAACAAATTCAAAGTGGCGCCCAGCATTCTAGTAATAAAAATCCCTCCCCCCTTAGAGAGGGAGGCATGTATGAGTCTTGTTGATTTATTAGATGGCCTAGCTGTTGAGGGTCGAAGAAAGGGGGCAATTATTAGCGGTTATTGGTTCCTCCTGGGGTCTGGCGGAATAGCTCCCTGTTGTCCTTCCAGAGGGTCTGGACAGCTGGTGGAAGAGCGTTCCACTGCGGGCCGGGGCTAGGTCAGGAAGGTCCTGGGCTCCTGTGTGGAGGCCAGCTGCACTCCACTGAAGGGCTAGGGACCACTAGTGGAATTACCTCCAAGGAACGGAGAGGCCGTGTAGGGACATATGGGGTGATGCGGTCTCTAAGATACGATGGTCCCAGGCCGCGAATGTTCACAATTACCAACTTTTCTACTCTGAGTTACCCATAGCTTTTATATTTTGTTCTGTGTTTCTTTTCCTTTTCTTTTTTAAAAGCTTTAAACCAAGGAACTGCTGCAAGCTGAGTATTTTTAGACAAGAGTTTTATGCTCAAATGTAAATATGGCTACTGTACAGATTAGTCACATACAAGTCATGCCTGAAAGAAACTTGCAGGGAGGATGTATCCCTTCTCCCCTTTTGCTGCCTTCTCTCTCCCTTCTCCTCTAACAAACTTCCCCCTCTTTCTCTCCCGCCCCCCGTCATCCTACTGCTCCTTTGCCCCCTCCCCTTCTCTGTCAATCTACCTCTCCACTTCTCGGGCAACCTACAACCTCTCTATTTCTCTCCCCTCCTTCCTCTATCTTTATCTCTTTTGCCTCCATTCCCTTTTAGGGAAATTTCTCCCTCCCTTTCTCCATTAACCTACCCCCTTTTCCCTCCCTCCTTCTCCTCCCCACCTTATTTGTCCCTCTACCCTCTCTACCCACTCTACCCCCACCCCTTCTCCCTCAATCTTCTCTCCCCTCCTCTATCAACCTACTCCCCTTTCTCTTTCCCCCTTTTCTACCCCCTTTTCTCCCCCATCTCTCTCTCACACCCCCTCCTTACCAGCTGCAGCAGCTGCAGTGTCAGGAAGCTGCTCCAAGTCCAGATCAGCTTCTCTATCTTTGAGCCAGGTATGGTTCCAGGCCTCTGGGACTAGCCACAGTGGCAGTCAAGCCTGGGAGCTGCTCTGGGCCTGGACTGCCTCTCAGTCACTGGCACTGGTCAAAAAGCCAAGGTCATAGAGCCTCCTGGATGCCATCACCACTGTGACTGAAAACAGAGAGTCTCCCATTGTCTGCAGCCATGGCTGTGCTCCAGCCACGGAACGGAAAGCCACAATGGTAGCAGAGGAAGCCGCTCCAGGCCAGAGTGCACTGGCAATGGAGGAAGTCCCTCATCTTCTCCTCCCCCTCCACTCCAGTTTCTTTACCACCTTGGCCACTCACTTGGCTAATTGCTTCTTCCCTGCCTCAGAGACAACAGCAACTCCTCTCCCACCTCCCTATACTGTTTCCACCTCAAGAGGAGTATAAGAGCATTGCAGGAACTACTAGGTTTGGAGGGAACTACAACACTACTAGATTTGGAGGGAATTAAACCACCCAATTTATTTTTTCACACTTTGAATTTTTCTGCAAACCTAGGAGGTTTGGCAAAAAAAATCTCCTTTCTCTCATCGTGGGCATGATCTGAGGATTTAAATAGATTTACCCAAACTTGAGAAACAGACGAACAGATAGAAGTACATATCTGTAGAAAATTACAAAACCATGTACTAAGAATGCAGAGTAACAGGATTTTCTCCAAAAGTAAAGGTAAACGCTCCAAGAATGCTTTTAGTTAGATATATTATATCTAGGGACTATTACCAGTGAGCTCTCTAAAATATTTTCTTTACGGAAAAGCAAAAAAGAAGTTTTTTTAGTTACTTACCATCTGACAAGCAGATCAAATCCTTCTCAGTCACATGGTTAATTCTCCCAAAGCTTCTTCCAGTACTCTTTTGACTGGAATGCTATCTTCACAGACAAATACCTTGAGTCTGCAAATGTTTTACACATTAGAGGCCTTATAAAAGAATGAAAAGAAGGGAGAATTAATAACAAGTATTTAATACCACCAGATCTCAAACAATTTTGGAACCTTGATCTTGAATCAATTTATTTGGAAGAATGACCTAGTCAAATAATTGCTACTAATTATGTTTAAGATATTGCTGTAAATGTTTTTTATAATACCTACTGTTCCCCACCCCCCACAGCCCTTGGAAGTAAACCCTAATGTAGTGAGGGTTTTTCTGTGTGTGTATAAGCAAAACTGACAGCAATACCATAAGCAGGTTAGACTCTGTCAAGAGGTTACACTCCTGGCAGAGTCATTCAAAACAAAATGATCACAGCTGAGACATCAGATTAAGATGTGTCCATCCCCTTCAGGGATCAACAGCCACATCTGCAGAAGAGAATGGACAATTCCAGTAGTGATGAGATAGAGAAATCCTTGAAGAGTAGCTACAGGGCAGCTGCAGTAGTGGAAAGTGACTCAGATAGAGGATCTACCACAGACAATGTCAGTGACACTTCAGCTGGCCGTGGTTAGTACTGCACAGAAGAAGGCAATGGTAAACTGCTTCTGATAATCTCATACCTTGAAAATGCTATGGACACAATCCACAACTAAAGAAGATATAGTGTTGGAAGACAGGACCCCCAAATCGGATAGAACTCCTACTGGAGAAGTGCAGAAGACAAATGTGAGTAGCACTTTTCTTAATGATGCAACTGGATTAAAGCTGAAAGGACATTCACGTATTAAAATGAATGGATGTAAAAGGATAGTCTAAAGCAGTTTGACACATATAATAGAAACACGGAACATTAGAAATATGAATAAAAATAAAATTGAAATCAGAAATGGAACATTTGAACACTGCAATCCTGGGAAAAAGTGACCCAAAGTAGACTGGATTAGGACATTTACAGTCAGAAAATTATAAAGTCTTGGGCAGCCCAATCCAGAACCTCAGGCGGATGGGTCAGCACCACTGTGGCACCACCCCACTGCCTCCAGAGGGATTTCTGGCAGTTTGAGGAGGGAGAGGGGAAAAAACTCCTCTGTTGCCAGAAAGCCCTCCATTGGGCTCAATGAACTTATGCTATCTGAAGGGCTGGCATGCTGAAGAGTGAGAAATAGAAAGCTTTTATGTCAGTGTCCAGGAAGAAACTGACTACACACTTAAACAAGATGAGTTGACAATCCTAGGTGACTGAAACATAAAAGTGGGAAACAAAAGTAGAATCAAATACTGTTGGAATTTTGGGGCTTGCAGCAAAAATTGAAGCAGGAGGGTGACTCATCAAATTCTGTGATGACAACAAGTTGTTTATTATAAACACCTTTCAGGCAATCAAACAGACAAATGTATACATGGACACCACCAGATGGCCAATATAGAAATCAAATAGATTACATAATTGGAAGCAAAAGATGGAGAAGCTGTATTCTTTCTGCTAGAACAAGACCAAGAGTTGATTGTGGTAAAGACCATGAACTGTTAATATTAAAAATTAAAAGAAAGCTGAAGAATAAGATCAAAACATTCACAGTGTCAAGATTCAATCCAAGCAACATTCATGTAAAGAGCAGATTTGTATTACTAAGTTGTATTACTAAGTTCAAGTGAATGTGAACCAGAAGAACTAAGGTTTGGAACCAGAGATATTATCAAGACAGAATAGTCAAAAGAAACTAAAAGCAGCAATGAATGACTGACAAATCTCTTAAAATTACTCAAGATGAGAAGCAAAAGTAAAATGTGACAGAAATAGAACCAGAAGTTTAATGCAGCATCCCAGAACTATTATAATGATATTTGTAAAGAAATATAAGAGAACAACAAAAAAGGAAGAATAAGAGATTTGTTCCACAAGATCAAAGAAATCAAAGGGAAATTTATAGCATAGTTACGCATGCTGAAAAATTAACATGGAGCTACTTGAAGTAAACAGGGAAAAGAAAAGATGGAAACAGTACACTGAAGAACTATAAATGAGATAAAAGAATGACAGATATCTTCAAAAAACAATTTTTTGAAGAAGAACCTGCAATTTTAGAAAGAGAAATGAAGACTGCACTAAAAGCAATTGGAAGAAACAAATCACCAGGTGTAGGTGGGATATCAATAGAGCTATTTCATGTCACCGAAACAAAATCCATCTAAATCTTTAAAAAATATATATACTAAGAAATATGGGGAAAAATTGTCCACAGACTGGAAATGTTCAATCTAAATTTTAATTTTCTTTTTTAAAAAGATGTCAAAGACTGCAGCAACTATTAGACCATCACATTAATTTCTCAAGTGAGTAAAGTTAAGCTAAAAATCTCCCATTTTAACTCCTTACGACTTTTCCTCCTCTCTCCATGAGCTGGTTACAGTACTTTCCTATCCCTATATATGTTTCCTATCTTGTCAGCAAATTATTCCCTGGTTCACATATGTATATAGTTTTTTTCTATACTCAGTTGTGTTCCACAGAAGCCATAAGCAGGCACATTCCTGTGGATCAGGACTGCACTTGGCCCAGCCTATTGCACCCATGACATAATGGACTATCCTTCTCAACTTGCCATTCGTTGTTTGAATTTTGTATTTGCATTAGTTCTACATGCATACAGTACAACGAGCACAAGCATGAACCATGCAATCTGAGCATACACTTACGATGCCGCTACTCTGTGTACAACAAAGAATGGACTTCACATTTTACACCATAAGGTCCTGAGTTTAGAACAGTAATTTTGAGCAAGTATATTTCTATGGGTGTTTCCCTGTGATTATGATAACAGTATCTAACCACTTCTGGGGAAGACAGTGTTTCAGCTGGTTTGAGCTCTCTAGGCTCCCTGCCACACATGACTGAAAGGGGCAATTTGCCAGCATAAGAGCAGATGGGGTCTGACTCTAACCTCCCCAGGAGCTCTGAGCTTCAATTTGACAGCTGAAGTTGTTGGGGATTGTTAATAGACCCACTAGTTCTGAAAATATCCAGGTTGGGCTTTCAGAAGTGCCCCCTCCCACCCCTCCACTCTCTTTCTTGTCTGTTTAGTTTCATTTTCCTTGTGTTTTTTCCCCTTATTTTTGGGATTATTTGATTTTCGATTTACTTTTAAGCATCACTATTATTTGTATCTATTCTTTTTTTCTTAAATCTTTGTTTTTGTAACTCTTTGTGGAAAATAAAAAAAATTTATTAAAAAAACAGTATCCAACTGCTTAGACCATTCTAAGCATAACACCAAAGCATATTGCCCCATCAGGTCCCTCTGCTCCTCGGATGAGAACCTACTGGAGGTCCCTGGCCCGAAAGATATCCGGCTGGCCATGACAAGGGCCAGGGCTTTTACATGGTGGAACAGGATTTCTAAAGAGACCAGGGCCCTACGGGACTTGCAAAGTTTCTGCAGGGCCTGTAAAATGGACCTGTTCCACCAGGCATTTGGCCAGCCAGGTTGATTAGTAGATCCCTATGTCATCTAGGCCTCCTGTGGGTATAGTAAGTGGGTGGGAAACTGTCACAATCTGAACCAGTCTGTTTTTTAAGTATACCTGTTTTATATTTGTATATCAAATTGTGATTTTATTGTTTTTATTATTATTGTTCACCGCCCTGAGCCCTTCGGGGGAGGGCAGTCTAAAAATTTAATAAATGAATAAATGAAAATATGTCAGAGAAAATAAAAAAACTGAGCTCAATAATATCCAAACTGCACTGAAATAAAATAGTACATAAACTGATAACATAGTTATTACATTAAGAAACATTCTTAAGGAGCAATGAACAGAATGTTCCCCAAATTAATTTAAACTAAAATATATAGAAATCGACAGATTATCCCACTGGTTTCAAAGATATTTATCTTGATCATTCGGGACTACAGATATCATCAACAAAATTCTTTCTGAGCATGAGCATGCACTAACCTCCTTTAAGTTAATCTAAATCTTATTTTTTAAAGGAAATAAAAGCATTTAGTAAGAACCAGTGGCACCCCATGTGGCAGCACAGCACATTCCCTGCCTACACGGATTGTGTGGGAGCCTTGTTAGTCATCTAATGTGCGTAATTTATTGGCACCATTCCCTTGTTGTATTGTATGATAAGAAAGATGATCAATTATTTTATTTTTACTTTTCCTTACACAAAAGTTAGACAGTAATCTTTTTATCATGCTTCATTACAATTTAGCTCTTGCATAGTATGGTAGCTGTACTGTAGGAATTAAGGATGCCTTTCAGGAACACACAGAGCCTACCCTATGGAAGCCCACCAATCCTATTTCACACCTTTTTAAAAATCTGAATCTGAATTCACTTCAGCATAAAACAAAAAAATCACACCAATCCTATGCAGAGATCACAATGTGTGATGAATTAAGTAAGCATAGTATCAATATATCACACTCACTATATGAGACTTCACTTGAAACAACTAGTAGAAACTTAATATTTGCTGGATTCTATATCATAGCAGAATTAAGATAATCTCTGGAAAAATGATGGGTTGGATTAAGCCAGCTCAGTCACGCAAATCCTTCTTAGCTATGCCCCCAGGCCTTTGTTCATACAGGTCCCATGATCCCCAGCACAGCCTTCTTTGTGGTGAAAGAGATTACCCTGCACTGTTTCTCACCAGCAGAAAAGCTTGCTTGATTCAACCTAATGGGCTACAGGAGCAGGGAAGATAAGAGGCATCTCCTCCTCCCTGGCACAAGCTGCCAGCACTGGGGCAGGGGAAGGTATTTATACCCAATTCCTCTTTCACTGCAGCCCATGTACTGTGTTGTATTTTGTTCACAAAGGTTCCCCAGTTTTCAGATTTCTAAGACAAGCAGAAGGAGAGGAAACGAAAAAGCCACTCTACCAACTCCCTCTTTGAGCTTTCCCCCTTGGATCCAACCCAAAATCTTGCTCCGTTTCTTCAGTGTTGGCAGCTACTGTACACTTACCAAGCATTCAGTCATTCTATCTACCAGAGCTCCAGGATTTCCCAAGCTGAATCATCAGTTACTATCACCTTCCCCTAAAGCACAGAAGAAAAAAGACACAATACTTTTCAATTAATTTGAATCAGAAATGTATTTCAAAAGTTAAACACAACCTCATACTTGTCTAAATGGGTCTAAAATCTAGAGTAGAAACCATTTCAAAATTGCTAGTGTAAGTCTAGGAAAAAAATCAATGAATGAAAGCACTACATCCTAGGGCTCTCTTAATTAATACTCAGTGCAACCCTCAGGAAAGGACAAATCACTCAGTGACTCAACTGGATATGATGCCAGTGTATTTCAGAGATATGCCACCGTAAACTGAAGAAACACTGGTGTGCCACTCAGCTAGAGTTTGAGCATTCGTACAACTCCAGAACTAGCAGAAGAGGGGCAGGCCCATAGGCAAGTAGGAATTACTTGGCTTCCAAAGCCACTCCAGCCTGGGAATATGCCCTAAGAATCAGCAGAATGTTATACCAGCAAAACCTATTTCATAGCCTCTTCCTTCCTTCCTTCCTTCCTTCCTTCCTTCCTTCCTTCCTTCCTTCCTTCCTTTCTTCCTTCCTTTCTTCCTTTCTTCCTTCCTTCCTTCCTTCCTTCCTTCCTTCCTTCCTTCCTTTTGCTGCCAAGTCATAGTTGACTTTTGGGAACTCTGAAGGGTTTTCAAGGTGACAGATGTTCAGAGGTAGTTTGTCACTGCCTGCCTCCTGGTCACAGCCCTGGTATTCCTCAGAGGTTGCCTATCTAGATATTAACAAGGGCCAACCCTGCTTAGCTTCTGAGATCTGACATGATCAGGCTAGCCTGCAGCTATCCAGGTCAGGGTGGCATAGCTAACAATCTTTATAAAATCCAACCTCTTCATAGCTGCCGTTGCCCAGTACTCTGAGAACCACCTGATTGGCCTCCTGGCTGTAGCCAGGAGCCCACAGAGAGGGGGTGCTCACCTTATATAAGGTAGAGAGCCTGTCGGGGAACAGTTTGGGAGATTGGGAGATTGTGTGATACAGAGATCAAGAAGATCGTGTCAGTCCTCAGATCCAGTCAAGAGATAGTGTCTAGAGCCGTGGTGGCGAACCTTTTGGTGCCGTGGTGGCGAACCCAATTGGCCATGCTGGCAGGGGCTGATGGGAATTGTAGTCCATAACATCTGGAGTGCCAAAGGTTCACCACCACTGGTCTAGAGGCAGAGAGAGCCAGAGAGACAGAGGGAGACTGGCTAGGTAGCCAGTGTTCTGTAAGAAATCTCAAAGACTGAGTGGGACAGATCCTTATTTTCATCAGAGACTGGGTGGCCAGGTATTGGTGGAAGACAAGAGTGAAACTTATTTCACGAGGACACTACTAAGACCACACAGAGGGCTTGGCTATCATCTCATTAGGAGACCACACCTAGATATTGGGACCGGAGCGTTCATGAGGGTGTGTTAGCTTAACGGGCAGAGTTAAGTGAGGGTTTAAAGAAACTCCAGAGCTTACTCTGTCCCAAACCAGGGTGAAACCCTTTTGTGCTAAGGGTGGGTGTTTTAGGAGAGTATTCAGGACCATGTTGAGAAGAAATCACCTGTAAATAAATTCTTGTTTGGTTTACTGTTAAAAGCCTCTCCAAGTTCCATTTTTCCCTCAGAACAGAGCAGCTAATGTTTTCTAAAAAGATTTGGCCTAAAAGACTTGTGTGTGCGTGAGTGGGGCATGCCTAGACTAACAGCAGCTAACAACTGAGCCCCCTACACAGTCCGCCCTGCTGGAATCTCTGTGAACAACCTCCATTTGGGATGGCCTGCTGCAGAAGGAAAGTCAATTCCCAGATGGCAGATAGCCCCTACCATTTGGAAGAGTTCTGGTCCAGCAGATGACCTCCACAGGCCCA
This sequence comes from Sphaerodactylus townsendi, assembly GCF_021028975.2. Lineage (NCBI taxonomy): Eukaryota > Metazoa > Chordata > Lepidosauria > Squamata > Sphaerodactylidae > Sphaerodactylus > Sphaerodactylus townsendi. The sequence goes on along the minus strand of NC_059426.1, from coordinate 83,392,430 downwards.
CATCCTGCTGCCCCTCTGAACTGTGAATTGGCATTCCAAGCTGCAAGTTGGAACTCACACAGCATGGGTGGACAGGAGTCTATTGCATGAACTTCCCTGCATTCATGCTATTATTGTGCCTCACTCTTCCACATGTAAGTCCCCAGATGATCTGTCCACTCACTGCTCATCAGCTGGCATCTAGAACCATCCATGATAGCAGCTGGATGGCACAATCCCTCCCTGCTCCACCCAGTTCCTGGGGCAACAGCTTTGCCACTTGGGGTTCAGAGCATGGCCTCCCCAGGGGCAGGGACATAGGTATAGATTTTTTAGGGGGGGTTCGGGGTGGGCCACACCCCCACCCACCCCTAGGGCATGGCCACGCCTCCCCAAGCCCCGCCCCTGGCCTAGAGCTTATAAAAGCAGCTCTCCAAGTCGGGGATGGCAGACTCTCCTACCCTGCCCTTCCCCTCTGGGCAGAGGCATAGAGGGAAAATGGAGCCTGGTGCAAAATCTGAGTTTCGTACACACACACCCCCGGGCAGCCGCTGTGATGTGGGAACCAACCCCCAAACAGCATCACTTTCAATGGTGTTTAAATTAGAGAGCCCAAATTCTCCTTTTAAATCCACCTTAAAGGGAGAATCTGGGGTCCCTAGTTAAACAACATTGAAAGTGATGCTGTTTTGGGGTGAATTATCCCCCACCCTGAAACAGCATCACTTTCAATGTGGCGTAGTGGTTAAGAGCAGGTGCATTCTAATCTGGAAGAACCGGGTTTGATTTCTTGCTCTGCCGCTTGAGTTGTGGAGGCTTATCTGGGGAATTCAGATAGCCTGTGCACTCCCACACATGCCAGCTGGGTGACCTTGGGCTAGTCACAGCTTTTCGGAGCTCTCTCAGCCCCACCCACCTCACAGGGTGTTTGTTGTGAGTGAGCAAGGGCAAGGAGATTGTAAGCCCCTTTGAGTCTTCTACAGGAGAGAAAGGGGGGATATAAATCCAAACTCTTCTTCTTCTTCTAAACTGAGGAGCTCAGATTCTCCCTTTAAATCCATGCCGAAGGGGGTGGATTTAAAAGGAGAATCTGGGGAAATTTAGGGGGTGCCTGCTGTCAGGGGTGCAATGGTTAAGCTAGAAGCACCAAACTTTCAGGGTATCTTTAGGAGTCTCTCCTAATGATACCACCCAGGTTTGGTGAAGTTTGGTTCAGGGGGTCCAAAGTTATGGCAGATAGCCATAACTATCACCAAACTCGGGTAGTATCATCAGGAGAGTCTCCCAAACAATCCCTGAAAGTTTGGTGCTGCTAGCCCAAACAATGCGCCCCCTGCAGGCCAAAAACCAAAAAAGCACTAAAATGTTTTAAAAACCCACAAACGGGTGGGCGGACCTTTGGACATGAATGGGGGGGGTTTTCAAACCCGAGAACCCCCCCCCCCTTACCTACGTCCATGCCCAGGGGCCCTGAATCCCTGAGGTGAACCAAGTCAAGCATGGCCTATGCCACTATGGAGCTGAAGCAGTGTACAACAACTTTTAATACAAATACATATAACAACGTGAATCAACAACACCTTTTTAATACAAACACATATAACAACAAAACCAGCATCAATAAACTTTACACAGTCACATTACCACATGAGGGGAGGGAGTCTTGGGGGCCATGACATCCAGTTAATTCTCACTGTTATGTGTGTTCTGGTTGCCACCCCCTGCAGTACCTTTTGCTCAGAGGTACCCCCAGGACATCCAACAGCCAGCCTATGACCCCAGCAAGTACCCCCGGATGTCTTCCAAGCCCATGAGCCAGCCACTGCCTAAGGTGGCCATCCACAGGCCACACAGGTGGTGCTTCATGTTCTGCTGGAGTTACCACATGTTGTCCATCACCCTCTCCAGGTGCTACTGGATGGCTGTCACCTGGTCCAGTCAGATGTCCATGAGGTGCTGGCCACCAAAGCAGTCACAAGCAATGCCTCTGTAGAGAGGAATGGGGGCATGGTTGGAAGGCAGAGAGAAGCAAGATCAGGTGACAACTCCCTGAACCTCCAGCTGGTTTATATGATACGGCTGCTAAGCCAAAGGTTGCAGGTTGGGGTCCAGCGGCAGCCCAGTCAAAGAGCACTGGGTACTTCAAGGCAACGCTCTCCCCATTTCTGGAGGTTGCATGAGGATAAGTCCCCCACTCTATGGGACAGACCTGACTGGGCCAGAAGAAGATGCATTTGCTCCAGGACTGCAATGCCCTCTGTTTACGCCTCAGGCCTGGTGGTGACCATGGCTAAGGATAAGTTAATGTGGGTATTTGGGTCTCTACAGGCTGCTACAGATTGCTGCTCTCTGACTCAACTTGTCTTGTGCCTTCTTAATCTAACACATGAACCAGCCGAGGTGCATGCTCCAACTGCCCAGTACATCACTGCTCTGAGACATGGACATCAGTAGGAGGGGTTATGTGGGACAGGAGGAAAGGGGACCCTGAGGATCATGCAGGCCACATGGGGGCATGCTGTGGAGCCAGTGTCCTGTGTGAGGGGCCACCCCTACTAAATCCAGCATCATGAGTCAGCAGTACAGGCCACAAACACCAGTGTAACTTCAGGTAGTCACGCTCCTGCTCAGTGACTATGTGACTCTGGTTGTAGATGATTAGGTTCACTAATTAATCCTTGGTGTACAGCATGAGAACGTATGGCAGTAGGGAGCAGCCCCAGTCACCTGTGGTAGGCAGCAAGGATGTAGATAAGGGGGTGGTTCCCGTGTTCAACCCCCCATTACATGTACAAATCTCCACCCCTTTGTTTTTTGGGTTTTTTTGTATTTTTGTGGTTTTTTTGTATTTTTAGAGTTTTTTTCAGTTTCTGGCCTGCAAGGGGTGCAGTTTTGGGGCTAGCAGCACCAAATTTTCAGGGAGTTTTCAGGAGACCTTCCTGATGATACCACCCAGGTTTGGTGAGGTTTGGTTCAGGGGGGCCAAAGTTATGGACTCCCAAAGGGGGTGCCCCAACCCCCTTTGTTTCCAATAGGAGCTAATAGAAGATGGGGGCTACACCTTTGAGGGTCCATAACTTTAGACCCCCTGAACCAAACTTCACCAAACCTGGGTGGTATCATCAGGAGAGTCTCCTGAAGATACCCTGAAAGTTTGGTGCTGCTAGCTTACAATTGCACACTCCAAATTTCTCCAGATTCTCCTTTTAAATCCATCCCCTTTGGCATGACTTTAAAGGGAGAATCTGAGGTCCCCAGTTTAAACATTGAAAGTGATGCTGTTTCAGAGTGGGGGATAATCCACCCTAAAACAGCATCACTTTCAATGTTGTTTTAACTGGGGACACCAGATTCTCCCTTTAAGGTGGATTTAAAAGGAGAATCTGGGCTCCCTAGTTTAAACACCATTGAAAGTGATGCTGTTTGGGGGGTGGATTCCAGCATCACAGCAGCCACCCATGGGGGGGACTCAGATTTTGCACTGAGATCCATTTTATCTAGATACGCCTCTGCCCGAAGGGGAGGGCAGAAGGGACTACCAGCTGGGAGCTCAGCCGGTGGGGGGGGGGGGCAGGCCGAGCAGGGGTGTTTGCCATCCCTGGCCTCGGAGAGCTGCTTTTATATGCACTGAGGCTGGGGGCGGGGCTTGGGGAGGCATGGCCATGCCCTCCAAACCCACCTCATAAAAAATCTATACCTACGTCACTAGTAGGCAGTCATCAAGACACCACCTTTGCCTAGTTGCTCCGCAGTGTACAAGCTGACTCAGCAGTCAGCCATTGCCCTCTATCCAGGCAGCCAGCAGGCACTGGAGACCAGAACTGACATAGATATGTACACAGTGTACAGGAATTTGGCCATCAAGTCCGTGAAGATTCCTCTGGTAGCTGCCACTAGCCTGCATTTTCAAGCTGTAGAAGCTGTGTTGATTGTAACAAACTTGCCGTTTCTCTGGGGGTGGGGGGGAGCAATGAGCACAGTATTAGAACTGTTTGCACTGGAGACCCTCCTCCCCACACCCATGGCCAACAGCCAGCACCCCCGCATACCTGGCCCCACGGCCTACTGCCATGCTGAGGGAGGTGCCCTGCTGCTGCCCTTTGTCCGTCCTGGGACTGGTGGGCTGGGGGTTGCATTCCTTGGTCTGATGACTCCCAGAGTGTTTATCCCTACCCTTTTATTCCCCAGTGGTGTGCTGTCCACCATCAATGCCACTGGACTGAGGCAGAGAAAGTACTGCTGTATAGGCTAGTGATGGAGCATATCAGTGTCTTCTAACACATGGCAGCAGTGAAGGTCTTTGCCCTGGGCTATGATGCCTGGAGCTATCCACCCTGAAAGAGGAATGACTCCTCCAGTCCAGCTGACTAGTATGTGTATGCCTTCATGGGTTAATCCCTAGAAGTGGGCAGTGGTGAAAGATCTGCCTGGTAGTAGGGCATGCTGCATGCAGTGATCCTATTAACTGTCAACCAGTGGCGTAGCACCAATAGGGTGGGGGCGCACGACACCCCAGGTTTGCACCACGGCAGGGGTGTGGAGGGGCAGGCGGCGCCACAGCAGAGGTGCAGGACATGCACATGCCCTGGACACAGTTCCCCCTTGCTTCGCCACTGCTGTCAACCCAGGCGTCATTGCTTTGACCTTCTCCACTGATGTTCTGACTCCACTGATACTGTCACATATCATCACCTTGAGTCTGACCAGGTTGGTTGTCCTCCAGTCCTTGGGCATCAGTGACTCCCCAAAGTGAGTGAATGTGGATGAGACATCACAACTGGTGGATCCCACATCCTTGGATGAGGATGGGGGCCTCAGGAGATGGGGGAAGGCTACTAAGTATATGGTGTACTCAGTCCTGCCTATGGATGTTGTGACTTGTGCTGCCCCCGGTGCGCTGGGCAGGCTGCCAGGAGCAAGGCCTGTGGCCAGATCAGAACCTCCATGCACATTCACATCCATTTGAGTGGCCATTTTGAAGAAGTGACTGAACACCCAGCACAAGTGGAGGAATGCTGCAACTTGATGTGAGCAGTGCTTGGAGGGTGTCTCAGTGTTCTCGAGGGTGGCTTCCAGCTATCTTGAGAGGCCGGTGGCTGTCACTGGGGACATGAATGCATAGATGGCATGCATCAAGGGACTGCTCACAGACCTATTGGCAGTTGTCCATGGATTCATACACCCCACCCCTGTGTCCATCCTCCACCAGTGATGGAAGAAGGCAGCAGTGCACCCCAGGGCAGACTTCACTACCATGGCCATGGTGTCAGTACTCCTCTAGTGACTAGTGCTATCAGTCACAGACCAGGAAAGGGATTTGGGCATCTTTGTTGATAGTTCCATGGGAATGTCAACTCAATGCATGGCAGCTGTGAAAAAGGCAAACTCTATGCTGGGGATCATTAGGAAAGGAGTTGATAATAAAACTGCAAAGATTGTCATGCCCTTATATAAAGCAGTGGTGCGACCGCACTTGGAGTACTGTGTTCAGTTCTGGTCGCCACATCTCAAAAAGGATATCAAAGAGATAGAAAAAGTGCAGAGAAGGGCAACGAGGATGATTGAAGGATTGGAGCACCTTCCTTATGAGGAGAGGTGGCAGCGTTTGGGACTCTTTAGTTTGGAGAGGAGAAGTCTTAGGGGGGATATGATTGAAGTCTATAAAATTATGCATGGGGTAGAAAATGTTGACAGAGAGAAATTTCTCTCTCTTTCTCACAATACTAGAACCAGGGGGCATCCATTGAAAATGCTGGGGGGAAGAATTAGGACTAATAAAAGGAAACACTTCTTCACGCAACGTGTGATTGGTGTTTGGAATATGCTGCCACAGGAGGTGGTGATGGCCACTAACCTGGATAGCTTTAAAAGGGGCTTGGACAGATTTATGGAGGAGAAGTCGATCTATGGCTACCAATCTTGATCCTCCTTGATCTCAGATTGCAAATGCCTTAGCAGACCAGGTGCTCAGGAGCAGCAGCAGAAGGTGGCCATTGCTTTCACATCCTGCATGTGAGCTCCCAAAGGCACCTGGTGGGCCACTGCAAGTAGCAGAGTGCTGGACTAGATGGACTTTGGTCTGATCCTGAAGGCTAGTTCTTATGTTCTTACTGGGTACCCATGACTGGTCCCACATTCCTTTTGTTATTCCCATGCCACTTTTTGAGGGTTACACCTGTCACTTTAAATGGGACTTGCTCCTGGGTGGACCTGCTTAGGATTAGTCCCCATGTGAAGGGTAGTGCTTCCCCTTTTTGTAGTGCTGCCTCTGTCCTTTTCAGTGGGGACCGATGCCTTTAAGAGGATCAGGTGTGTATTCCATGGGCATGGCTTTGAAGTGGATGACCCTGGCCCTTTGCTCCTGGGGCCAGGTCCCTCAGCTGTCATGTGATTGGTTGGTTCTCCCCATTCATCATGGCTGCGTTATTGCACCCCTGTGTGATCTTGTGATTATGACAGCTTGGTTGCTGGAGAGACTAGCCTTCATGGTTGTGGTCCATACAGCCACACTGCTGGGGTGTTAATTTGGCCCCCTGACTATTTTGATTCTATTTAGGGAACAGATCAGCAGCAATCCTTAGGATTGCATCCCATATGCAATCTGGGAAATATTTCAAACCTAATTATGCTTTAGTCAAACAATAGTTTCCTGGAAAATATTTTGTAGTTATCCAGGAATTCAGTTAAAGAGGCATCAACCATAATCTAGAAGGGATCAGCCCACTTTCCCAAGACCCATAATGAACACTTTAGAGTTTTGTTAGTTTAAATATGTGGACACACTTCTAAGGCAAAAGCACTCAGTAGCACATTGTTTTACAAAAAAGGCACATTGGTATTCCATAAAGAAAGAGAAAACATTTCCAAAGCACATATGTGATTCAGGAAGTGACAAATAAGTCACACTTTCAAAAGTGACTCATATAATTAAGGGCAAAAGCTTTGTTCAAAATAACTGGATATGTTTGATTTTTCATGAAGGAAGTCTATAGGCGTTCTACTAATACTAAATCTGGATACACCAAAGCCATTTTACATGTCAAAATAATTTTACTAGGAATCATGGAGCAATTCATTTCTACCCTATTCTTAAATAAATAGCCGTTTAAGTTTTTTATTATTAAAGTTTTTTAAATTAACTCTCACAGAACCTAGGGTGGGCATATAATGCTAACTGCATTTAAAAGTCTATCATAAGTATACATAAAAGAAGCTGCTTTGGAACTAGCTATGCAAACCAATTCATGTACTGTGGCCATTGCTGGAAAGAGAATGCTGGACTAGATGGACTGTAGCTCTGATCTAATTGGGATATTGTTATGATTTTTAGTAATGTACCATGTATAACAGACTAATCAAACAAGGTGAGCCAATCCTTTCAAAATACAAATGAAAAAAATGCTTGGTAGTAATTTCTACTACACATAATTTAGGCCAGTTTCTAGGAAATTTATTCATATGGGTAGAAGGGTATAACTGGCCCAGGATTGCATTGTAAGATACTCAAATCAGTTAACATATTCCACATGGTTATCCACCACTCACAGGCATACAGTGCTATCCTAAGCGTATATACTCTCAAGTAAATCCAATTCAATTCAGTGGGACTAGCATCCTAGTAAGTGTGATTATTTTAGCACCCATAATGCATGAACAATCACAGTATAACTCAACAGGGATATTTTGGAACTAATTATAGTTATAATCCCCGAAACATTAAACAAGACTACTAAAAAGCACAATGAAATACTGATCACAGAATCACAGAAAGAGCCATACAGACCATATAGTTCAACTCCTGCTCAGTACAGGATCAGTCAAAAGCATCCCTAACAAGTGTTAATCCAGTTACTGTTTGAAGAATGCCAGTGAGGGAGCTCGTCACCTCCCTAGGCAGCTAATTCTACTGCTGAACTACTCTCACTGTAAAAAAAAAAATCCTAAATGTCCAGCCAGTACTTTTCCGCCTATGATTTATGTCCATTATTGTGAGTCCCATTATCTGCTGTCAGCAGGTATAGCGCTTTGTTCTCCTCTAAGTGACAGCCATTCAAACACTGAAAAAGTGCAATCATGTTTCCCCTCAACCACCTCAACTTGCAGACTGAACATTCCCAAGACGTTCATACTGTCTTCATTGGTCTCCCGACTCCTGATCATCCGCATTGCTCTCCTCTACACCCACTCTATTCTGTTCACATCCTTTTTGAAGAGAGGTCTCCAGAGCTGTACCCAGTACTCCAGGTGTGGCCTGATCAATGCAGAACTGTGACATCTTGTGATATGAATGTTATGCCTTTGTTGATACACCTCAAGACCACATTAGCCTTTTTTGCCACTGCATCACATTGACTGCTCATGTTCAGTTTACAGTCTATCCATTCCCCTAGATTCGTTCACACACAGTGGGGTTGCCCTATCCAGTATGCACTTTTTGTAGCACTGTATGTGAACAAAATCTAGGGTATGGTGGGCTGGGGTGTATACATGGGTGTATAAATAGGGGCATAATAATTTTGAACTTACCAGGATCAAGAAATGTGAAAAATTATTTCTATCTTATAGCAAACTTGGAGCTCCATGTCACATGGGGCCACTGGACCAGCAGCCACTCCAGACTGGCCACCTTCTAGCAGCCACATGTCCATCTGCATGGGGTGGAGAGCTCAATGCATCACTTGAGCCACACATGTCTTCACCCCTTGAGTTTGAGGTAGCCCTTGGTCCCTTTCAGTGTGTGAATATTGTTCCACAGAGGGGTGGGAGGCAAAGGTGTGCCCAGAAGCAGGGCAGATGGGTCTAATAGGGATGGGGATGGGAGCCCAGGCATCGGAGGAGGTAGAATTGTGGCCAATGAAGTCCATTCAGTACAGCCACCACTGCTTCCTGATTCATAACACTCCACCAGGGAACAGCTGACCCTAGCAGGTCCTTTTAAAGGGTGGGGGCAAGGCAGTGGCTGATAGATCATCTGCCCTCTGTCACCCCTCCCTGCTCCTGGGCTGTCCTCGCTGACTCCCTTCTCCCCTGTTCCTCTGGTCCACTAATGGACAGCAGCTGCCCTTTCCAGCAGAGTCCAGGTTCCACAGTCACCCTGACACAGAGTTGGCTGCAGGACACCAATCCACACCATCCCAAGCTGCAGCACAACTCCCAGAGCTGCAGACTGCAGTTGAGTTAGATTAAAAAATTTAAATACAGAATAACAACAAATAATTAAAACCTCCTATAGTGCAGATTAAAGTATGCCAAAAACAAGACTAACCACAAATTCACAGGTAATGACTTGCCTAGGATGAAACTGCTTTGACAGAATACAGATGTTATAAACCTAGTGTTTTTTTCAAGTGCCATTCGTGTTGTTTTATTACCGGGGGGGGGGGGGAATAAAATCTATTTATTCACTGTTTATAGTCTGCCTTTCCCACAGCCTTGAACCAAGAGGAAGGGCGAAATATAGATGCTTTAACACACAAAATAAATCAGACTCAAAGTGAATTACGCAATGTAAAACAGTGCAATCAAACAACACAAGTGGTCTAAGCTATCAAAAAGGCTAGGATTGCAAAAATCAGAAAAAGTGCCATGAACAGATTTTGACTATTCAACGTGGTCTTTTGCTTCTGCAGGTCTTATACATCCCACTGAATTTCCATCTACCAAAGGCAGCCTCACAGTATACTATAATCTGTTACAGAACTCAGTGTAGCAGCGTCAAACATCGTAAAGGGAAAATTGGCCACGACTGCTGCTGTAATTCCCACACCTTGCATATGGCTCCATTTCTGGTGCTGGCTTGTATTACAAGGAGACAACAATGGTTATCAAAGGAAGTAAATTAGAATTGGAATTTATAATTATGAAAGATTATAATGCATTCATTCTATCAGTATTTGATTCTACTTTGTTTCTATCTTTTGTGTTCCAGTCACCTAGAATTATCTTGCTTTAAGGTTGCTACTGACACTCTGGAAATAGATGGGAAAGAAATGGAGCTGTATGTCATGGCTTATTCATGGCTCTATGCCCCAAATCTATGGATGCTCAACTCTGTTTTTTCATCCAGAACTGAAAACATTACAGAGAAGTGCAACTGATTGACAAAGGCAAGTCATGAAATGCTTTACAAGGCATAACCAGCACCTTGTTGATGCAGCCCACAGTGGTGGTAAACTTTTGTCCCACTGAGCTTTATTACTGAACCATCTTTAGTTTTACTGTAGTAAAAGTGTCATAACTGTTAATCATTAATTCAATGGCTTGCCAGGAAAAAGTCAAAAGATTTAACAATTTTAAAATTTATTTATTCTATTAGAACATTTGCCTGTCCTCTCAGCTCAAGGTGGCTTCCATTAACAATCAAAACATCCCCAGATAAAACAGCAAGCCCCAAATCTTTCCTTCTTTCCCCCTTAAAAGATTCCTGCCATTGAAACCCCCTCAAAAGCCCAGGCAAAGAGGCAGGCCTTGCAGCACCTCCTAACTATCTCCATGGAGAGTCCCGCTCACCTCTTCAGGAGGCCCATTCCACAGAGCAGGAATTATGATGAAAAAGGCCCAGGCAGTCAGTGGTGGGATTCAGCAGGTTCGTACCACTTTGGCAGAACCGGTTGTTAAAATGGTGCTTGTAAACAACCAGTTGTTACATTATTTGAATCCTGTCACCAGAACTGGTTGTTAAATTATTTGAATCCCACCACTGCCCAGGCTCTGGTAGATGCCAAACAGGTCACCCAAAACAGCAGCATAGCCACAGATGGCTGCCTGATTCTCATAGTTGGCATAGAGAAGGGGTCTGCAACCTGTGGCTCTCCAGATGTTAATGGATTACAATTCCCATCAGCCCCTGCCAGCATGGCCAATTGGCCATGCTGGTAGGGGCTGATGAGAATTGTGGTCCTGAACATCTGGAGAGCCACAGGTTGCAGACCCCTGGCATAGAGGAACATATGGAAGGAGACCATCCTTCAAACATGTGGTTCCCAAGTCACGAAGGGCTTTATAACCAATACCCTGAATTGAACTTGGAAACAGAATGGCAGCTAATGCAGCTATTTCAAAATGGGCAACATATGTTCCCAGCAGCTAGACTCTGATAACAATTAGGCTGCCACATTCTGAACCAGCTGTGGCTTCCTGATTGTTTTCAAGGGCAACCCCATGTAGCACATGCTGCAGTAATCAATCATGAAATTTCAGCATGGCCAGATCAGGTGAATCCAGATAATGAGAAAATTGGTGAATTAGATGCAGCTGATGGAGGGTGTATAATGAATTTGTCACTTTCTAATCAAATGGAAGAATGCAGAGTGGTTTGTCTCTTCCAATCCTGGCAGATCATTAAAAATTGGAAAATTCATGTATGGGGTTTGCTATCAGCATAATATCCTGCCTACTTTAAGGCAGCAGATGGTTTGAGTTACAGTATATACAAGAGGTACTCTGGTTTTCACATCCTTAAATATTAGGAGAAAACTATTTGGTGCAGTCTGTGTAATGGGTTGAGATACCAAAATTTCCAATCGCTTAAATGACTTGAACCACTTAGAAAAAGTATTGAAATTCAGAGGATATGACTCATCCCCAAAGATAGCTTGCTATTTAGTAGAGATGTTTTTACCAGCCATGTCGTGACTGTGCTGTCTTTGCAAAAGCTAATATTTCCCCATTAATGTTCTTATATTTTAAAAATTCATTAATGTACACTCTGTTACATTAGATTGAGTTATTTAACATAGAAGATGAAAAGACCCTATGACATTTCTGAACATTGTCATAGTAATCAGAGCACAATATTCTCCTGGCCTAATCCAGAGGTTCGTGGTGCATGCTATCCATTAGCTTTAAAAGGGGCTTGGACAGACTTATGGAGAATTCGATCTATGGCTACCAATCTTGATCCTCCTTGATCTGAATTGCAAATGCCTTAGCAGACCTGGTGCTTGGGAGCAGCAGCAGTAGAAGGCCATTGCTTTCACATCCTGCATGTGAGCTTCCAAAGGCATTGGGTGGGCCAGTGCAAGTAGCAGAGTGCTGAACTAGATGGCCTCTGGTCTGGTCCAGCAGGCTCTTTCTTACGTTCTTATGTTCTCACATGCAGAGTTCCAGCCAGGTTGGATTAAAATTAATGTTTTTGTTTAAAAAATAAAATTATACTTTTCTGATTTCACTTCAATTATTTTTAATTTAAATTAGATTTTTTTAATGAAATGTTTTTAGAGGAAAAATCTACCCAAAGTTTTCAATTTAAGATACATTACAGCCCAAAGGTTGTTCATCATGAAATATGGATTAATTTTTAATTATGGAGCATCAGGCTGTATATTCATGCAATGCTTAAATTTTTAGTAAATTAATTCAGTTCATTCATTCATAATGTCATGCTCTTCCAGAGGTTTCTGTAAGATTTTTTGGACAATTTTTTTATCTAGAAGATATTATCACAGATGTTCAGTTTTGCATTTCTCAAAATTGTGAATCACCATCCTACTGTTTTACAGTTTCAGAATTGTCTGTCCAGGATATGTTTCAGTCACATCAAATATATCACATATACACAGTATATAACCTGAAGGAAAGAAAAAGTCTGACCATTCAGGAACCACCATAGATAAGTTTGTGGTAAAAACCAAGAAACTAGAAAAAGGTAATTGATGAAAAAATGCCCAGTTTGTTTATGCAACAAACTCTTCTTTCTGCCTGACTGAAAACTCACAATTAATACAGTTCAGCCATTGAGACCAGGATACAATCCACCCAACAGAGTAGATGTTGCACAGAAACTACTGGACAAAGTGTATGACAGAGAAATGGAGCAGTGTGCAACAGGTCCAGAGGGTAAAATTGTTAACCTAAGTCTTCATAGGTGGAGTAATGTCCACAATGATCCTGTTGTATGTGCTTATATAACAACAGAAGAAGGGGATGCCCTTCTTGTAGAACAATTGATACATCAGGAAATGCACATGCAGCAGAACACTTACACATAGCAGCAGCAAAAGCTATAATAAAATATGAACAAAAATTCAAATGTCTAGTATGCAGTTTAGTCACAGACAATGCTGCAAATATGAAGAGAATACAAAGCTAATAACATATGGTTACAGTGCTCATTTGCTGCACTTCAGTGTACCAGAACTAAAGACAAATGTTGTTGAAATTACTAGATACTTCCATAACAATAATTTTGCAACAGTTGTTCTGAAAGGAATGTGTGGAACCAAGCTAAAATTCCCACAAGACATTAGATGGAATTCTGTAGTGGACTGTTTTGAGCAGTGGTGTATTTGCCTAGGGACATGGGGTACCCCATGTTCCCAGGCTCCCCCCCCCTCAAGTGGAGGGTGCAAAAATTTCAGGTTTGTGGGGGGGGGTTGTATTTTTAGTGTTTTTTTCAGTTTTCAGAGGTGTATCACAGAGAATGTATCTGTGATACACCTCTGAAGATGCCAGTCACAGGTACAGGCAAAACATTAGGAACAAGATCTACCAGACCACAGCCACACAGCCCAGAAAACCCACCATAACCAGTGAAAGCCTTCAACAATGCATTTATCTACTAAGGTTTCAACAAAGACCATAGTTGCTCACAAAAAAAATGCAATCCAGTAAAACTCAGTGATAAGCCAGTTCAATTAAAGTCCACAGAAGTGGACTTAGTCACACCTAGAGATGTAAAGCTCCTCCCTAGGAAAAATTGGGCAGGCTACTGCTATCTATTTATGCAATTAATGATCCTCTCAGAACCATAAAAACAGTCTTAAACATGTATGTCAACACTCTATCACTAGAAAATAGAAATAATGAATGCAGTGTAAATTGTCTCATGGTTCAGCTACAGTTGCATAACAAAGGCTGATACTGCTGACATTATCCTATGCATAGAAAATTGTCTTAAAGGATCATTGCCTTTTGTTTATTTTTCACAAGAAGTCATGACTAAAAGTTCCCTAGAGGGAAAAAAAGGACAATAAAGAGGATTTTTAACTTCCGAAGGCTGCAACTCTAATGATATTTACTTGGGAGTAATAACTATTGAACTAAGTGAGCTTCCAAGTAAACACACATTAATTGGACTGTAAGCAAAAGGTCTTGAAAAAAGTGGAAACATGAAAAAGTAAAAGATTAATGGTGGATACAGTGTATCAGCTAGAAAAGGTATAGTCAGATGATCAAACTGATACAACTATAAGATTTAATTACAAAGTCAAATAAGATGTTCCTTGATTAAAGAACACTGTGCACACACAAAGGTGCACAGTCTTATATTCTAATAGCAAAGTCAGTCAAATCTGAGGATACTTAAGAGACCCAGGTCAAATCCCCGCCTTGTGGAAAATCACTGAGTGATTTTGGGCCAGTCACATACATATCTCACAGGGTTGTTGTGAGGATAAAAAGAAGAGGAGAATAATGTGCAGTGCTTTGGAGGAAGGAGGGATAATTATTCCCACTGTGGAGGAAGGAAGGATACAAATGACGTAAATAAATTATAATTATAGTTGAAGATGGGAGGCAGATAAAAGGTAGCTTGGTGAATAGCTGAGAAGGCAACAATGAGGCAAGGAAAGGGAAGAGGATATGGGGATTGCCAGTAGGAGGGAAAGAAGAAAATAGTGCAGGGAAGAGGCTACAGGGTAAAGTGGCATGCCTCCAACAGGTCTTTGAGGGTTCCCTACTAGCTAAGTGGGCCTGTCCAGTGACTGAGACAGCACAACTACAATATAGTTTTCCTAGGTATAGGCTGCTGGGGGTGGGGAGGAGGAAGGGTGAAAGCTGGGCAGATAATTGTAGGTCAGCTGTTGGGTGGAAGGAGGGAAGGAAGCAAAAAACAGAAGAAGCTTTGAGGGCTTTCAGGAAAGGGAAAGAGGAAATAGAAGGAGAGGAAAAAATGAGATGCTTTCCACAAGTTCTGCTAGGTTCCCACTTTTAGAACACTAATGTTACTCATTTTTCTAGACATCACATATTTGCATTCATTGTCTTCCCCCTCCCTGCCCTCACAATCACATATCAGGTTTATGATGTTTCATAAATGACTACTGGGTGTTTTCAAAAGGAGATGAAGAAACAAACCAGTTGGCCTCTATTGATCCATCTTTCTTGTTTGCTGCTCTCAGATATGACAAACTGTTGGGGGAAATCAGTAGAATGAAATGGTGGGAATAATTTGTCACAAGACATAAAGGTGCATCAACAGGAAGAGACAGAAGATCTCTAGCCCAAAGGTAGCAGAAAGTACCACTAACACAATAGGCCATTTAATTATATATTCTACTATGTGCTTGAAACTGATGTATGATAAAATGTTCCCTGTCACGAGTTGATGATAGTATTACAGATCACCAAAGTACCTGGGATAGTTTGGTTTTCTGTAAGGGCTCAGAGGTAGACCGGAAAGTACATTAGCACTGAAGAGATACCTTCTTCCCTTTATCCTTGTTCTGTAGGTTTTCAATCAATTTAAGATAGAAGAAGAAAAAGAGTTTGGATTTATATCCCCCTTTTCTCTCCTGTAAGAAGACTCAAAGGGGCTTACAATCTCCTTTCCCTTCCCCCCCCTCACAACAAACACCCTGTGAGATAGGTGGGGCTGAGAGAGCTCCAAAGAACTGACTAGCCTAAGGTCAACCAGCTGGCATGCGATGGAGTGCACAAGCTAATCTGGTTCCCTAGATAAGCCTCCACAGCTCAAGTGGCAGAGCAGGAAATCAAACCTGGTTCTCCAGATTAGAGTGCACCTGCTCTTAACCACACAGGCTCCTAATATCACAGGCAAAAATGGGGTTAGTGTATATGCAACTTTAGCCCCTCTGGGGAAAAGAATTATTGTTTGCCTCTAACTAAATATGACTTTAACATGAATTTTTCTTTATGCTAAAACAGGTTCAATAGGTTCTAGTACTGCAAACTATCAGTATAACTTAAAACATTCCTGTTTTAAAGCTCTCCTTAGCTAGTACTGGAAGCAAACAGCACAAGATGGATTGGTTTTGGCTCCTCTTAGTTACAGGTAGCATTGTTAGACACAGCAAGCAAAAAATGAAGGAAACAATTTCCAGAAATTCTAGATGTTCGCTAGGTATGCAAGTGTTGTCCTTAAATGGAAGCTATGCAAAATATCAGAACATCTATTGTTCGCTAGCGGGGCCCAGCCACACGTTGCTGTGGCAATTGTCCTTCTCATCACAGTCCGCAACCCACACAGATGTCCATGCAGGTCCAATGATCCCCAGCATAGCCTTTTGGGAGCAACAGTGGCGTAGTGGCTAAGAGCAGGTGCACTCTGATCTGGAGGAACCGGGTTTGATTCCCAGCTCTGCAGCTTGAGTTGTGGAGGCTTATCTGGGGAATTCAGATTAGCCTGTGCACTCCCAGGACACACCAGCTGTGTGACCTTGGGCTAGTCACAGCTTTTCGCAGCTCTCTCAGCTCCACCCACCTCACAGGGTGTTTGTTTTGAGGGGTGAAGGGCAAGGAGGTTGTAAGCCCCTTTGAGTCTCCTACAGGAGAGAAAGGGGGGGAATATAAATCCAAACTACTACTACTACTACTACTACTACTACTACTACTACTACTACTTCTTTTGGGGTGGTCAAATGGAATCCCTCTTTCCCTTTTCAATTCACATTATTATATGGTGCTGTCTTGGTTTTTAGTATAAGGTAACCATTTCCATTCCACAACGGAACTGTTCAGAGTGCGAATCCCGCTGTCCATGAGGCTGGTTGATACGCACAGTCCTGGCTTGGGTAAGGCAGAACTGGGACAAGGAGGCTATCCCAGTGAGGCAGCAGAGGCAGGGTGGTGAGGCGCTCAGATTGAGGTCAGCTCCCTGGGTTTTTAAAGGGCCACATGTAAAAGAAGCGGAGCCAGTAGTGTTGGTTCACCCCCACCCTGCAGATTTTCTTAGAAGAAAAAGGCAAACTCCAGCTTGCTTTTAGTAAAAGAGAGCTGAGGCGAATTTGGGTGAGGAAGTGGGTAAGTGGTGGTTGGATGTGAGGGAGGGCAGAGTAAGGTGTGTGAGGATGAAGTGGATGTGGATGAGAGTATGTGTGTTGTGTGGTAGTAGTGGGTGAGGCACAGAGAGTGAAAGTTACCTGCATGTGTGTGTAGGGAGGAACCCCACCTGACGTCTCACACGGCAAAGTGTGTATGTGTTTCACTTCCACTCGTATTACCTAACAGTGTTACCTATTTACTGTTTCCACTGCTCATCTCTGGCCATCTGCACGAACATTCTAAGCCCTCAGGCCACAGACAGATAAGCTGCACCAACATTCTAAGGGTGACAGTTAAACCCAGCCAGCTTCGTGGCCTGGTGCGCCAGGAAAAAGACGTTTTACCTGGCTCAAGTATGGACTTTTGGCAATTTGAAGGTCCAATTACCTGTCCACAACAGGGAGGGACGTCATGTGAAAATTTGGGGGTGATCTGTCCAGCTGTTTTGGTGTTAGGGCAGGATCAACTAACAAATGGTTAGCCTTTTATATATATAGATAGACACAAAGCTCACTGCTTCGGAAATTATCTCTGGGCATATTTTGAATTACAAACCTCTTAGCTGTTATGTGTTAGCTGTTATGTTACCCCCAAGGTGACTGTATCTTTAACAGTTGCATGACAGATAGAAATTCAACTGATAAGGATGTTGTCAGTTCCACATGTTCATGTTAGGACAGGATCTCTCCTTTCAAAATCACAGAAATTTTATCATAGAGAGTGGCACTCCTATTTGTATAACTGGAGGCTCTGTCCTGATCTAACTGGCCAAGCCTCACACCTTCTAGGCACAAACTGTAACCATCAATCTTATACTATCTTGTACAGGGGAACCTCCGTTTTCGCCAGTAATCCGTCCGGTGACGCTCGGCAAAAACTGAAACCGGTGAAAACCAAGGCTACGCCATTTGCACATGTACTACGCAAACAGCGTAGCAAATTTAAGCAAAAAGCGTAAATTTGCGCAAATGGCGTAGGTGAAAACCAAGACGCCGGTGAAAAACAAAGGCAAAAAACGGCCAGAGGTGACCAGCGAAAACCGAAACCGGCAAAAACCGAAGGTGACGATAACTGAGGTTCCACTGTACTATCAACTAGATTCATGACAACTCACAAAAATTCCTTAACCAGAATTCAGAAGTGGGATCCACTAACCTATTATAGAATATTTTTAATCAACAAGGATACCTACGATTGCTGTTTCAGGATTGTAAAACCCTCAAGTACCCTTAAGGACATTTTCCTATATCCCCTCCCCACACTATTTCCTCTTTCCCTTATCCTAGATACTCCCATATCACTTTTTTTGCTTCCCTCTCTCCTTCAAATCCCCCATCTATCTTTTATCACCCCTCCCCCCATTGTATTTATTTAGTTCATTTATATCCTGCCTTTTTGAACAATGGGGAACCAATGCAGCTTCCATTATTTTCCTCTCCTCCATTTCATCTCAAAGCAACCCTGTGTGCTGATAGTAGGTAACTTACAGTGTATCCGCACTGCAACTGAGCTCAATGTTGTTTTGTCTCAGTTCCCTCCCCCTCAGAACTGCGACATTCCTGTCGCAGTTACGAACTGCACCTTTCTGCTGGAACAAGGTTGATACCGCTTCGACGCTCTCCGGCGTGGATCGCATCGAAATCCCACACCCCTCATCCGCTCAACCAATCAGGAGCCGCTTTTGGTGGCATGTGCAGAACGGGAGAGTCGCGGCGGGCATGTAAATGAAAACTGTAAAACTGTAAAAGAACGCCCCTTCGGTTTCCTCAGGTAACACAAGCTCCAATCGACGCATCGAGGGAGCCTAAAACAGGCACCAAGATGATCCCGCCCACTTAGCTCGGTTCCAGGGGCCAAGTAAGTTGCTGTGCGGACAGCCTGGAATTGCCCCCCACCGAAGGAAACTGAGTCGACCTTAGCTCCCTTCTGTAGTGCGGAAAGCCCCTTAGATAACTTAGAATATGTAACTAACCCAAGGTCATCCAGTACATGTCTATGGCAGAATGGGAATTCAAGGTCCCTGTCTGAAATTCTAACCATTATAGCAGAAAGCATGGTACATTGGTTAAGAGTGGTGGACGCTAATCCAGAGAACTGAGGTGGGCTCCCTAATCCTCCACATATTCTCAGATGGGTTAGTTACATATTCTAAGTTACCTCACAGGGTGTCATGAGCCCCTGGGTACTCACCAGGACACTAAGGACTCCAAGGCAGAATCTGAGGACACAATGCAGCCAGAGTTGACTGCTCCTGGGGAAGACCAGGCCAACACCACCAATGGCTAGCAAAAACTTTTGTGGGCTTGAAGTCCTTGAGGTCTGCACATATGGGTCCTCTGCGACCATACATCTGCAATCAAATATCCCCTTATGGCAGATAGGAAGAGGCTATCTAATTCACTCCTTATATAGATACCTTCCCCCACAACAAACTGACAAGCTACAAACTGACACAATGACCTAGTTTCATATATTAGTTAAGAGCAAATATCATGCACAGCTCTAAGATCTAGGAGTAACATTGCAACTGGATATTATATTTGTAACTGCTTAATTTGTCTTCTAATAACTGTGCTAACAGTATGCATATATATTCTCCATAGTTCAGAACTACCAGTATGCAAACAGCAGCTGTTTAAATCAATGAATCAAGATCTGCTATTGTCTGGGATTCCCACTGGATTTTTTAAAAAGACTGTTCATGCTTGCACTCTGTTACCAAGGTTTCAAGACATTAACCGGGGTTAAAAATATTGATTCTGTGATGCCATATAAAGGACTTCAGCCTGACTGATTTATAGCAGCTTTACTATGAGATCACTGGTATCAATTGAATTCTCATTTCTCCCTTCTTCCCACTCATACTCACACCTGAAGCACTTATTGGCTGCCCTCATGTTGTAGCCTACCGTACTCCTCATGTTGTAGTCTGCTGTGTTCTGACAGGTCCACACTCTCTGCCTTTTACACAATGTTAAAAAGAACACACTTGCTAATAGGGAAAGAAAATTTGTGCTACACCTTAATGTGACAAATGAATTGCCAGCAGTCAACTTTTGGATTGTGCCACATGGTATCCTGGAACTGTACCCCACTAGGCTCAAATTTGGAAAATACTCATAAAGTACTGAACATTAAACTGATTCTTGTTACCTAATTGTAAAGCAAAGACAGCCTTGACACCAGTCCTTAGAATACAGATCTTCTCCTGCATGGTACCTTGCTATATTAAGATGGTCCTTTAGAGTAGTTAACCCAGTACAATGTTTCGATATCTGATTAATTATTTCAATTTCATTTTGTTGAAATGTTATTGTTGTTGTAATAAGAATTTTCTGAAATTATTCTGACTTCTCCAAATCTTGCTTATTTGGAATGTAAAATTCAGATTAGAAACTCTCTAATATACAATTCTACTTGAGCCTACTGTCAGGGATATTTTGACTTTCCCTACAGAAATCAGTTTTGATACCTCCTTTTTCTTCTGTAACATATCCTAGTGCTTCAGTGCCCGGCAATTCTTCCTCAACCTCCTTCAGAACAATTCCATAGTTATGTTTTCAGAAGCATGTCTTCTTTCCTGTACCATTTTCTGACTCAAACTGAGCACCCCCATAGTTACTTTTGCCAAGGCAAGAAAAAAAAATCAGGCACATAGAATTTTTTTTGTCCCTAAGCAGTTAGGGAGGGGGGGGGGGGGGGGTGACCAAGGAAACACTTCAGACAGCAACACAGTCCAGATCCTGACCTGTGCAGTTAGTATTAGCAGATAAATACATATCTGAGAATCCAGCCACAGATCCCTGGAACTGCATATGGTATAGATCTTGCACCTATTCTGGACACAAAGGGCAGTGAGGGCAAGAGTGAGTGAAGATGCAGTCCTTCAGAAGTTATTGGGGGGGGGGGGCAGAGCAAGCTTTTGGCATGCTGATCTCAGTTGAAATGTTCATGTGCCATAGGATCCCTCATAAAACCAACTACGTCATAGACATGCATTTCCCTGCTGCTTTCATAGACTTACAGAGAGCAATAAGGGCATAGAATCATAGAGTTGGAAGAGACCACAAGGTCCATGAATTCCAACCATCTGCCATGCAGGAAGACACAATCAAAGTGCTCCTGACAGATGGCCATCCATCTTCTGTTTAAAAACCTCCAAATGAGGAGACTTCCAAGGCTTCATCGCACTCCGAGGCAGTGCATTCCACTGTTGAACAGCCCTTACTGTCTGGAATTTTTTCCTAATGTTTAGGTGGAATCTCTTTTCCTGTACCTTGAATCCATTACACCTGGTCCTAATATGTGCAGCAGCAGAAAACAAGCTTGCTCCCTCTTCAACATGACATCCCTTCAAATACTTAAACATGGCTATCATGTCACCCCCTAACCTTCTCTTCTCCAGACTAAAAACTCTGCCTCACTTCTTGTAGGGTATGGATTCCAGACTTTTACCATTTTGGTCGCTCTCCTCGAGACCTGTTGCAGTTTGTCAATATCCTTCTTGAAATTCAGTACCCAGAACTGGACACAATATTCCAGGCAAGGTCTAAGCCATGCAGAATACAGAGGAACTATTACATTCCCTGATTTAGATACTACACTCCTATTCATGCAACCCAGAATTGCATTGGTTTTCTTGGCCACCACATTACACTGCTAACTCATGTTCAGTTTGTAGTCTACTAAGACTCCCAGATCCCTTTCACATTGAAAGCAGCCAGGTATTCTTGGACTACCTCTTTATTTATTCTGTGCTGAATTTCCCCTGTTGTATCATCTGTTCCATTTCCTCATGGTTGAGCACTGTTTTTCTTTTGGGAAAAGACTGAGGCAAAGAAGGTGTTGAGTAGTTCTACCTTTTTTTCATCCCCTGTTAGCATTTTGCCATCATCTCCATGCAATGAACCTAACATATCCTTTTTCTTCCTAGGAGCAGCAGTGGCGTAGTGGTTAAGAGCAGGTGCGCTCTAATCTGGAGAACTGGGTTGGATTCCTCGCTCTGCCACTTGAGCTGTGGAGGCTTATCTGGGGAACCAGATTAGCTCGTGCACTCCAACACATGCCAGCTGGGTGACCTTGGGTGAGACACAGCTCTTTGGAGCTCTCTCAGCCCCACCTATCTCACAGGATGTTTGTTGTGAGGGGGGGGAAGGGAAAGGAGATTGTAAACCCCTTTGAGTTTCCTTACAGAAGAGAAAGGGGGAGGAGGTATAAATCCAAACTCTTCTTCTTTTGCTAAATACATAACAAACCCCCCCTTTTCTATTGTTTTTAACCTTCCTGGTAAGCCTGAGCTCATTCTGAGCTTCAGCTTTTCTGACTTTCTCCCTACACATCCTAGCTATTTGTCTGAATTCCTCTTTGATGATTTCCCCCTTTTTCCACATGCCCCTCTTAAATCTTACCTCAGGTGAAAACTATTTAGACATCCATCCTAGTTTCCTTAGACACTTCTCATTTTTCTTCCTCATTGGAACTGTTTGAAATTGTGCCCTCAAGACATCACTTTTAAGAAACTCCCATGCATCATATACTCCCCTCTCTTTTGGTATTCGTAACTACAGGATCACACCCAGTACTTTCCTAAGTTTACTGAAATCAGATTTCTTAAAAGTCTAGAATGCATGTCTGACTACACTTGGCATCCCCTTTCCACTGTATAACAAACTCCAGGAGAACATGGTCACTGGCACCTAAGGATCCTACCCCTTCCACCCCATTAACCAGGTCATAAGAACATAAGAACATAAGAACAAGCCAGCTGGATCAGACCAAAGTCCATCTAGTCCAGCTCTCTGCTACTCGCAGTGGCCCACCAGGTGCCTTTGGGAGCTCACATGTAGGATGTGAACGCAATGGCCTTCTGCGGCTGTTGCTCCCGAGCACCTGGTCTGTTAAGGCATTTGCAATCTCAGATCAAGGAGGATCAAGATTGGTAGCCATAAATCGACTTCTCCTCCATAAATCTGTCCAAGCCCCTTTTAAAGCTATCCAGGTTGAAGTGGCCATCACCACCTCCTGTGGCAGCATATTCCAAACACCAATCACACGTTATGCGTGAAGAAGTGTTTTTCCTTTTATTAGTCCTAATTCTTCCCCCCCGCATTTTCAATGAATGCCCCCTGGTTCTAGTATTGTGAGAAAGAGAAAAATTTCTCTCTGTCAACATTTTCTACCCCATGCATAATTTTGTAGACTTCAATCATATCCCCCCTCAGCCAGCCTCCTCTCCAAAATCCAGCAAGAGTCCCAAACGCTGCAGCCTCTCCTCATAGGGAAAGGTGTCTCCAGTCCCTCAATCATCCTTGTTGCCCTTTCTCTGCATCTCTTTTTTCTATCTCTTCAATATCCTTTTTTTGAGATGCGGCTGACCAGAACTGGACACAAGTACTCCAAGTCGCGATGCAGCCATTCACTGCTTTATATAGAGACATTGACAATCTTTGCAGTAGTTTATTATCAATTCCTTTTCTAATGATCCCCAGCATAGAGTTTCGCCTTTTTTACAGCTGCCATGCATTGAGTTGACATTCCCATGGAACTATCAACTAAAGGACGCCTAAATCCCTTTCCTGGTCTGTGACTTGATAGCACTGACCCCTGTAAGCGCGTATGTGAAGTTTGGATTTTTTTGCCCCTCATGTGCATCACTTCTACATTTTGCTACATTGAGCTGCATTTGCCATTTCTGAGCCCAATTTCCACCTAATTTAATATCAAGGTCCGCTTGGAGCTCTTTCGGGCAATCCTTTGTGGTTCTCTACCCTACCCTACATGAATTTGGTATCATCTTTGCAAACTTGGCCACCACGCTACCCACCCCTACTTCCAGGTCATTTATGAATAGGTTAAAGAGCACTGGTCCCAAAACGGATCCTTGGGGGACACCACTCCCGACATCTCTCCATTGTGAGAACTTCCCATTTACACCCACTCTTTGTTTCCTGTTTCTCAACCAGTTTTTAATCCATAGGAGGACTTCCCCTCTTATTCCTTCATTGCTGAGTTTTCGCAACAGTCTCTGGTGAGGAACTTTGTCAAAAGCCTTTTGGAAATCCAAGTAGACAATGTCCACCGGTTCACCCCTGTCCACATGCGTGTTTACACCCTCAAAGAACTCTAGTAAGTTTGTAAGACAGGATTTGCCTCTGCAAAAGCCATGCTGACTCTTTCTCAGCAGGTCTTGCTTTTCTACATGTTTTATAATTTTATCTTTAATGATAGATTCTACTAATTTACCAGGAACAGATGTCAAACTGACTGGCCTGTAATTTCCTGGGTCCCCCCTAGATCCTTTCTTAAAGATTGGTGTGACATTGGCCATCTTCCAGTCTTCAGGGATGGAGCCTGATTTCAGGGATAAGTTGCATATTAAATTGAGAAGATCAGCAATTTCATGCTTGAGCTCTTTAAGAACTCTTGGGTGAATGCAATCTGGGCCAGGGGATTTGGTAACATTTAGTTTATCAATGGCTGCCAGAACTTCTTCCTTGTCTACCACTATCTTCGCTAGTTCCTCGGATTCGCCTCCTAAGAAGCTTGGTTCAGGTGCAAGAATGTTCTTCATCTCCTCTTGGGTGAAGACAGATGCAAAGAATTCATTCAGCTTCTCTGCAATCTCCCTGCCATCTTTTAGCACACCCTTTGTTCCTTTGTCATCTAACGGGCCTACCACTTCCCTTGCTGGCGTCCTGCTTTTGATGTACTTGAAGAACTGTTTGTTGCTGGTCTTGATGTTCGCAGCCATGCGTTCCTCATAATCCTTTTTTGCCTCCCTTACAGCTAACTTGCTTCTCTTTTGCCACCATTTGTGTTCCCTCTCATATTCTGCATCAGTCAAACTGGACTTCCATTTTCTAAAAGACATTTTCTTTTTTCTGATAATTTCCTCAACCTCTCTTGTTAACCATGGTGGCTTTCTTTTGGACTGGGTGCTGCCTTTTCTTAACCTGTGCTGAGCTTTTATTTCACTGTGTTTTTTAAATAACCTCCAAGCATCCTGGACAGTTTTGACTCTCTCTCGATTTTCCCTTTCAGCTTCCTGGAGCACTATCCCTCTCATCTTTGAGAAATTTCCCTTTCTGAAGGCGAATGTAACTACATTAGTAGTTGCCACTCTGTTCAAGCATGCTGAGATATCACTGAATCTGACAGCATTGTGGTCGCTGTTCCCTATCGGGCTCCAACAACACGGACTTCCTGCACCAGGTCCTGGGGTCCCAGCCACATAGAATTGTAGGATCTAGGATCACCTCTCCCCCTGGTTGGTTCCACAAACCATCTGCTCTTAAGCCACCAGTCATTTAGCATATCCAGGAATGCTCTCTCCTTACTATGACCTGAACATGGAATTTTCCAGTTTATATGGGGTTAGTTAAAATCACCCTATTACTCACTAAGCATTTTTTGTTTTTGTTGGCCTCTCTAATTTCTTTTTCCATCTCAGAATCCTCTTGTGCACTTTGGTCAGGGGGACGATAATATATTCCTAATATTAAACTGTCCTTCACACCTGGTATTGATATCCACAGTGATTCTGTAGGGGAACCAGCTCCCCTTGCATTGTCTATTTTATGTGACACTATGCTCTCTTTGATGTAGAGGGCCACCCCACCCCCAATACGCCCTGTCCTATCCTTCCTATAGAGCCTGTAGCCTGGTATAACAGCATCCCACTGGTTCTCCTCATTCCACCATGTCTCTGTAATGCCCACTATATCAAAGTCCTCCTTCAAAACTCTGTACTCTAGCTCCCCCATTTTAGGTCGAATGCTTCTACTATTAGCATAGAGACACCTGTATACCCTGTTTCTGTCCTTAACCTGGGATTTATGTGCTTTACCCTCAAGTCTTTTGCAGACACTATCCCTTGTCACATGCACATTGCTATGTTCCTCTCTTGTATGTGGTTGATTTAGAAAAACCTCCCTCTCTGTCTGCATCCCCATAGATACTGTATTCCAAAGTCACCTCAGCTCCTGTCGGCTTTCCCCCAGTGATCAGTTTAAAAGCTGTTCTGCCACCTTTTTAATGTTGAGCGCCAGCAGCCTGGTTCCTCTTTGGTTAAGATGAAGCCCGTCCCGTTTGTACAGGCCTGCCTTGTCCCAAAAGGTTCCCCAGTTCCTGACAAATCTGAAACCCTCTGCCTTACACCACCTTCTCATCCACGCATTGAGACCCTGTATCTCCGCTTGCCTAGCTCGCCCTGCGCGTGGAACGGGTAGCATTTCTGAGAATGCCACCTTGGAGGTCCTGGACTTCAACCTGTTTCCTAGCAGCCTAAATTTAGCTTCCAGAACCTCCCGGCTACATTTCCCAATGTCGTTGGTGCCAATATGGACCACAACTGCTGACTCCATCCCAGCACTGTCTAAAAGCCTATCTAGACGAAGCGTGACATCCGCAACCTTCGCACCAGGCAGGCAAGTCACCATGCGGTCATCACGCCTCTCACAAACCCAACTCTCTACATTTCTAATGATCGAATCACCCACTACAAGGAGCCCCCCACCTCCCCGAGGGGTATCCTCAGTGCAAGAGGATAGCTGATCACCAGTTAAGGAAGGGATCCCATCGAAGGGAGCATCTTCCCCCACCTCAGACTGGCACCCTCCGTCCCCAAGACCTTCATTCTCCATGACATCTGAAGAGATGTCACCTTGGGAGTGGGACCTGGCTGTTAAGTCCCTGAAAGCCTCGTCTGTCACCCTCTCTGCCTCTTTCAGCTTCTCCAGGTCTGCCACCTTGGCTTCAAGAGAACGCACACGTACCTTGAGTGCCAGGAGCTCATTGCAGCGAGGGCACACCCACGACTTCTGTCCTAGTGGCAGATAGTCATACATGTGACACTCAGTGCAAAACACTGGAAAGCCCCCATCCCCCTGCTGGCTTTCTGCCTTCATATCTGATTTGTTTAGATATTTAAATATTAAGCTTTTAGTCAGTGCCCCCCTGGAGCTATCTGCACGTACTATCTGTCAAATATGTCCTTAGTGGCGCGCGCCGCTGCTTCCAGAGTTCCAGAGACTGAACTAAAGCCCCACCTCTCAGGACAAAAGCCCCACCTCTCAGGACAAAGAGGAACAAGAGATGAACTCTGTTAACCCCTGTTAAGCCCCACCTTCCAGATTCAGCAGCCTTAGCTCACAGGAGCCTTACAAGGAGAAAAAGAGATAACCCCTGTTAAAATACACTGTTTTAAAAGCTGTGGCTTTGAGAAAAGCCCTCCAAAATGAACACCAGCAGGTCACTCTGCTCTTCCTGGCCAAGTCTTCTTCCCACTGCTGCTACTCCTCTCTGCTGGTTCCAGAGACTGAACTAAAGCCCCACCTCTCAGGACAAAAGCCCCACCTCTCAGGACAAAGAGGAACAAGAGATGAACTCTGTTAACCCCTGTTAAGCCCCATCTTCCGATCATCATTGTTGGTTAGGAGAAGATCTAAAATAGTCGATTCACTTGTTGCCTCTTCCAACTTCTGGACAATAAAACTGTCCACAGGCAAATGAGGCATTTGTTGGACCTTAGTCTTGGCAGAGTTTGACTCCCAACAAATATCAGCATAATTGAAATTTCCCATTACTACTGCTTCTCACCTTTTTGAAAGTTTTGGTCATCTGTTCCAGGAAGGCATCATCCAGTTCTTCAGTCTGGGTTGCGGGTCTGTAATAGACCACTACAATGAGATCACTGTTGTTTCTCTCCTCCTTATTTTTTACCTAGATGCTCTCAACCTGGCTTCCAGGATTTAAGTCATGGACCTGCTCACAGGTATAATTATCCCTGATATATAATGCTATTCCTTTTCCTCTCATAGTTGGTCTATTTCTCTGAAATTGTTTATATCCCTCAATTGTTACATTCCAGTCATGAGATTTATCCCACCAGATTTCAGTGATACCTATTATACCATATTTGCTTTGTCATGTTAAGAGTTCAAGTTTGTCTTGTTTATTTCCCATGCTCTGTGCAATATTGTAGAGACATCTAAGGTCATGGTTCATTCCCCCTGGCTGCTTATTGATGGTTTTCCCCCTCCCACTGTTGGGTTCTTGACCCATTTACTCAGTTCTTTCTATAACGTTTGGACTATTATCTCTTTCACTTGATGAACTCCTGCCCCCTTGAATACTGTCTCTCTCCCATCAGCTATATGTCTTTTGATCACTATCAGATTTGAAACCTAGACCTTTTTCACCTACCCTGCTTAGCCCTATGGCTTCTCCCAGTCCCATAAAGTTTGCTTTACCCTTCACACCCCATATTTTTCAATCTGTAACAGTTGTTAGCCCTGTTTCTTGGACACCCATCTCATATTTCCACAACAAGATCAGGGTCCTAGGTGATGGAGGCTACTAATTCCACCAAGACCTCATAATCATCTTACTCAAAACAGACCTTATGCTTCTCCCCTATGATTGGTCATCCTTGCCCTTCCATAGTACAGCCTCTCCACCCTCTTATTTTTATGACTTTTATACAACATCCTACAACTCTCCAGGCAACTTACAACTGAATATATATCACTTAAAAGCCCTGACCTGGTTAGCAGAGTTGACCCTGGTTAGTATTTGGATGGATAACCTCCAAGGAATACCAGGTCATGACATAGGCAGGCAATGGCAAACCACCTCTGAACATCTTTTGCCTTGAAAACCCTGGGTCTCCATAAATCAGCTGTGCCCTGACAGCTCACACACACAAAGTATAAAAGCCACTATAAACATATAATCTACTCAGTGCATTGCATTAAACAAAGTATTAAACTATATCAGAGAACCAAGGTGCCTTCCTTAAAAAGCTTTTCTTCACACTGCAAGGAAACTTGCTTAGTGAGCCTATTGAAGGAAGGTGTTCCATAGTATAGGTGCCACCATGGAAGAGACTTTTATTCAAGTGCTGTTTTTGAAGCACAAAAGTGCATAAACAAATCACAGGAAAGAAGCAAGGAAGAGTGCAGTCTGAGAAATTCTTAAAACCCAGACTTGTTCACTACAATATAATTGTTAGAACAGAAAAAAAAACTTCATTAGTACAGCAATACACCAACCAATCACAAATATATGAATGCAAAGAAAGATGGCATCAGATTAAGGGAAACTAGAGATCTCATACAGTTTTCCTTTTATGATTTCTATTCCTTTCCATTAATGGAGAATGAAGAAATACAGCTCAGTGGAAAGACACATCTTTATACATATGCAGTCCTCGGCCATATCACTGGCATTTCCAGTAAAAGGATTTCAAGCAGCAAGACTGGGAAAGATGTCTATGTTTGACAGTCTGCGGAGAGTTGTTGCCAGTCAATATAGATGCTACTGGGCTACAGCTAAGTAGACCAGGTTTTTTTTCAGTCAGTACATTATAAGGCAAATTTAGATTCCCAACAGCCCACAAGTGGTTCTTACCCCCACCTCAGATGTCTGCCCCCATGTAGCACTGCTAGTCACATTTTTTCAGCCACCTCCAGAAGAGGCCACCCTATCATGGAAATTTCCTTTACTGGGTTGCAGTGGTCCAAATTGGGCTTAGGGATAGGTCAGCATACCAAAGATAACAATAACATTCAGACCAGGCCTGAAAGGACTACTGACTTATGGTAAGGAGTACAGTGACTACATATTATTCTTAGAACATGCATTTTTAAAAATCTGCTAACTGAAGTATGGGTTCTTGTCTCTTATGGGTTCTTATCTGAATACATAAATGAGCTCATGCTATTAAAGTAGAGAATACACTTCTGTTTAAATTGGATTTTAAAAGAATGGCCTAATTTTTAGTCTGTCACAGGAACATATGTGATTGCTGTACAAAACAAAAGGCTACCAGACTTTTATGCTTCATCAAGTACTATGTCCAGATTGCAGTTTCTATTGCAAAACCATAATGGATGAGGCTTAAGTATGTTAATTATGTGAAACAATTCCACATGTATTTTAATATCAGTAATCAACAATAACTTAGCAAAAAAAATAGCAGACACCCTTTCCTTCCTTCTGTCCCTATGAAATGGATATATCAGGATGCAGGGATTTTCTTCATAATGAACGGTGTTGGGCATACACAAAAATAGACAGGGAGGTATACAAAGCACACACTGGATTGCCAAATGAACAGCAAGATCTCAGAAACCAGGAGATAAGAACTAGTTTTCCTGCCACCTGTTTGTGATGGGTCCAGAATGGACCCAGTCCACAGAAGGGGCAACATTCACTTGAATGGGATGAACATGCGCTTCAGAGATTGAGCTTCTAGTAGACATATAAGTAGACATGTTGCCCAAGCATGGTATACTCAAAGATGGACTAAGACCCTGGATTAAACTTTGTGGGCAGCTGTGAATTCTAGCATGCTTCAATGGAAGATATTTCCAATCTATACCTATAGCGAACCCTCATTTCTCATAACAATTCCAATTATTATTCAATTATTAATGCAATGGAGGGGAACAACATACCTTTAGCAAATATAGTGTTATTGCAAAAAGGTTGATCTTTATCCCCACACTTTTGGAATACACAGTTCTAAACTTTAGTCCATTTTATTCTGAGATAAGAAACGGATCTTTTCTGAATTGATGAATTTCAGCACACATCCTTCTCCCACAAAGGACATAAGTAAGTAGGACCCCAGAATCTGAATACAGGGCCTACCACTAAACACATAGATTCCATTTCACATATTGAAACTTGACAAAAACAGGAAAAACACAAAAGCGTAAATATTGTACTCCAGGTCAAAAATATTAGTTATTTGAGTGCCAGTGACTGAACTTTCTTTCAGAATGTGTTATAATTTGTATTGTAAAAGGGAGAGGTGGGAGA
The DNA here is from genome assembly GCF_021028975.2 of Sphaerodactylus townsendi. Classification (NCBI taxonomy): domain Eukaryota; kingdom Metazoa; phylum Chordata; class Lepidosauria; order Squamata; family Sphaerodactylidae; genus Sphaerodactylus; species Sphaerodactylus townsendi. The sequence continues at coordinate 83,361,626 of NC_059426.1, read as the reverse complement.
AATAAGGTAACACTGATATTCTCTGGCAAATGAAATGTAAGCTGTGCCACCAGAAACAAGCATTTGGCTGAGACAGTCCTACGGTTAAGGAAAGTTTACATTCAATTGGAAGCCTGGAAGCCAAGAACCAGGTATCTGGCTCCACACAGCCACAAATACTGCGGTTGACTAAGAGGAAGCCAATTCTTTCAGAACCAGTCTTCATTTTGCACCAAGCACAGTGGCCTCCAGTCACTTCCAAAGAACCCAGCCTTTTCAGAGGTGACTGGGCTTTGCACAAGGGTGCAGTACCCATAACCATCCCAGCTTCATTACCTGTCCATTACTGACTATGCTGTTCTCAGCAGTGCCATCTAGTCTAGCAGAAAATGATGGGCTACCATGGTGACTTTTGATTGTTTCATCATCAGCAAGGATTCAGTCAAACAGTGTGTTATTCTGGGAAAGCACTGGGGGTTGGGATCCGTTTCCATTGTTAATATTCTACTGCAATCAGAAAGCAGAGATCAGGCTAGCTACCCAATTCTGTGATTTAAAACAGACGCACTACCCTGAACACACTTCGGTGGTCTCTTTCCCGGAAGAACCTGTCTCCATTGCCCTGCAAATCTGCGGCTGGGCTTTCCAACACGTTACATTAGGAAGGGGGGAAAAACACCCTATCAGTGTTTCTCTCTACATCAAAAGCCCATCGACTGAGTCCGGAAGGACAGTACGATAGACTCCGCTAGTTGTTTGGGCTAAGCGGGACGTTAACTGCCGGGGTGGGGGGTGGGGGTGGGGGGGTGCTAATACTATGGGAAGCGCTTTGATTTATTTATTCGTAATTTGCAGACGACGCAGGAAAAACCTGGACCAGAGCCGCGCATGCTTGCCACCCCCTCCCCACCATCACCACAAGTACCAGGTCCCCCGCTTTTGCTCGCCTGGCTGGCTGAGGACTGCGTTTTTGCTCCGGCTCGCCAAGCTACACTAGCCGCCGCCGCCCCCGTTCCTCAAGCCTGCCCACCCTTAAGCTGCTGCTAGCGGGGCCACCTTTCAAGGAAGCCGCTGCAGCAGGCTGCCAAGAAGAGAGTGCCTGCAGAAAACCAGAGGAGCTAAGCAGAGCAGCCGCGCACCGCTGGGGACCCGGCCGCGAACAAACCTGCGCTCAAACAGCCGCAGGAGCCTCGCCTCGCTCCTCACCCGAGCACCGCTGGTCCAGCCCGCCAGCCAGCCAGCCCGCGCGAGCGCGCCAGGCGCCTTTTTGTTTTTCCCCCAGGGCTTCCCGCCCACAGCTCTGACAGGGCTGCGCGCGCTGCCCGGCTGCCCTTCCTCCTGCCATGCCGCGCTCACATCGGCCCCGGCCTCCAGCCGTACCTGTGCAGTCCCGCCGCCGCGCTTCCACTCTGGAAAGAAGCAGCCGGCGGGGAGGGGGGGGAGGGCAGGCAACACTCCGGTTGCTGAAGAAACCCCCGCCAGAAGAGCAGCTGCAAAGGCGGCAGAGAAAGGAAGGTGGTGTGCGCGCGCTCTTCTTACCCACTGCAAAGCCCCCCCCCCCGCCCGCCCGCCCGCCCGCCCGCTTCGTCCTCCTCCTTTTCCCGGCTCAGCCAGCCTAGTCTGCAAAGCCCCCCCACCCAACTCCATGGTGCAAAGCAGCGATCCACAGCCCCCGAACGCTGCGGAACTCCACCCCGTGGCACATTGCATAGCCCATCCATCCGTGGGGTGTTGGACAGCGCCAAGCGGGAATGACTGCAAATGCTGTTCCCCCTTTATACTGGAAAAGCTTAGAAATGCTGCCGGCACCTTTCCGAGCCCCAAGCGGCACTAACAATTGTACCATGCAAAGCTCGAAGCATAGCAGGTCGGACTCGCAGACACAAACGTTTGGAGTTAGGAGCGGGTATTCAGCAGCGGTAAGCCAAAGGCACTCTGCACATGCTGACTCCTTCACAGTCCAGAGCTGAGCAGTGGCACTGAAGAGCGGGTTGGGAAATCAGTTCCTCTTTACTACCTATACCAACAGTCTCCTATTTCATGCCGTAAAACCTTCCTGACACCCTGCAGAAGTCCTACTTACTGAAAATCTCAGTTTTCCACATAGTGCAAATGTGCCTCCACAAGTCCACATGCTATAGATCCCATATTCTGATGCCACTGTGTTTATTATACCTAGACTCTGCTAGATTAAATATATTATATAGTATTTACACAATGCCTTCAGCCTTGAGACAGATTTCAACCTACTGAAACTCATTTTCTCCCTCACTGACACAGTTCTAACCCTATTTTCCTAACTGCAGTCCCTCCCCTCCACACCCACACACCAGGTACAGGTGAATTTTTGACTTCTAGACTAACCAAGTACAGCAGATGTCAAAAGGCAGGCTCCATTCATCGTCCCTCTGTGTCACTCACACACACACACACACACACACACACACACACACACACACACACACACTCATTTTATTGCTTGAGGTAATGTTTTTGTGGCAGGTGAAAAGAAGATATGTCTTGGGGGAGGAAAAGGGTGATGTCTTAAGTGGGGAAAGTCCCATTCTCCCTGTTTATGGAGATAGCCCTGGGAAGGGCTGCATGGTTAGCTGGCAGAATCAGTAACAACAGCAACCCACTTCCCCCATTAAAACTGTTCTCCCCTATATCTCTGTTTCTTTTCAGCTCAGTGGGTTGATTGACAGAAAGCCTTTCAAGGCCACCCACGCACACAAACAGAGCCAGAGGAATGGTGAAGGAGGAAAAAAAACCATGAATGAAATATTCAGGCTGCAGAAATGCCCAGAAGCAAGAGAAGGCCAGGGAAGGGAAAGGGGACACCAACTTCCCAGAGAACAACAGTATCTACAGTCCTCTGTTCTCTCTTACAGACAGCCTCAAAGACAGTATAATTTTCATACATGCATATCATTTAGATAGAGATATATTGCTACACACACTAAAATGCCCACAGCAAAGAACAACTGCCAGTTCTGTTCATGCCAGCCCTGGGGGAACTGTGGCAGCCATAGGAAATACTTGATGCTTCTACCCATTATGTTTTCCAGACAGCTAAGGTTCAGGATTCAACTTTTGGCATGTTGCCTCAAGAGGCACATTTCCAGTGGCATGTCAGAAGTTGATCTTATGCAGGGAAGAGAATTAACACAAAAGACAAGACATGAAACTGGGGCCATTCTGCATAGAAGGCATTTGCCAGGAGAATCACATTCCTTACATGAGCATACATGTCAGAATTCTGCTCTACAGGATTTCCTGGGGGCTGCTGTCCATTCAGCAGATATAGACAGATATAGGAGAACACAGAATTTACAGTTGCAATGCCAGTTCTGTGGAATGGTTTACCTTAGGAAGTAGGTATGTAAGGTACTATCACTACTGACATTTTTCTGATGAATGTTGGTTGTCTAGAATCCAGTGTTTGGATTCTGCATTACTATGTTTACTGGGTTGTTTCATTTTACTTTTTAATATTTGTAGTCGTGCACGCGGAGTCACCGTAAGAACGAGACGAGACGCGGAGATATCATCTGGTGGAGAGAGCCAGCAGCGGGAGCGCGGGGGTCCGTGATCCTGGCAACTCTGCCGCGTGCTAGTTCCTGACACCTTTTATTAGGGTTTCTCTGGGGGCGGGCAAAGGGGTGGATCGGCGGGAGGCCGGGAGAGCGGGAGAACTGGAGGCCGGGAGATCGTCAGGTGATGCATGATCTCATCGGGCTGGTACGTGCAGGAGGAAGCGTCCGTGTCTGGGCCTAATCCACACCTGGGGGCAAGGGCCCATTATCCCTTTGTCTGGGACACCTGGTGGCTGTGAGCCAGGTAGTTCATGACCTGTGACTCACCGGGGGGGTGGGGGATGGGGGAGCGGGTGCGACCAGAAGGCCGTAGTTGGGCCGGCATGCCAAGCGCTCTGCCTACGGTTCTGCTGGGTCAGCGGCTCATCCCTACAAATATTGTGAAGGAATATTAACTTGAGCCCTAATGTAGATGGCCCAGGCTAGCCCAGTCTTATCAGATCTTGAAGTTAAATAGAGTCATCACTGGTTAGTATTTGGATGGGAGACAACCCAGGAAATGTAGAGGGAGGCAATTGCAACCCACCTCTGAACATCTTTTGCCTTGAAAGCCCTACTGGGTTGCCATTGTCTGCTGCAACTTGATGATACCTTACCCACACATACCAACTTAAACATTAACAATGCATTAAAAATATATATTGCACCACAAGAGCCAGTGTGGTGTAGTGGTTTAGAGTTGGTGGACTCTTATTTTCAGAACTGTATTTGATTCTCCACTCCTCCATGTCAGTGGCAAACTCTAATCTGGTGAACTAGATTTGTTTCCCCACTCCTACAAATGAAGCCTGCTGGGTGACCCTGGGCTAGTCACAGTTTCTCAGAACTCTTTCTGTGCCACTTCCCTCACTATATGTCTGTAGTGGGGAGAAGAATGGAGGAGTTTGTAAGCTTTTGAGACTCCTTGCAATTGAAAAAAAGTGGGGTATAAATCCAAGCTATTCTTATTATTTCCTTAAAGAGATCCATGTGATAAGCAAGTACAATCCTTTCATGCATTCATGTCCAATTCAAGGTATTCTATTACTCCAAGGTACAGTTTTGTTCCTGAACAGTACAACATTGATTCTTGGGAAATGACCCAATTTCCTAAGATACTATCTCTTTCTATCTTTCAGGAGAAACTGTTTCTGGGAATAGTGTTGGGTCAGATTTTTCACATATTCAAGCTGAAATCACACTTTCCTCCTCCAAAGGGGGGGGGGGGGCGGAGTCCTGATTTTCAATGCAACCTTAAGCAGAGTTGTACCTTTCTAAATCCACTGAAGTCAATGGGCTTAGAAGGGTTTAAATACTTGCACTGTTTTATCTCCCTTCCCCCACTTTTTGCCTACTTACAGCCATTAGAAAACAAAGATTTTTTTAAATAGTTTATTAGAATAATGGAGAAAGCAGTTTAATTTTGCAGGGTTTATTTTTATGTTGCATCAATGAATGAAATGTGCACAGAAAGTTGAAGAAAGGCATTCCTTACATTTCTTGTCTCCATTTGAAATCCCTAGAATCTTGCTGGTTTCTTCAGTCTTAGTGGGCTGGAGATGTAAATGAATCTAATTTGCATTTAACTTCAGTGTTATTGTGGAGAAAGTTTAGAAGGTGGAACATCAGCAAATAAAGTAAAAATAATTTATGCCAGTTTTTTTGCATAGTAACTTCCATAATTATGTGATCAACAGTTACAAAGAGAAGCAGGGTGGGGATGGTATTGCTATAATCAGTAAGGCTTCTGATTTTAGAGGTAACCATACACCATTTGCTCTAACCTGGGTAGCCCAGGATAGATCTTGTCAGATCTCAGCAGCTAAACAGGGTCAACCCTGCCCCATAGCAAACACCTTGTGAGGTAGGTTGTGCTGAGTGGGGTCTGGGAGAACTATGCTGAGAAAGTTCTGAGAGAACTGTGACCCAGCAGGCTTCATATGTAGGAAAAGGGAAACAAACCTGGTTCACCAAATTAGTGACCACTGTGGAGAATCAAACCTAGATCTACCAGATTAGAGGCCACCACTATACCATGCCAGCTCCACCACTTGAAAAACAGAATTGCGTGTGTGTGGCATGGTGAGACTTGCTCTGGGCTTTGGGTTTAGTTGCCATAGATACCTATAAAGCATAAAAATACATTCATGGGGAACTTGCTTTAAAATTCAGATATTTGGAGGATAAGCATAGAGGTGACTTGCAGAGCTGGCTGGACTGGCAATTTCCTGTTTGCGGGGGGTGAGAGGAAGGAACATCCACGCTCTCTCACTCCAGGTTGTGCCATTGTGGGTTGTCATAACTTATAGATTTTTGTTTGAAAAACCAACTTTTCAAACCAGTACTAAAAATGCTGTATGCATGTTTATCATTTAAGAAGTCAAGCCAACATTCTGTATTTCTGATTAGCCTGGGTGGAGCTAGTTTCAGCTTTTTCCTGGTACTGTTCTGAACACTGCAGAAGCTTGTAAATTCAGATGAACTATAAAGGGTAGTGAGCAGTGGTGGAATTCAGCAGGTTTGCACCACTTCGGCAGAACCAGTTGTTAAAATGGTGCTTGTAAACAACCAGTTGTTAAATTATTTGAATCCCACCACCAGAACCGGTTGTTAAATTATTTGAATCCCACTACTGGTAGTGAGGCAGAAAAAGTACACGTGTGTACTTTGGACAATGTCACCTCTATAAAAACCTCCAAGTTTCTAAACAACTATTACCTATACACAATTCAAGGGTACCAGACTCAGCTGTAGCCAGGGCACTGAGGCCCTTTCCGCAAAACACAGGGAGAGCAGGTTGCAGGCGGGATAAAGGAACCTGCTCTCCCTCTTACCCCGTTCGCACACCTCCACGCAGGCAGCAACTGAAGTCCACAGAGGCAATGTGGGCTGCCCTTTATCTTTTTGAAATATACTCACCTCCCATGCTGCATAGCCACCAGGGAAAGCACGCATGGCCCCTACAGCCATGCTGATGTGTCACACTGCTGCAAGACATTCCTGCAACCCCACATGTGTAGTGGCCAGTCCTCCGTCCTTGTTGGAGAGTGGTGATGAAATCACCCTCCCGCATCCTCCTCTCAATCTCTCCACCAGTAGTGAAGGAATGTGCTGTGGGTCACGGGATGACAGCAGCTGTTCTTCAGAGGAGGCAGAACAAGCACAACTGTTCAGCCCAGAAGCATCACTCCACACTGACAGTCCAGTGCCAGAACTATCTGCTGATGATCCAAGACATTTTCAGAGTCCACTCCCAGTATTCCAAGCAAGCAGTTCCCCCAGCTCACCTTCCCCTTTAGAACAGCATCACCAAACAGTATGCCTGGACCTAGCTGAGTGTCAGGCCTGCGCCATGACAGGCCTGGCAGGCCTGGCAGTTCACATGTACAATCCTCTGCAGCTGCAGATGGCTCAGTCGTTATCATCACTCAAGTCTATGGGGGCCTCACCCTGTTTGCAAAGTAACTAGTTAAGAGTGCTTAGCCTCTCACTCCCTTATCTGCCTTCCTGAAGGAGTGACTTGAATACCCAAAATGAAAGAATCGCAAATAGCATGATTCTCAAATAACCCATTTGGGGGGCGGGATGTGGAGCAGCTTCACTTTAGGGGTGGGAGAAGTCTCCCCACCCCCTCCGAAACAGGCTTTTCCCTGTCCCCAGCCCGAATTTATTGACCTATACCGAAGGGACCTCAGTCTGGCAATTGCACAGACCAAAAAAAAGTGGAAGGGGCATTTGCTGTAAACCTTCTTTCTTCTCAAACATTGAACATTGCAAGCATTTATTCCCATATTGAACCTGGCAATCCTGCAAAACATCAGTAATTCTTTCACACATGGTCTCTTGCTTATAGGAACCACAGCAGTGTTTCTCAAATTGTATAGTATACCTGTTGGACTATTCAAAATATGGGAGGTCTATATGGGCGAAAATCCACTAATATTCTAAAAGGACAGTGCCAATTCAAGTCAGTGAAATCACAGTGATTTAAATTAGCTGCAAACTATCAGCCCTTAAGATACTATCCTGGAATATTGGATGGCAGAAAAAGGCTGGTGACCATGATTCCCCCCCCCCCCACCCCAGAAGTTTGGATATCATTCTGCACTAAGAAACTTGAGTCCAAAATAAAATAAATTTAGTAGGGTACACATCTTGTTCCATTTTGGCATCTAAAACTGGTCGTAGGGGCATTGTAGAGCAGGCTTGTGTTGCTTCATCTAGATACAGCTAATATGTGAACTTATTCTGTCTTTCTGCTCTTCTCTTGCCCAAGCATTTCTTCTCGAATTGTCTTATTTAAGTTTGCTGATCTCTCAGCCCAGTGGGATTGTTTAAATGTGTATGCTGAGAACTTTGAGCTGAAATATGCTTCAGGAGAACTTTTAGGAGATTTTAGCTCTAGAATTGGGAAGAGTGATCAACTTTTACGTAAGGCCCTGGACTCTGACCCAAATTATTCCCTTCCTAATTTTTTATTTTCTACAAGACAACTCAAAGGCCCACAAGTTAATGATGTCGGGGTCTTTTTGTATTCCATTCAATAAACTAATTTTAAATGGGTACTCACCTCAAGACTCTCCTGGCGAACATACATTTAGTTCCAATAGGGGTAGTAGTGTTATCAATTAAGTTATTGTCAATTTTAACTTGAAAAGGCATATTGTAAGCTTTTATGTAGGAGAGCGTGTTGAAAGTGATCACTGATCATAGTCTTTGAGTATGAATCACTTGAGTATGAATCCCTTTTCCAATCATCACTTCCCACTACTATCTCATGCAACAATTTACTAGTTCTCCAAAGAATTAGATGGTCTTCAGATGAGGGTATCAACCAGTTGATAAATACTGAAAGGCTAAATACTGAAAGACTAAATGAGCTAAACCAGCAATTAACAAATGCTAAAAATCTTCTCAAGGCCTTTCAGTCTTGAACCATCACTTGTTCATTTCAAAAGCAATCAGTAATGTGTCATAGTTTATTTAGAAATAATACTGATATATGGTTTGATGGTGAATGTCAAAGACTGAAATATCAATTACGAGCTGCATACCATTCTTATAGTAATAGCATACCATTCTTATCGTAATAGCAAAACAACTGTAACAAAGAACTGTTGTTCTCCCTGGTTATTTCAAACTGAAAAATTTAAAAAAACCCTTCAAAATACAATTGCTCAAAAGAAGAGAGTGGTATGTAGCAGAAATTGGGATTTATTAATTAATGTTTCCTTAGCCAAAAATAGCAAACTATTCTGATCTTTCAACTGCCCCATTTCTGTTCAGACTTGGACAGATTACTTTTTAAATATACTTCATGATTCTTCTACTACCTCTCTTGTTCAACAAGAGACAATCACACCTGATTTGCCTGAACAGCATCCAGTTAGCCCTACAAAATTTAACATCTAATTAATCATCTGAAAGTTGGAAAGACCTCGGGCCCTGGTGGGCTACCTCCTGAATTATTCAAAAATCATCTAGAATGGTGAATTCTTCTTCTGGCCTTTCTTTTCACTCTAATTGATAACACCATCGTGTCTTACACCTGGATCATGTCTTACACCTGGACTAATGCTGCTGTAGTTCCAATTTTTTAAAAAGGTGATCCTAAATTGCTGAGGAACTATTGCCCAATAGCCTGCAAACTCTATGCGAGGCATTTCCTCAGTAAGCTCACAGCCCAGATGTTTGATCAAGATCTTTTGGGCCTAGAACAGATTGGGTTCTGTTCTAGTAAATTTACCCTGGATCATTGTATTACTCTTGCTCACTTGGCAGAGAAATATAGTGATGTGGGTGGGGAAAAATATCCTCTGCTTTGCTCACTCTAAAGGAATCTTCTGTGGAATAAACTGAACATGATGAGAATGGATAAACATTTACTTTTCCTTCTCTGCAAATTACATTCTTCCACTAGCTGTCAAGTTCAAAATAGTTGACTGGGTCATTTAACACCTAAGATGCCCTCTAGTCAGGGAAGTTATTTATGTATGACCTAGTCCTTACTTTGCAAGTGTAGATGGACACTTTCCTAAACTTGGCCCTCACTTTGTCCCTCATTACTATATGCAGATGACACAGTAGTGCTGTTTCTTGAGGTTTTGGTGAAGTTTTAACTGGCATTACAGGTAATGACATTGACCCAGTAAAATAGTTTAAATATTTGGGAGTTTATTTTCAGTTTATAACAGCTGGACAGCACAATGGAAACAAGCAATTAACTTGGGCAAGTGCAGTATGTCTGCTGTTGCTCTTTTTTCTAATGTGAAGGGTAGCTAATATGCACTTGCAGCAAACAATATTTTTAATGCTAAATCAGTAACCCAATTATTTTATGGAATTCCCATTTGGATTAGCATTTTCAGCCCAAACGTTGAGCAAATTCAGGGATATTTTTTGCTCCCATCTATATATATAAAAAGCTAACAGTGTTTTTGTTGATGACAGTATACCTCAGTAACTGCTGGGCCAATTCCTCTGAAAATTCCCAGCCACTATAGTCAGCCAGGCGAGAGTGTTTTTAGATGGTCACATACCTGAAATTTCACACCTGGCCCAGGTAAAACGCCTTTTTCCTGGCGCTCCCTGGTGAAGGACATGCAGCTGCCTGTGTGTAACTGTCACCCTTAGAATGTTCGTGCTGCTTAGAATGTTCACTCAGACGGCCAGATATGAGCAGTGGAAACAGTACATAGGCAGTAACTCGAGTGGAAGTGAAACACATACACACACATACACATGATGGAGAGGGAAGGGAAGGGTGGCATGCAAGGGAAGAGAGGGAGGGAGAGGAAAGGGATGGAGGGGGAGGCATGTAAGGGAAGAGAAGTGAGAGAGGGGAGACAGTGAGGGGTGGCATGCAAGGGAGGGGAGGCAGGAGGCCCAGCATCTTGATATGACCCACCCACCCTAGCGGAGGGAAAGGGGAGGGAGGGGTGGCATGCAAGGGAAGAGAAGTGAGGGAGGGAAGAGAGTGAGGGGCGACATGCAAGGGATGAGAGGGAGGGGCCAGGCACCCTAGATCCCTTGAATACTGTGGTTACAGTTAAGAAAACCAGGCACGCATTACTCAGGAGTAAGCTCGGTACAGCAACTGTGACATGCTTTGAATGGCTGCGTCGCGCCCCTCAGAGGGTTTCCTCAGAAGCGACACCCATTGCCACCAACCAAACTTACTCCCAGGTAAAGGATCATGACCAGCCAACCTAGATGTGTGGGAGGAGTGCCTTTCCATTTCCCCTCCCAAAGGAATGCGGGCACACATCAATGACATCGCACAGTATCAGGTTGCGTGTTTGCATGAGCACGTACTGCTAGCCTCTGCAATTGATTTGCTGCTACTGTTCCTTTTCCATTTCACCACAATAAGCCACAGCAACGCGTGGCTGGGCCCCGCTAGTATTTATTGTGAAGCTTTTAGCTTGTTTACATATTGTGATGGCAAATGGCCAATGCAATACAATTTTATTCTTCTAATACTAATGTGCAACCATATATTTGGAGACTGGACAGAACCTTTTAGAGATAAGAGCTTGACTTCTAACCCTGAAATTCTGGCTATGCCTCCTTTATAGAACAGAATTCCCTAGCTATATGCTGTATGTGCTGTCTGATTCCCTTCTATCTAATCTGTCACATCTAATTTTGCAGAAAATACAGCCTATTTGTATCCTTCTCAGTTCTCTCCTTATGTTAGAAGACTCTCAAGCTTTTAGATCCTTCAAACAGAGACTTCTGGATACTGAAAAACAAGCTATCTGTTCTTTAGCAAACAAGACATGCACCCTGCTGGAGTTTGGTATTATACCTGATCATGGGATTCTAAGATTCTACTTTTCATGCTTAGCATGAAAGTTAAAGAGTCATGGTGTGATGCTTGATGCCTCCCTATCAATGGAGGCTCAAGTCACACATGTTTTCTGTCACCTGCACCAGGTGAGATTATTGCTGCCCTACTTGTCCCAAACTGACTTAGTACAGAGACTCATGCAATGGTCACCTTTAGATTGGGCTACCCAACTCACCATCTGGGTTTTAATTGTTGTTATTTATGGTTTTATGTTTTGATTGTATTTTAAATGTTGGAAGCCACCCTGAGCCCACAAAGAGAAGGGTGACACATAAATAGAATAAAATAAATAAAAACAAGCATCTCCTCAATTACACTGAGCTTTTATGTTTGCAAGATTTAATGCCCTACCCATAGCAGTTCTTTTTTATCATGAAATACTCTGTCCATGCAGATTTAGAAATCTTGAATCTGTATTCCATATTCTATTTTATTATGAGTTCTATGTTAAAATGCTGGATTCTTTCATTAGTCCCCTCCTGTACAACTTTCATGGATATTCCAGTGAGAGGCTTAATTTTACGCCTTTTGTCAGACCATCATCCTTATAGTATCTGTTTAGTAATAAGGTATCTGTGAAAGGAGGGGGTCACAAGGGGTGAAACTCCCAGCTTCCTTAAACCCAAAGGCAAAAAATGTTCCCTAATTCTCCAAAAATCTTTTCTTCACACACACACACACACACACACACACACACACACACACACACACACACACACACACACACACACACACACACACACACACACTCACACTCACACTCACACTCACACTCACTCTCACTCTATAACCTTTTTGGGTTCTCACCAATTGTCCTACCCTGTACTTCTTTAAAAATAAATGTACTTGGGGAACTAAGATGATCCCCCCATCTCTCTCTCTCTCTCTCTCTCTCTCTCTCTCTCTCTCTTTGTTTTACCTCAGTAACCACGCAAGAAGCTTTTAAAAGTAAAATAGAATAATTTTATTAAACACTTCAAAGGAATAGGATAGGAGGGAATATTGGTCATAAGAAAAGAAGCAATTGTATATAGAAGAAGAAGAGTTTGGATTTATATCCCCCTTTCTCTCCTGTAGGAGACTCAAAGGGGCTTACAATCTCCTTGCCCTTCCCCCCTCACAACAAACACCCTGTGAGGTGGGTGGGGCTAAGAGAGCTTCAAAAAGCTGTGACTAGCCCAAGGTCATCCAGCTGGCGTGTGTGGGAGTGTACAGGCTAATCTGAATTCCCCAGATAAGCCTCCACAACTCAAGCGGCAGAGCTGGGAATCAAACCCGGTTCCTCCAGATCAGAGTGCACCTGCTCTTAGCCATTGCTCTTAGCCACTATGCCACTGCTGCTCCATATACAAGTATGAAGTTGTTTTCAAAGTTCAGCACAGATGGTGTCTGGCTGATTATTACAATTTCAGTTGGTCATAGAATTCTTAATGCTTTACAATATAACTTTCAAGATGTTTCACAGATTTAACCCAACCTAGCACTCAGATGTTCATGTGTTAACTCTTGTTCTTATAAATTATACGGAAAGGAGTAGTCTCCCAACTCACTTTCACTTCAGACTTCTAAACTTTAGGATCACTTCATAATATTTGAAGTAAAAGAACTAGGGATGGGAATTCTTATCCTACATGCAGTGTAAATTCCCTTTCTGACTAGAGAAGGGTCCCTCTCTGACACAAACTTTTTGTCAGTTCCCTCAGTTCTACCCACTCTGCACAGAAGCCAAACTAGCTCTGCTCTTAAAACCCGGGCTACGAATTCTTCTCCCTAGAAATAAATTTCCCTTCTTGGCTACAGCAGGATATCTTTTTCCTCGGTACTCTCTTCCTACCAGCACCACAGTTCTTTCACAGGTACTAAACATGTCTGTTCTCTCTGAAACTCAGAGTTGAATTCCTAATCCTGTCAGAAACTCTGACTTCTTCTAAAACTCCATCCAGTCACAGCCTGTCACTCACACACTCAGCTCTGTGGGGGATTAACACTTTACAGTCAGCTTTGCCTGTTCTTTAGGTCCATCACAGTATCTTTTAATTGCTGTGAGGATTTAGGATCATAAGATTAAATCCTTTGATGGAGGACTTTTCTTTTTGTAATGCTAAAATAGCATTTTTGTTCTTTCTTTTATGTTTATAATTTATGCCACTAAAGGTTAATGACTGTAACGTCGGAGCTATTTTCTTTGGATAACTGTTTATGAATCCTATCCTAATAAAAAACATCCCAAATTTTTCCTTTTCACTCCTGAGGAGAATCCTCCACCATATAGTTTATAGCTCATACAGCTTTATCTATTAACTTCTGAGTCAATGTTAGTTCTTAACTGTCAGTTTTATAACTGCCATTCTCAGAATTCTGATCAAACTCTCTGTAACTTACAGGGGTTCTACAACCAGGACAACTCTTTAGAATACTGCTGTCCATCACAGCTCTAGTCTCTGGATATAAGTATCCACAGATTACGCAATGCTAAGAGTTAGATATGTTGATGGCTATTTGCTGCTCATTTCTTTTCTAGGCCAGTGACCCAGAACAGTGGACTGCATTTTTTCAATGGGAGCTAATAGTTAGTTTTTTTAGTGTTAGATATCTCTAAAGTGCTATTGTTCAGGGATCCATCGGTACTTGGAACTGCTGCCTTGTAGGACTGCCTCTTTGCCTTCACGTGCTCTTCTCTCTTTTTTAAAAAGTCTAGTGAAATTTATTGTTTGTCTGTTATTTCTTGTTTTAAGTAACAGCTAAGTGCAGAGATCCCATACATGATGTACATGGGCACCATGGCATCTGCTGACACTTCTTCTGATACCTACCAAGTGTTTTTAGAAAATATGTGGAGTCAAGTGCGGCTTTTGCTCAGTAAGATTTGCTTCACTATCCAGATTTTTAAAAATGTAACTGTTCTGTTCCCCAAGTAAAACAGTCTTAGGTGCCCTGTACTTGGCCAGAACAGAGTGGGACACTCACAAGCAAGGTGTAACAGTTAAAAAAAGAGAGATTTATTGCTAGAAGAATTGAAACTCTAACTCCTCCTAAGGTCTGACTAAAATAAAGTACTTGCTTGACTGGAACAACTTGAAGCTTGAGACTTTGATTCTTTCTTGACTTCTTCCAAGAAAGTCCACTTTCTGCTTTCTCTTGGTTCCTTCAGTGTCCTTTATCTTGACTCGACTTCCTGTAACACCTGAACTTTTATATTCCTTATGCGTAAGAGATATTGCAGCCTTCCAACTTCGCTGGCACCTTAGACTAAATTAACTAAACTGAACAGAAGCACCACTTGGTAATGAAAGGAAGACTGCCTCTAGGAGGATTTCTTAAAGGGACAGGGTCTAACTACAGTTCCCTCTCAAAGAACACTATACAAAAGAACTAAATCCATTATAACTAAAGGGACAACTGAGACTTAATAAGAATATAACAAGAGTTTCTCTGGGGGCATGACAGTTGCTTTGATTTTAACAATGTTTGCAGCTGCCACTACAACACAAGACTCTACACTATTACTGAAGTTAACCTGTGAAAAATAAATAAATCACAATAAATCTGTTTGTCTTTATGGCACTATAAGGATTTTTTTTTGCTATTTAGCTGCAAACTATATAGTTACAAAATATGGATTGCAATCTTTTGTTAAACTCGTTTGCCGACAATCAGATATAATTAGTTGATATTTTCTCACTAATAGTCATAATTGAGGATGTTTTACTTAGTGTTAAAAACGTGGTTAGTATTTTGGGCAGAAAGGGATCTAATAAATGAGCTGATTGTGTGACAGGATTTTTTTTATCGTGTGTCTGCTTAATTTCATTGCCTATCTATCTATCTATCTATCTATCTATCTATCTATCTATCTATCTATCTATCTATCTATCTATCTATCTATCTATCTATCTATCTATCTATCTATCTATCTATCTATCTATCTATCTATCTATCTATCTATTATATAATATATCTATAACTAGATAGATAGATAGATAGATAGATAGATAGATAGATAGATAGATAGATAGATAGATAGATAGATAGATAGATAGATAGATAGATAGATAGATAGATAGATAGATAGATAGATTTGAAATTTTCACACAACGTCGCATTCGCATGCGGCCAGGTTTCCATACTGTTTCCACACCTCCTGTTGTGTACATGTCACAACTGTGCCAGTTATTGTGTACATGCCACACCTGTGACAGTTAGAACCACAGTTCTGTTCCGCAATAGCGCCATCTGCTGGCCGTCAAAGCAACACCCTCTGATACAAGGGAACCAACCATGCCTTCCTTGAAAACTACTGCCTTATGGAGTGAAAGGAATGGGGCCCGTCATCTGGTCATGACCCACCCACCCTAGCGGAGGAAGGGGGAGGTGAGGGAGGGTCCGGGGTTTGCTGGACCAAACGCTCTGAAATTTGAACACAACGTAGCTCATGCCTCCCAGAGTTTTTTACGCTAGATAATTCGCCTGCAAGGGAAGGGAGTAAAAGGGACAGGATCAGCCACCTGCACATGGCCCACCCACCATAGCAGAGGACGGGGAATGTTAGGGAGGGACTGGCCAGGTTGCTATGCAAGGGAACGGGAGAGAGGGAGGGGAGCAAGGGGCCCCTTGCCACTCCCCTCCCTTGCAAGCATTGCGCAATGACACATGTTCGAACCGTTCGCGTCCCCTTTTCTTTCTTTTCCACTTCACCGGACTCAGCCACAGCAACGTGTGGCCAGGCCCGCTAGTTATCACTAAAAACATAGTGTATTTTTTCATGTCACTCCTGCATATGTATGGTAAAGGCTGGTGTATTTATCAAATGGAAAGTCTTCCATATATCCAGCATGTTGTTGAACGGCTGTCTGTATTAGTAACTTGTGGCTGGTGACAGTAAGCATGGAAAATATTCATCTGAGCTTCAGAGCTTCATGGCTAGTCTTGTGGGGGGGTGAGGGAGAATTTGTGGGGGGTGGGGGGTGAGGGAGAATTATTTTTCTTTCCTGCATATTGCTGACATGGTGTGCCTACGCTTACAGATAATTTTTATTTTAATGTGTAAAGTGAATGCTTGGGAGAGGGGTTATTTTCTTCAAAGAATTTCTTGAGCAGACTGTATGGAGAGGCAGCATGGAAATAAATGAATACATAAATGGCAGAGGCACCTTTAAAAAATTAAGCAAAATGCACTTGACAAAAGTCCACGTACAAAGAATACAATAGGGACTTGTTGAACTTCACACTTATTTATCTACATCAATTTAAAAGAGTCAGGAAACAGAAAAAATACTGCAGCAAAGCATGAAGGGATAGGTAGAACTATCATCTTCACTCCATAGCAACAGACCAAGTCAGTAACTAGGGGTGGAGCAACTAAACCCACAAAATATTACAAAGCTACCTATAATGAGATGTATTTCAGCATTTCACACTTCTCCAATTGATAAAGTGATCACCTGTATTCACTGATAGAGACAGACAGAACTGAATTTTTAGTCGGAGTTGGCTAAAATAGAACAATTCTTGGCATGCTGTTGTTCATTGGGCATCAGACCTGTGATGTGTTTGCTTCCACTATGTTTTGTTTCTACATCTGTGAATTAATGGATCAACAGGGGCAGCATAAGTTTCCAGTGCTCTCTGGTTTACAGGAAGCGAACAGCTGAATTTTTCTAAACATTCTTGCTTTTAGTGAGGACTCTGCTTCTCCCAGAATCTTTCTTTGTCCGAACATCAGAACATAAGACAAGCCCTTCTGGATCATAGCAGTGGTCCATCTAGTCCAGCATTCTTTTTGTGAAACACACCCAGGAAGGCACAGAGGCCAAGGCTCTACCTAATGTTGCTTCCTAAAACTGTTTTCGTGGGTTAGCTGCCTCTAAATATGAGTCAATTTTATATTTTTTTCTCTGCATCTATAAAAAATATTATTTGTTTGTGATCATGATCCTGCCTTGCCTGCTGTGGGTTGTTACTTTCTCCCACTATCAGCACATCATCAGGTTTAATTCTTATCAACACCTCCAAGGCCTGTATCAGTCAGTTCAGAAGCCAGAGTGATACCCATCAGGAGCCAGACTGATGCCCATCAGCGTTCTCAGCCAACAGTATCTGACAAAAAGTGTGGCAAATGTTGTCAAATGACTGGATTCTTCATCTAGCTGCATATGCCAGAACCTGTTTTTTATGTTGCAAACTGAAAATGACCATGCCTTTGACCATTCTGGCAAAATATCATCAATAGTAGGTAGGAGAAAATGGCTTCTTTTAAGTTCTTTGTTCAAGCATTTTGGATCTATGCATATCTTTAATTTACAGAATGGCTTCCTTACCACCAAACTGCTTATCCAATCTATACTTTGCTAGTTGTAGAAACTTGCTTCTGTAAACTCTGCAGTTCATCATTCAAAGGTTATACCAGAGCAACCGGTACTTTTCTCTTTGGCAAAATAATTGGTCTCATATCCTCTTTTATGAGCATCCCACAAGTTATCTATCTCCCTTGAAAACATCACTGCATTCCTTACGTATCCTTTCTTGACTCCATGTTCCTTTCCCCCCTGAATCTGCTGTTACTCTATTGTTCACTTTTAATATGTTGTGGTATTGTATCTATATCAGATCCCTAGCTTGCACTGCTGTACTGTCTAAATGAAATCAGTTTCATATTCACAGCCTTCTCTTTATCTGCCATTGCAATGTCCACATGCAAATTAAACTCCTCTTTCCTGATTTACTGTAAGTTCAAAGTTTGCAGGTTCAATGCCCCTGGTAGTTTCAGACCCCTCCACTTTCTCTCTCCTTTCCCGTGTTTCTTCTTCTTTTTACTATATATATTAGAATTCCCTTATACAAAATATATTATATTAGAATATCTTTATTATCCCTGAGGACTCCTCTAGCTAGTTCTCTCTTGTAAGGTATGGTTAACAAATTCCCACTATTAATGTATACATTTGTAGATATCCATTCCTCAGATGGTTTTCTGGCTTCCCATACCTATAATATACTTATAACTCTATAATATATTTTGCCATTCTAACATCATTATATTGTGACAGCCTAATTTACATTATACTTGCCATTCTATATTCACTAAATCCATGGAACGTCTGAAGGCATAATGAAAAAAATAGTTCCCCATCTATATCCATTGTGATGTTTTAGCTGTGGAGCTCGATCATTAAAAATGGCAAGCGGGGGAAAAAAACCTTGATTTCAAAAGCTACAAATAATGTTTTTGGCATGCACAAAATGAAACACTGAATGTTGTTCCTTATATTGTAAAAGGAATTTGGCCATAGCTATTAAATATATATAACAGAGCTAGGCTTTGATGATACCATTTCAGGTTTGTTGTCATGGTTACTGTGATGCAATCAAAATGCCACGGTTACTAGATCTTCATTTATTTCACATATTAGAGAAGAAGGGGACAGGGCTTTCTCAAAAGTTTGAGACTGCTGTTCTTAAAAAAAACTTTTCTAAAAGAAAAATCACTTTGATGTTTGTTCATAAGGCATGGGCACAAAATAAATTTCTACTAGCTGATTTACCCAAAATGCAGGTCTATTTTTTTGCTCATCTAGATAGGTATGTAAGAGACTGTCATCTTTGGAAGAGATATATATTAGGTAATGTTTGATATAACAGGAGTCAGCCACTTTAATGTATATGTGTCACTTAAATACTGTTGATTCCAGATTTTGGAAGGAGTTACCATTCACTATTTGGGCTGGATTTTATTTAGTGAAAACAATGACAGAAATGAAAAAAAGTATTCAGCAAGGGAAGCACAATGCATTTAGCATATACAAGAGCCATCCTAATCAGACCTACTGAATGGGGCTTATTCCCAAGAAATTGTTGTTATGAGTGTACTGAATATGACCTGTTGAGTGGAAAGGATTGATGTAAGCTTCTAAGGCAGGGGTCTGCAACCCATGGCTCCAGAGCTGCATGCGGCTCTTTCAGTCTTATACTGCGGCTCCACATGGCCTGGAGGTCAGAGGGTAGCGTGGGCGTGTCCCTCCAGCCAGAGGTGGGATCCAACCAGTTCTCACCACTTCTCTAGAAGTGGTTACTGATTTTTTCTGAGTGCCGAGAAAGGGTTACTAAAGCAACCTCCCTGCCCAATAGGGACTGGAGGTGTGTGTGTGCGGTGCCACCACTGTTTGAATCCCACCACCATCGGAACCTGCTATTAGAATTTTTGGATCCCACCACTGCCTCCAGCCCTCCAGAGCAGCGCTGGAAGGAAAGGTGAGTGGAGAGGTCAAACCAGAGGCGGCTCCGTACATGAGGGCGCCGCTTTTTGTGTCCCCACCTCTCACCTCTCCTTCCAGTGCTGCCCTGGAGGGCTGGAGGGACATGCCCACGCTGCCCTCTGACCTCTGGAGGTTGAAGGGTAGCTTGACTGTGTCCCTCCAGAGCAGCCGCCATCCCCCCTCTGCCTCACAGAGCAGGCGGCTGCCTCCTCTATTGGGCAGAGGGGGTTTCCCTGCCCGGCACAGCTGCCTCCCGCAGCACAAGAGGCGGTGCCACCGGGCAGGCCATGGCTGCCATCCCCCTGCTGCCCCATGGAGCAGGCGGCTGCCTGCTCCATCGGGCAGAGGGTTTTTTCCTGTCCAGCACCTCCACCTCCCAGCACTGGAAGGAAAGGTGAGTGGAGGGGCCGAACCGGAGGTGTCTCCGTGCGGAGCCGCCTCTCCGGCTCAGTAGACCTTCGGGGCCATGGAAAACAGGTCCAAATGGCTCTTTGGGTGGTAAAGGTTGCTGACCCCTGTTCTAAGGTAAATCAATAGATTACTCAAACCATCTCACTGACAGTTCATCCCTTGGCTGAGGCAGGCTAAATAGAAGGGGAAGTGAAACAGTTAGTGGTAAGCATAAGGTAATTTTCACTACACCTATGTTACACTTTGTTCAGAAAATGTGAGGTTTTTACAACACTCAAGGGGAAAGAGCATGTTAAATAAAAAACAAACTCATCCTTTCCATGTCTATATTTTGGTACACATATCCCCTCTCTGTTGAAGATCACTTTGAGCCAATGTTGTTACACATGGGATTTTATAAAGATAATTGTGTCGTAGAAATTTTTGTCTCCTGTTGTCAGAGAGGCAAAACATTTTAATCTGTTATACACAAAATAGATAGATGAGGCTGCAGAAATGGAATATGCAGAACTAAACAACAACAAAATTATTATATTAGTGGGCAAACTTTAGGAAAAAATTTGTAGCATGGCATAGTTATCAATGCTGATTTATAACCTTGACCATCAGAGTCTTCCTGCTTCCTAGTCTTTTTCAAAATATTCACAAAACTCCTGATGTTTATTGGAATAGATTTGAAGGGGTGGGGGAACGATTTTGTATAATGTGGCACGCAAAACTGTTCTATTCTCAGTCTTCCTGGCTCACTTGTCTCGTTGAGATCCAGGACATACACTTTGTGCTACCCCCATAATTCCTTTTAGCCAGTCTTGCAACAGGAGCTTCCCAGGATTTCACTCCCCATCTCCATGCTCAGAAGTGATGGGGGAGGGCTGATTGCCTCAGCTGGGGATGCAGAGTGAGAACAGGAAACTATGGGAAAACTCCACAGTGAGGCAAAAATCCATGAGGTAAATAGGGGATGCATAAAAGACCAAATTATACCTAGAAGTAAAATGGAAGATGTTCTGATGTCAGCGAAGGTTGGTGTCTGTTCAAAAGAAAATTTGTACCATAATAGCAGCAGTGCTGGACCATTATGACCTTTTTTCTTAATGAAACCTGAATTTTTTTAGGTGCAGTGGCATTTGCAGATTAGACTTTACAAATGTAGGAACAATATCCAAATAGTCCCTAGTGTTTATATTGCAAAGAAGAAGAAGAAAGGTTTTTCAGATTCTTATTTTAATATGCACCTTTCTGTTACAGTTCATTAATAAGCAACCAAAAAGGCCATTAGCTTTTCTCAAATACACACGGTACATGGCTGAACAAGGCATCCTTTTTCAATTAGTTATACCAATTGTACCCTGTTTTAATTAAGTGCAGAGGGAGAAACTCTGCATGAATATTAAATAGACGTGTAAGGATTAGTTTCAGTATAATAAATTATCAGTGGGATATGATGAAACATTACAAAGAAAATCCCACAGTTCTGGATCAGAGTTTTAGTTTTCCTACTCAAGAATCAGAATTACTGGAGTCAAAACAATTAGAGAGGTTTGTTGCAAAAAACCCTCAAAAACTGTTGGCATAATGAGTCTGGGTTTGGTCACTCATATTTGAAGCAGGAGCAATCCATTTCTGTTGAAACTGACAGAATGGTGAGTGGAAAAAAAATCAGTCAGAGTGAGAAAGGCGGATATAAATAATGTAAACAAATAAATAAAGATTAGGACTGGGAGCTTTGACAGCCCAGTGGGGAAACTTGTGGTTGAGGAATACCATGTGACAAAGCCCACATATGAAATGCAAACAATTTAGAATGGATTCATTTTTCCCATTTGGGGATTTAGCAGAGGAGGTAAGAGACATTGCAGCAGAATTAGGCAATTTCCCCCAGCTCAGAAGTCTCCTTACTAAGAGGCAGAGAAGAACATGAGAGATTGAAAAACATGTCAGCAATAAGGAGATGCAGCAGTGACAGTGTCAGACTGTAAACCAGAGCATCAAGTACAAATTTCTATACAGCCATGAACTTCCCTGGGTGACCTTGGACCTGTCTCAATGCCTGAGCCTAACCTTGGAGTTTGAGAAGATAAAAGGAGGAGCGAAGAACCCTGTAAGCTGTCCTGAGCTTGTTGGACGAAATGGTGTCTAAAGATCAGGGGAAATAATACATTTCCCTCCTAACTTTTCATCAGCCTTTTACTACATGGAGTATGAAGGAAAGGCTTTGGGATGAGAAGAGCAATAAAGGACTAAATCCAAGCACAGCTCCCTAACAAATGTACCTGTAGGATACACGCATTCAAAAACACCCAATTTTCACATCCACACCTTCTGTAACTCTATCAGGAGTGCACCTAAGTGACAAAGTGGATATTGCCTGTAGCTGAATGACCTTTTTCCTAATGAGCTTTTTTTTTTAAAAAAAAAAAAAAGGAAAGCATCCAGAGGTAAGACAATCAGCATGGGGGTGGAAGACTGAGCATGGCAGTCTCTTCAACTCTTTCCTTGGTAAGCTGCTTTTCTATCTGTAGGATGGAAGGAAAGGATATAGTTCCCTGTGTCTGTTAGTAGAAAGGTGTGGTTGATTTACATTAATAAATTGTTGTTGTTGTTGTTGTTGATTTCACAGCTGCCAGATCTTTAGCTGGTTGTTGGCCTTCATTACAATTCGAGCCTCGCCCAGAGGCCTAGGAAGTTGTAATGTATTGGCGTATTATTATTATTATTGTTGTTGTTTTCATTCATTCATTCATTCATTCATTCATTCATTCATTCATTCATTCATTCATTCATTCATTCAATTTGGTATACCGCCTTATCCCCATCCCTGGAGCAAAATATAGACCAATAATGACACAGATACCAGAGAGTTTCTTTTATACAAGTTTACCAGCTAAATGAAAGGATAAACATGAAAAAGAAAACAATAAATCCTGATTACATTTTTTTGCAGTTATCTAAGCATATGGCTGAAGAGTCCCACTACTGCAGAACAAATAAATGAACAGCCGAAGCCAGAGCCTGTGGCGGCAGGCCACAGCGCCGCTTCAGCGCTATCCTGTCACCTCAAGGAGGGCTTTTCAGCAGCATGGGGAGGCTAAAAACTAAAAAAGCCTTCCCACTGGCCACTGCCAAGAAGCCCTCCATTGGGCTCTATGGGCTTATGGTGTAAGCCCAAACCCCCAGCACTGGTGTTCTGGTGGGGAAAGGCCAGAAGGAAGCTGACTAATGTCAGCTCTGTGCCCTGGAACACCTTCGGCCACACCAATGCAGCTTTTGCGCCAATGGGCCTAGGCAAGGGCAGTGGCTTCCAGATCAGGCGTTGTGGAGCTGCACATCTCCCAGCTGTTCGGGTAAGTAATCCCCTGCTGGCATATTTCCCCTTGCATTGGCAGTGTAGGCACCCACACTGGAGCAGGGGTGCATTGGCTCTGCAGGGGATCCCCGGGATGGGGCTGTAAGATAACTTTATGACATTAAATAAATGGTGCTCTCAGGCATGTAGTCAATGGCTACTAAACTGGCCAATGGCTAATCTATAGGTCAGCTCATCTTGTTTACATACAAACAGATGGTTAATACTTTCATGGCTGTAATTCTCAACAAAAAGTCATTTTGGGGAGCTGTTTTAAACAGATATCTGGAAGAAAAGGGCTTTCTTCTCAAGGCTTGGGCTTCCTGAAAAGTCACAGGGAAACATACACACCATTCAGTTGGGTCCCTAGATGGGTATTATTAGGCTTTTATTGTTCACACAGGTCCTGCCCCAAAAAGCTTTGCCTTATTTTATTTCCCTCAACCTGGGATTTTCAAAAATCAGTAAACAAGCAATTCTTTTACAAAATCCCATGTTGGAGTTGCTCCCATGCAATGACCAGGCAGGGGGTGCTTTATTTTCCCCCTTCCACCTGTTCACTGTAAGTTCACCATCCACCATCAGGAAGATGGCACCCAGCTGCCATTTGGCACAGATTGCCCAGCAGGTTGTGGGCAGATTCTCTGAGGACCCTGGGTGTTGCCCCAGGTGGCATTTCCCCCCAGTATGCCTCTGATTCCAAGGCATGTGGGAATAGATAATTGCAGAGTATGGCTGTTTCCGCATGAATGCGGAAGCGGCCGGGTCGGCGTACTCGACGCCGACCCGACGACGCTAGGACCGTCCCAGCGGTGCAGGGCAGGGGGACGTGTCCCCAGGCCTCGGCAACGCACCGGAGGCCCGGGGACAAGGTAAGTACAGGGAGGGAGGGGGGGAAGCGCCGGGAAGCCGCTGCCGTTCGCACGGAAGCGGCTTCCAGCCGGTGTTTCCTCAACAAGTGCGCTTCGAAGCGCACTGGGAAAACGCCGGCGTCGGGATGGGCGGCCAGTGCGAGGGCGGCGCGATGCAGCTGCGCTTCCTGTGCAAACGGCAGCCTGGGGACGGCATTTTTGCCGTCCCCAAGCCGCCGTTTATGGCCCGTGCGGAAAGGGACTATGAAAATTGGGTGAAGAGAAACCTCCTCTTCTTGCTTTATTCTGACCCCCCATCTTGGAACACTTGTCCAACTAAAGCAACCCTGGAGGGTGAAACAGAGTGCCTTTGCTTTCCCCAATCATCTGTATTTTATCCCAAGCTGGGTACTCATTTTAACAATCTCAGAAGAATGGAAGGCTGAGTCAGCATTGAGCCAGCTATCTGAAATAGATATATCTCACCATGTTTGGGAGTAAATAACTTCATTGGGGCTGTTTTAGCTTGGAAAAATAACATCAGGGCAGCAGGGCAGCACCTTATACACCTTATACTGCAGTCTTAAGCTGAACTGAACCCCTGCAGATTTTAAAAATGCAATTCCATATACCTGCTCTGTGACTGCAGGGAGAGTAAGTCAAGTCCATAAAATCCAGACCCCACTCGTTAAAAACTGTATCATGTTGTTTGGTTCAATAGGTTCTAACACTATTTTCCCATGCCAGTCTCCCATGGTTTAAAATAATAGACCATTGCCCTAAAGGATATAGTAGGAAACATAGGCTACTGCTCAAGTGCCATGACTGGCAAAATTATAATATTTATGTCAGTGAAACTGAACAAGTGGCAGTATTATAATGAATGAAAGTAACCACTGCTTATAAAGTATATTGAAAAATTGTATTGATGTTGCCATCTGGTGGCTGTTAGCAGAACCTGGGGTTTATTGTGGCCAAGCATTAACCTTCAAGAAGCTTCTGCAATGAAATGAAATAGAACACTTCTAACTTTGCCTTGCCCAGAAAATGGCTCATTCTTGACTCAGTCAATATGGCCACCTGGATCCATGCCACAGTAACAGCAAGCCTAGACTACTGTAATGAATTGTACATGGGTCTACCCTTGAAGTCCACTTGGAAACTCTACTTAGTACAGGATGCCACTTGTCAGTAATTATCAGGAGCAAGGTGGATCATACATATTACATCCATTTTGTGGCCATTACATTGGCTACCCATCAGTTGTATGAGTTAAGTGCCATCAAGTCACTTCTAACTTATGACATGCCTATGAATTAATGCAAAGACTGCAGTAAATATAGGACCTTTGCATTAATTTCTTATGTGATGCATGGGTAGCCCCGTCCAAGAGGCCAGGTGGCTGATGTGGCAGTGCAGCCATACCAACCCACTGCACCTGTAGGGGCTTCCCAGTGGCATGGGGCATGCAGAGAAGTCCCTACTGGGCTTAATAAATGTACAACACCAGCTGCTGGCATAAGGTGGTGAATGGCCAGGAGGAAGCTGACTATTGTTGCTTCCACTATGTTCAAGGGGGCAGAAATGCTGGGATGCTGGCACCACATTCTGCACTGTGTCCCAGCCTGAGGAGGGCTGCAGAAGCTGCATGTCAGCAAAATCACCTCTCTGCCAGGGCAAGTGCCTCAGGGAAGGCAAATCCGTTGGGAAGGCCATGTGCCATGCCCATGGGCAGATTCCCCTCCCCTTGGCAACAAATCTTACACAAAGATGATAACCATAATAGAATAAGAAATGCCAGATGTTCAAACTGGATTCAGAAAAAGATGAGGCGTTAGGGATCATTTTGTAAATTTACACTGTTTGCTGGTGAATATCAGAGAATTTCATAAGAAAGGCAGTTTGTGGTTCATAGATTGCTGCAAAGCATTTCACTGTCTAGATCATGAAAAGCGATGATTGGTTTTAGAAGAAATGGGTGTGCCAGAGGATCTGATTGTTTTGATGTGCAACCTGTACACCAGACAAGAGGCTACTGCTGGGTAAGAAAATGCAGAAAACTAAATGGTTTCTAAATGATAAATGTGTCAGGCAAAGATGATTTTATCTCTCTATCTCTTCAATCTATATGTAGAACATATTTTAATTAATTTTAAAATAAAATTAAGATTCATTGTTACAAATAAAGTAATATGTGAAGCTTACTCACATTTGTGAACGTCCAAATTTACAACTTAAAAGCTGATTAGAATTTTTCAAGTCTAAATAAGATTTAAGATTTTATTCATGTACATATTATTCATGTACATGTACATTCATGTACAACATTTTATTCATGTACATAAGACCCGTTATCCCTGGTTATGTAGTAAAAAAAATCCATTATTTTTGCTACTCTGTGGATGATTTGTTAAGTATCAAAATACCAGCTTTGCAATTGCTAAATATTCCATTAGTTTGTTCATCCATCCTGTAAGATCTGGGTGATGGTCTGCTTTTCATCTTGTTGCAAATACAACTCTGGCCATTGTCACCATATATTTAAGCTGTTCATTATACACTTTTGGTACATTATCTGGCAAAATATTTAGTAATATACTTTTCAGATCTATTTAACTCTCAGTATCTTTGGTATTTTATCATGTGTCATTATCCAATATTTCCTTGCTTTTGGACATGTCTACCACATAAGATAAAAGGTAGCATCTGTATTCTTACACTTCCATTATTTTCCATTGTAACCATTGTTAACTTTAGCTATATCTTTATGGGTAATGTACTATCTAAAGAACATTTTATACTGGTTTTCTCTTAGTATTTGACATTCTGTGGATTTAATTTCTGTTGTCCAAATACTCTTCCACATATACTCATATTTTCTCCAAATTTTTGCATCCAGTCTTTTGTTTGTTTTATTTCTGTATCATATTGCAATAATGATCTGTAAATTATCTTTAACATATGTCTTGTATTTCCAGTAATTAATTGTTCAAAAGCTGTTTTTGTTTTCAAATATACACCTTCTTTTGTTAATTGTTCTCTGTGTATTGCAGCCATTAGGTGATAGAGTAGCCATGGAATATTATTTTCTTCATCCTTAATTGTTTACATTCTGCATCATGTCTAAAATTCTTGGCATGTTTCAAATTGCTTATTAGATGCCTCAGCCTATCGATAGCATCCACTTAAACTGTATAATCTGCCTTGACCTCCAGTGAGAAAGGTGAACTAAACAGTAAATGAATTGTTAGCATAAATAAACATATGGTATTGGTATGGTATTTTAATTTTTATGCTTTATTTAATTCTTATGTATTATTTTTAAAGTTTGATATTTAATGAGCCTTTAGTCTAGCTTTTCAGAGAAAAGCAAGATATAATAAAAAATCCTGTATTCTAAAATGACCTGAATTTTTTCTTCTAAGCTAAGTGATTCTCCAGAGTCAGTACTATAAAACATACATGCTAGCTTTATCTCACCTCTGCTATGTAGATTACTAGGGCACACAGGACAATTTTATACTTCTTGCTGTTTGCAGATACTGACTCTTATACAACATGCAATGTTGAAAGGTTCTGTGCAGCAGCATTTGCAATATGCTGTGGGGTAGCCAGTATTGTAAGGACATAGCTATTCTTATCACACAATTTTGACAGTTTTTAGGGCGTGGTTTTGCTGATGAGGCACACCCCGATTGATCAGTAGGTGGGACTTCCCCCTGGGCTAGGCAGGACATCCTGTTTAGGGTGTGGTGCACTCTAATTGGTTGATAGGCAGGCCTTCCAGCACACACAAAATCAAATACAGGTGTTTCCAAAATGCACAGAAGACTACTGTAAAACATGCTCCAACCTCCCGAAAAACCTCAATTTCCCACAGCTATGAAGGCATTCAACATGTGTGTGTGCGCTCTGGGTTTTTTCTTAAAATGCACATTGCTTTCTGTGCCTGAGAGCAGAGCATGCCTGTAAGAATTTAAAATGGTGTGTGTGTATATGTGAGCTGTGAGTTGTAGAATGATTGGCGGGATGAAAGTAGAAATTGGGATGCTGAATACACATTCAAGATTTCTGGGTTGTACAGGGAGAGGGCCGGCTGTTTGTCCTAATTGTCAGAGAAACTACGACTGAGACAGGGAGGGGAGGGAAGCTGGCTACCAAGAGGCTTCATGTCAACAGCCCCTGGGCACTGGCCAGGCTGTTTGCAGGGGGGGACAGACCCCTCAAACGTTCAAACACAAGCACCTTCTTTTTGGTCACAAGCATCTATATGTTCCACTGCAACCCAAAAAGTAAAATTTATTCATTTCTTCAGCCTGCAAGCAAACACAGAGCGCAAAACAAAATACATTTTCAAGCATTTAAATTTTCTTTTATCTCATTAGTCACAAACTCCAGCTAGAAACACATCAGCCCCAGTCTAGCCACATTCAAACACAGAGCATCGTGGGTATGGCTTCCTGAACACACCCTGGAGCGTGGTTGGAAACAGCGTAAAAGTTTGCTAGATGCGCAGCTAGGTTGTTTGATATATGACACACCATATACTGAGCTCTGATTGGCTGGCTTTTTTCAAACAGTGTAAGGAGGGAATAGCTGTTTTAACACATGTTGTTTGGAAAGCTCGCCTGCCCACCAACCCTGAACAGTAAGGCCCACCTACCAACCAATCAGAGTGCCCCACATTCTGAGCAGGAAGGCCCACCTAATCTAGGGGAAGTTCCGCCTACTGACCAATCAGGGTGTGCCATATCAGCAAAACCACACCCTAAAAGCTGTCAAAATTGTGTGATGAGAATAGCTATGTCCTTACACTACTGTGGTCTGTGCCAAAAATAGGCTTAGATTTGAAAGTTATAGTTATAGTACTTTATGTATTAATTTCATTGTCCCCTTGTGCCTATTTTTTTTAGCTTTAAACCTTTTATTTTAATTGTGTTTGCTAAATTAACCTTATGCTGTTTTATACTATGACCATAATAAAGATTCTGAGTCTAAGCTTAGAAATATATTGTGGTTTCTCCATGCAGGATGCATTATAAGATTACTTTTGTCTAGCTATGTCTGAATATCACAACTGTTCATATAGTCACTTTAATGTTATCTTGCTATGTTATGTTGAATTTCCCAGTGTGGGTGAAGGCTGTGAGAGTAAATCCTGGTGAAATCAATATGCTTAGAGCACCAGTAAAAATCTGATATAATACCACACTATTTTAGTAAAGAAGGTTTTCCTTTATTTTCCTGACAAAGGCTCTATGGAATTAATGGTTGCACAACCGACAACCTTTTCTGACATGCAGTGATGAAGGAAGGCTTGTTGTTACTGAATTTACCAGCCACATAGTTGTTAAAGACAGTGTCAGGGAAATGGGCAATACTATGAATGCAATATAAATCCTACCATGGTAAGATCATCTCCAGTAGTCATTCTCTTACTGCTGAATATTACATGACCAATGAGAAATACTGAGGTTTTCATAAACAAAGAATGAAGTGTTCAAGTCTCTGTTTGCAAAAAAAAAATCGTGCAAAACTTTCTAGGCCATCCAGAATGCCATCTAATGTTTAACGTACTTTTACAAGATTCACAGACAATAAGCCCTTTGTAGTATCTAGGGATTACAGTAATGGACATCATAGCTTTATTGTTGGCTTCCTATGCATACTGAGTCTCATGAGATCTACTGCTCTGGTATTCCTGCACATGGCCGCTGTAATGTTTGTGTAAATACTGCTGGAAAAAAGTACTTGTTATGTTTGTCAAGAGGGCATTAGCATTGGATTATTTTTTATTAATAACCAAAAAATTCCTGCCTGTATTTGCTTTACAGACTCCTAAAATGTATGATTTTATTGTCAGAATGATAACATGCACAGTAGCTTGATGGCATGGGAATGCAATTGTTATTTTGTTAGTTTCCAAAGCATGTGGGGTTGCTGAGTGAAACAGAGGAGGTAAATCTGTTAAGTTAAAGTTCTCAAAAATAGGTTCTTGAGTCAATAGATGGCGATGTTGCCTATATATCAGTACTCCCTAGAAAAGTAATGTTCCCTTCACCTGCACCTTCCATACGTTTCCAGTAAGGGTGCAAAAGGGACTATGGGACAATAGTTTACTGTATAAAGATAATTATGACAAGGTTCATCCATATCTAGAAGTCATTCCGTCCTTCCTAAACTATGACTGTGGAATCTGGATCTGGATTATGTAATTCTAGTGAGATTTAGGGTTGCCAACAAGCCTAAAATGTCATGTCCCTTAGAGACTTAATGGGATTTTGTTTACCAGACCATGTTATTTACCTTAGTGCCATGAAAACCTTCAAAGTTTCTGTTAAGGAGATAGGACATGTTTATCCAGGCCTGTAGGCTACAGCAGGAAATGGGCAGCTGAAGCTTTTCAAGGCATGGAAGTAAATAACATCATCTGTAAAAAATATATTAGAAAATCTCTGTTTACTAATACTAACATGGCATTTTTCCTCCAGTTTGCTGGCAGCCATGCTGTTCAGACAAGCATATAGCTGAAGATAAGTTGCTGCTGTATTTATTTGTTTGTTTGGAAATTAACCTTAGTTGGCAAGGAACACCTCAGTTGTGCGTACAAGTTTTACAATATCTCAGTTCATGAAGTGTTTTTTGAATGAAGTCTAAATCTTGCCTCTGTTGTCCTACAGAAGACCATGAGGACTGCTTTCAAAAGCACAGTTCCAGCCTTCTCAAACACTCATCCAACTGTGCCACACAAGCTAAATGAATAGTGCAACAAATTGTGGTCCTATCAGTCATCTCTGTAGACCTTCCTATTGATTCTGCTTGAAGATGAGGTCTTATACTCCTGAATACCATCACTGTCTGACCATACAACAAGTGTGAAGCCCTCTGCTAAGCTGCACACTTGTTTAAAAGTGTCATAGTTTTCACAGAAAATCATTTAGCTTTACTCAGCAGGGAGTGCCCAATAGTGTTCAATTCCATTAGTGACAGAGAAATATTTTCTTAAAATTGTTAGAAGATGATGCATTAATGACAAAGATCATTGTTGTGTAAAATACCAAAGTATCTAAAACCAGACAATTTTGCAGCAGGATCCATGCATTTGTTTTCTAGCCGGTATGGTGGCTTATCAGAAAAAGCTGTCAGGGCTGGATCTACATATATATTTTTGAAGTGAGGGGAAGTACAAAATGATGCTCCTTATGTACATATTTGCTTTTTATATATGCATGTAATCAACAACTTTTTAAAATGATAGAATAAATTATGTTAACCTCTATGAACTGTAAATGAATAATTACATTGTTATGTTATTTTATCTATGTGTAATGTCTGAATATTCTCTCAACCCCCCTGCACATATAAAAACCTAACTCAAGGAGAAAGTTTTTCATCCTAGCCTTTTACTGAATATTTTTTAAAATGTAGCACAAATAATTTTGACATAGGACACACCTGACATACCTCACACTCCTTCACAGCCTGATAAAGGAAAACCCAAGAAAATTTTTATCTAGTAACTGGCCCCATCAGCACATGCAGAACAATGCACTTTCAATCCATTTTCACAATTGTTTGCAAGTGGGTTTTGCTATTCCACACAGTAAAATCCAGCTGCTAAGTGCATTGAAAGTGGATTGAAAGTGTTTTGTTCTGCATGTGCAAAAGGGGCCATTGTGCTTCTAGAAGCTAAAATGATTAAACTGAAGCTTCTATACTTTAGTCACTGGAAAAGACAATAATGGTAAGAAATGTTGAAGATAATAGGAAAAGAGAAAGAGGCACCATGAGGTAGATTGACTCAATAAAGGACGCGATGGCCCTCAGTTTGCATGACCTGTGCAAGGCTGCTATCAAGAGGACATTTTGGCAAACATTGATTCATGTCAGAAGCAACTTGATGGCACAAAATGCACATGAGTGGGCGCTCTGTATTTGTTTCTCCTTCTTTCCCAAAGTGTAAAATCAAATTCTTCAGGGAAGGCCAAGCGTATCAGATGAGGGAACAGGTCTACTAGTGGCCTTTGGCAAAGCCAAATATAATACAGCTTCCAGTTTTAAAGCAGTGGGAAGGGAGACAAGAGAAAAGCTCATCTTCCCCTCCACTCCATTCAACTTCAGACTGATCCAGAGCTCGCAGCGCCTTATCAAAGGGGGGGGGGGGCGGCGTGCAATGGCAGGAAAAAGGGCTGGATCAGGCATTAGTAGTGAGGTGGTTAAGAGCAGGTGTACTCCAATGTGGAGGAACTGGATTTGATTCCCTGCTCTGCCGCCTGAGCTGTGGAGGCTTATCTGGGGAATTCAGATTAGCCTGTACACTCCAACACATGCCAGCTGGGTGACTTTGGCCTAGTCAAGGCCAGCTGGATGGTTTTTGGGCCAGGGACTACCAGAAGATTCCCCTCTGAGGAGCGGAGGGGCCTTCTTGGGCAATATGGGGAGAGGCGTTCTTCCCCAAAACGGTATATTCAAGAATCACACTATCCACAATTCTTTTGTTTTAACACAGGTTGCAGCCACTCGTGAGCAAATGGTTTAAGCTGAGGAAGGTAGGCAATCATACATACTGGGTCGATTTTATCCCGGTTTCTCCCTTCATGCGGCTGTCTGTTTTCATGAAGGAATCAAGTTAAAACCAGGATGAAGTTTCTTTTGCATGAGTCTGGGACTTCTGTATTCACATTGCAAGTGTCCCGCGTTCTGATTGGCTGTTGTTTTTGAGTGGCAGCTTCAAGCGAATCTCACTAGACCATAAGCACATTGTAATCTCCTCTTGTTTGTGAAACGGCAGCATTTGTAGCCGAGTGATCAGCCACCTTAGTTAAGGCCAATATTCAGGGGATTTTGGAAATCAGCATTAATACTGACTGAAATACTGTGTCAGCCACATTTTGTAAACATGTAGAAAGTACAGTAATAAGCATTCTTGGTGTCACACATTCTGCTTTGCTGTTGTTTTTGAGTGGCAGCTGCAAGCACCTATCAGCATGCTCAGTGTCTTGCATTCTGATTGGCTGTTGTTTTTGAGTGGCAGCTTGAATGAATGTCAGGCAGGGAGAACAGGAGGCTGGGTGGGAAAAATAAACCAGATCTGTTCTTGATTGGTTTTTGCACAGTAGCAGTCTCACCCTGGGATTTTTAAATAGAACCTCCAATTTGGTAATTTTTGAAAATCCCGGGATAAGGGATTTAGGACCGGGAACCATGTGAAAATCTTGCACAAACTGGCATATTTCACTTGCCCATCCTGGGATATTTGGACCGTGTGGAAAATGCCTCTGTGTACTTATTTAAAGTTGCCCATCACAAAAACAGTACCTAGGAGCCACCACACCATTCCTCCCAAGTTGGGATGGAATAGCCTGAGTTGAGTGAAAAAAATGGTAGTATTGTGCTGCCATGCACCTCAGCTTTAGTGGGAGATTTGTTGATGGTAGTAATGGTACTTTAGTGTGAAGGAAACACAATTCATGCCACTACTCTAGCCAAAAGCAGCTCTCCAAGGACCCCTTCAAAAGTCTGCTATTTTATCCTTTAATTGTAGAAGCCAGGGATTGAACCTGAGATCACTGAGCTATCTCACCCTATGAGATAGCCTATGTATCACATATTTGAATCCACTTCATACTAACTCAGACCATCAATCCATCTAGCATCATCTCCTCAGACTGGCAGAGTTCCTCCAAATCTTAGGCAAAAACAAACAAACATTCAAACAGCTGCTATCAGAGATCATTTAAAGAGAGATGCCAAGGTCTGAATCTGTGACCTTGTGTCCACAGTCTACCACTGAACTGTTAACTTTAAGAGAAAGGAATGCAGAGTTAGTAGGTATTTCCTAGCCCAGCCAGGCTCAGTCTGGGCAATAGTTAAATTGCCCTACTGTCTGATAGGAAATAATAGTCTATCTTTACTGCTGCCTTAAGGGACTGCATGCCATGAGTGAATAATTCATGCAGCAATCTGGCAGATGAGAATCCTGTTCAGCAAAAGATACGTCACTTTCCCAGGGATGCAGACTGACTGAATAGGAAATAATGTATTCATTAATCATTATGTATTGCGATTAAGCACAGGCTTACCACTATCCCATCCAAATGGTAGATATTTGTTTTCTTTTATACAGTTGGACTGTTCAGTTCTAGGTTGACCCATACAGGACATATATTTTAAGTAATACTAAAGTGAAGAAAACAATTCTAAAGAATTTTGGGGCAGGGTAAATCCTGAAAAAAGGAAGGGCATAAAGCAGAAATAGAACAAGTTGTCTAAGAAAATGTCCTGAACAGCCCTCTAATTCATTACTGGTCTGTACATAATTCCATCCAAAAACAGTCACAAAGTCTAAGTGGAACAGTCCAAATAGCAGCTGATGAACTGAAGGAAAATTGCCCCAAAGAAAATAGACCATGTGCAGTGAAAACCCACATGACTCTGCAAGCCAAGAATAACAGATTGAAACAGGAATTCCTTTCAGTTTTAACGATACCATATTCTTGAGTTCATTGGAGGCCAAAAGTAGTATTATCAACAGCACTATTCACCTAGTTTAACAGCCAGAAATCTGGCATTCCATGACCAAGCAAAAAAACAATCCTTCCTTCCTTCCCTCCCTCCCTCCCTATCGGAACACTTTTACCAGCCAATGCCTTTCTGTCTGTAATTGAAACCCATTATTGCAAGTCCTATCCCCACCTGCTAACAGGGCAGCTCCCTGCCTTCCTCTAAGTGACGGACCTTCAAATAGAGAGTGCAATCATGTCTCCCCTCAACTTCCTCTTCTCCAGACTGAACATTCCCAAGTTCCCCAGCCTTTTCTCATAGGGTTTGATCTCCAGGCCCCTGATCATCTTTGTCACGCTCCTCTGCACCCACTCCATGCTGTCCACAGCAGTAGATGGCCTAGGCAGTAGATGGCCTAGGCAGGCAGCTCGGGCAGGTGCCATACAACATGCAGCAGCCAGGCTCCTTACTGGGGCATCTAGCTGGGACCAGATCACTCCAGTCCATGTCAACTGCACTGGCTGTCGATCGAGTATTGGGTCATGTTCAAGATATTGGTTCTTACCTTTAAGGCTGTTAGCGGCCTCAGGCCTGCATATCTGAGGGACCGCATCTCCCCAAACTGCCCCACCAGGTCCCTCCGCTCCTCAGAGGAGAACCTGCTTAGGATCCCCAGCCCAAGAGAAACCAGGCTGGCCTCTACAAGGGCCAGGGCCTTTTCAGCCCTGGCCCCTACCTGGTGGAACAGGCTCCCCAAGGAAACCAGGGCCCTGCTGGACTTACAAAGTTTCCACAGGGCCTGCAAGATGGACCTGTTCAGCCAGGCATTTGGCCAGCTGGGTTGAGGAGAACAACACCCAATTACATCTAGGCCTCCTACGGGTGAAGGGTTGGGTTGGGAGGAGGGGGGGCATGCCACCATCTGATTATATATGGTTCCTGAGTTTTTGAAGATATTTTAATATTGGATTTTATATGGTATTTCAATGTTTAGATAGGGGCAACCTGGTTTTAATGTTATGAATTTGATTATTTTGAATTTCATTTTCATCTGTTGTTCACCACCCTGAGCCCTCCGGGGGAGGGTGGTCTATAAATGCAATCAATCAATCAATCAATCAATCAACCAATCAACCAATATCATATTCATAACTTTGCCCATTTTTTCCATGTCTCAGCAAAACATGCTTGCATCTGTATGTGCAGGTAAAGTCCCTATCAGCATGGAACATAGTTGGTCACAGTTTCTTAGATTATAGTAATGGTATTGCTGAAAACCATGAGAGATTTCTGTCATTTCACAACATGAAGAAACAAAGCAATGTGACAAACAGGCTTAGTTAGAACAATAACGTTTCTTACATTTTATACAAGTTGTGTTCCTATGAGCAAATTGGCCATGCTGGCAGGGGCTGATGGGAATTGTAGTCCATGAACATCTGGAGAGCCACAGGTTGCAGACCCCTGGTCTAGACAGACCATGTTCCCTGGCTGCAGACCACATGGACTGGAAGAATAAATGACCTCTGCATAAATAGGAGACACAGAAAAGCATGAGTTCTATCTAGTCAACTTTTCAAATGTATGGTCAGTTTGGAACTTTAGTTCATTTCAATGAATATCCAGAGTTAGGGCATTTCTATAAAGGAGGCTCCAGTGCATTCGTGCTTGATGAAAATGTAATATTTCCATTGACTAGAAGCAGTCCTTTTGTGTGTGTTTTTTTGTAATACAAGCATTTTTATGGTGAACAAATGGGATAACAGAAGCTCAAAGGGGTTTTAGTGTTTTACAAAATTGTCCATAGTAAATGCTGAAAAGACAGCAAAAGAGGAAGCTCAAGTGACTGGTGCTTCCTCTTTCCCTGCTTCTTTGTGACACATGCAGTAGCATTTATATAACCAAGCACAAGGCACACTTGCGATTTTTTGTACTTTGAATCTTTCAAAGTTGATTTCATTACAAATCCCTGCTCCTCCCTGCAGGATCTCGCTCCTGCTTTTAAAACAGGTTTCTGAACCAACTGGAGCTTGCACATTCAGAAATCTTCATTGCATTTCTTATAAGCATATGTTCGAGTTTTTTAAAAAAAGGAAATCCCAATCTAAAGACATTCACATTTCAAAAGTGAAAACTTGAGCCTGTTGAGATGATCAGTCTAACTCCGGAAACAGATGCATCCTCTTATTCCTTCCATAAATTGCTGGCTTCCCCTCCACTCATATAGCCTAGAAGAAGCCCAGAGGAAATGGATAATTAGTGTAGTATTAGCATTATTATTTCCTGACATAAACTACCTGGTACTTCATCCCCACTCTTGCCCCCACTCCCCGACTGACACTGCAGAACAACTTGTTGAAAGTCCTTTCCTCTCATGTTCGTGTCCTTCTGCAGAGCTGTATAGCATTTCATCCTGCTCTCGGGGTCTGTTCATTCTTCTGATGAGTGGTTAGTGGCTGAAGGGAAAGACTGGCATTGTTGGTGTCAGACATGTGGCAGGTCAATCCTTTGCTTCGGCTGCAGGATTCAGTGTTGGTACATTACTGCACAAGCTTCATAAAGATATTTTCAGTGTTGCCTATGAGAAAAGCACAGGCAGTCTCTTCTAGTGCCTACTACACATTTCACTCAGTGGTGGGATTCAGCCAGTTTGGCCCGGTTCAGGCAAACTGGTTGTTAAAAGCCCCCTTGCTGGGAGAGGAAGCGATGGGGCTTTTAGCTCCTCGGAGCCCAGGGTGCGGAGGAGAGGCAAGGCAGGCAGCAGTGGAGGGTGGTGGAGCAGAGGGCTCTGGCTCAGCTCTCCTCCCCACCCTGGGCTCTCCTCCCCACCCTGGAGCCCACTATTCTAGCCTGGGAAGGCCACCTAGGCAAGCCTCCCCATGGTGACCTTCCTGGAGTGGGCTGCACTCCTAGGGGCTGGCTGCGGGACCTGGGAGGCCCTTTCACATGATAGAGTGAATGCATGTTTGTAAGAAGGAACCAACATGTGTTGAATTTACAAATGAAACTGGGAACCACAGGCTGCAGTTGGTTCCCAAGCTCTTTTTGTGCAACCCTCCAATCTGCTCGTTTGCTTCTATCACCCTCAACACATTTTCTCTCAGACCCACACTATTCTTCTTTTCTCATGAGGCACCACTTACTGGCTACTGTTCTTCCTGTCCCTTTCTTGCAAAATACACAATAGTGACATTGTTTCTTCTGGTCTCCGCTTTTTCTTCTGTCAGTCCCCTCTTGGTCTTATCCTCCATATTAGCATTTTTGCTATTCTAGGTACTTTACTAGCCCGCAAAGCTCAGGTCCCATTGTGATAGGGGACCATAAGAGAGAAAAATAAAATTACACAGTATAATCAGACATGGTGCACCATTGAAGGGAGGCCCACATAAGAAGTAAAGATTAGCAGCTAGAATCATTCCAGTTTGTGTAAGAAAAGGTCAATTCCCCACAGCTGCAATGAGTTATCCTGAGAATGCAAAAATAGGTATCCTGGGAAGGCACTTTCTCAAGATGTATTTAGGATGGCTTATTTCTGCTCAAGACATTTTTTAAAAAAACACTTCAAAGTGCAGGTTTTCCCTCTAAGCAGCTTGCAAGATATTTACTGCCAGATTGTGTTGAATGTAGGTCAGTTTCACCTTCAGCTTGCACCCAAAATGTTGTGTGCTGGTGAAGGGATTCTCCCTGCTGTCATTTGCTGGAGGTAGCCCCAGAACATTTGCTCTGCAGGCCAGCTCTGATCCTGGGTGCCGATTCAGCCCCAAAACTACATAGTTGTATTCAGCTGGTCCTGCCAATTCTGGCAATATAATTTTCCCTCCAAGTTGCTATCTCCGAAGTTATGCAGACATACAGAAGAGAACCATAGCCTCTTGGAAGATGGGACTACTGAAAAGCAGCTGCGTTAATAGGTACAGGAGTAATCTGGCCTGCTTTTACAAAAAAAAGGTGGGGAAAAGACAATAAAAAGCTTAGTATTTTTGTGCATGCGTGTACACACACAGATACAGAACGACACAAAGTGTTTTGCATACTTAACATTTCTAGAGGCTCCACCCATCAGGGCTCCTCCAAGTGGCTCTCACAGTTGCTGGTGAGCTGCTGGCAAAACCATTCTTCCTTCCTCAACAAGAGCTGACTGCTATGACTTTTTGGTTTGCTTGCTTCTGCCTCTCCTCCCCCACCCAACCTGGCTGGGAGTCTTCTTGTGCATCTGTGATTTCAGGAGCCACTGAGTGGCCCCTTGGTTTGAGAGGAAAGGATTATTCTTAGCAGGGGTACTTATGGGATTCCCCTTCCCACCTCTTCTTCCAGCCATGTTCCACTACCCCCAGCTGCCATTTTGCTTCTCATGATTGAGGCTTGGCACCAGAATATTCAAGTAAATTTTTTTCGGATGGAAATTCCATTGTAAAATATTGTTCCAAAATGGGTTTGGATCAAGTTAATATCTCTTCATTGCCTCTGAGTGTTTAATTTTGATTCTAATAGATAGGTTAATAATTTTGTTACATTTTAAGATCTGGCCCTCTTTTGGTATTGGGCATTCTAATGTGGGCCTCCTGAGCCAGAAGGTTGGGGACTCCTGCTTTAAAGGACTTTTATTTATTTCTTTACCAACTTCAGAGTTACAGTCAAAATTAAAGCCATGTAATTTCAGTGTTACATTTAGTTCATGTGGGAAAAAAACATTTAGTTCATATAATTGGGAAAAGCCCCCCAATAAACCTTGATTAAAATCCTTTTTAGTACTTTAGAAAACAGTAGCTAATCTTTCTGCAGTTTGAGCATGCCCTGTGGCATTATTCTCTTTGCTAACTAATACCCTGTAGTATAACTAATACCCTATGGCAGTGGTGGCGAACCTTTGGCACTCCAGATGTTATGGACTACAATTCCCATCAGCCCCTGCCAGCATGGCCAATTGTAGTCCATAACATCTGGAGTGCCAAAGGTTCGCCACCACGGCCCTATGGTATTCTCTTTGCTCATTTGTGTGCTGTATGATTTAAAAAGAATGCTGTTCTAGGAAGAGGCTGGCTTTCCATTTCTTTTTATACAAAATACGTGAAGTGATTAGGTTTTGATCCCAACTTACTAACTACATGGATGAAAAGGGAAGGGCAGAAAAAAGGGGATGAAAAAACCCTTTAGTGGGATTGAGGATGCTGCCAAGCTACATTCACGGTGCTTTCTACTATACTGTCCTATTCATTTCCTTTCAGTGGACATAGGGCTTAACATTCACTAAAATGAAATCTCTCTTTGTTTCCTGTAGCCTCTCCTGCACTAATCTCCACAGGTCACTTTGTATCTTGAAGTCACCCCTCCCCCAGGGGTGTATGATATTCTTTTATGAACATCAGTTATAAGAGCTGCCCCATAAGGCAAGAGTTGAATGTCAAAGCATGTACCTACTTTGACTCTACAAAATTTGCAGCTGGATGCATTCATTGGCATACTTCACAACAGTTTAATTGGTTACAGATTGTTAAAGCAGATTGCTGCTCAATTATGTTTAGCCATTTTAGTTCTCCCCTGTTTGGTTTTTCTTCAAGCTCCACCTTCCCTTACAGCCCCATCTAAACTCCCGGAAAAATCCACTGATGGAATTAACAAAATTTAAATGAAAGAAGAGGGAAACACCTCGTAGATTGCTAGTGGTATCCTGTGCTGCCTTCTAATATTATTTACTTATTTAATTTATACCCTGCTCTCTCTGCCATAGTGGGCTCAGAGTGGCTTACATCATAAAATATACAATAATATACAAAAATAATGATACGCTCTAAAAAAACCTGTATATATGACACATAATTAAGTCAAGATGAAACATTTGGATGTTCACAACCTTATCCTAAACAGCCCACAAAACAACAGAAGGGAGGGACGAAAAAGGAAGGAAAAAGGAAAGGGAGGCCATCAGCAATGGAACCATAACCTGTTGTCCTCAACTATACGCTTGGCAGAACAGCTCTATCTTACAGGCCCTGAGAAATTGAGACAAATTCCACAGGGCCCTGGTTTTATTTGACAAATCATTGCACCAGGCTGGAGCCAGATCAGAAAACCCCCCAGGTCCAGTTGAGGACAGCCGGACACTTTTCAGGCTGTGGACTACTAGGAAGTTAACAGAGCAGAAAGTATGAATCATCTGGAATGTGGGTTCTTACAGTAGAAACAGAAAACAGAAACAAAAAAACCATACATGTGAACATGTATGATCGTAAAGATTAGCAAACTTCAGGAAGTAACTCACAAAAATGGTACTAAACCTGTTAAGCAGAATGAGGATTTCCTGGACAGAGTGCAGTAGATGATACTGGATGTGGAATACACAAGGGATCACTCTGAGGAGGACAGCTGCTCTCAAACACAGGAGGTGGGCAATTGGAGGAATGTGACACATAGAAGTAGAGGAACCAGGTAGCATTCTGTGAGTTTGAAGCTACAGAATAGATTTGAAGTTCTGTCCTTTGTCAGTGAGGAGAAGGAACAGGCATGCCGCACAGGAGCAACAGAATCAGCCCTTGGAGAATGTGCAAGTAACTGAAGGTTCAGCCCATGGAACGGCCCTGCAAAACACCAGAGGAGACATGTGGTGGTGATGGTGGTGGTAGGGAACATCCTGCTAAGGGAAACAAAAGCAGTGATTTGCAGGCCTGACAAGATGTCTTGCAAAGTGTGTTGTCTCCCATGATGTCACAGAGAGGCTGATGAGACTTGTCAAGCCCACAGACCACTGTCCCTTCCTTTTGATCCACATGGGAACAAATGACACTGAAAGGTGTAGCTTTTGGAACATCACAATGGATTTTGAGGTTCTCAGAAGGAACCTGAAGGATCTGGATGCACAGGTTGTCATTTCATCTCTACTCCAGGTTGAAGGACATGGCCCAGGGAGAGAAAGAAGAATAGTGGAGGTGAACAACTGGTTTCACAGGTGGTGCCGCAAGGAAGGTTTGGCTTCTTGGACCATGGTTTGAGGTTTCATGCAGATGGACTTTCAGAAAGGGATGAGTTGTTGTACCTCACAGCTATAGTTAGGAATATATTTGCTAGCAGGCTCACAAACTTGATCAGGTGGGTTTTAAACTGAGTTCTGAGGGGGAAGGAGACAGTATTCAAGCAGGCAGGAGTTCATCAAGTGAAAGAGATAATAGTCCAAACATCATAGAGAGAACTGAGCAGAATTACAGAATAGATAATGCCTTCCTGGAACAGATGACCAAAACTTTCAGAAAGGAGAGAAGTAATAGTAATGGGAGATTGAAATTATTCTGATATTTGTTGGGAATGAAACTCTGCCAAGACTTCAAGTCCAATAAATTCCTCACTTGCCTTGCCAACAATTTCATGGTCCAGAAGGTGGAAGATGCAACAAGGGGATCAACTATTTTAGATCTACCCAACAATGATGACCTGGTTAATGGGGTGGAAGTGGTAGGATCCTTAGGTGGAAGTGACCATGTTCTCTTGGAGTTCATAATACAGTGGAAAGGGGATGCCAAGCATAGTCAGACATGCATTCTAGACTTTAAGAAAGCTGATTTCAGTAAACTTAGAAAATGACTGGATGTGATCCTGTGGTTACGAATACCAAAAGAGAAGGGAGTGCATGATGGATGGGAGTTTCTCAAAAGTGAGATCTTGAATGCACAATTTATAATAATCCCAATGGGGATGAAAAACGGGCAGTCTAAGGAAACCAGAATGAATGTCTAAAGAACTTTCAACTGAGCTGAGATTTAAAAGGGACATTTACAAGAAATGGAAAAGGAGGGGAAAATCCCCGAAGAGGAATTCAAACAAATAGCCAGGACATGTAAGGAGAAAGTTAGAAAAGGTGATGCTCAGAATGAGCCCAGGCTTGCCAGAGAGGTTAAAAACAATAGAAAATACTTTTTTGGTTATGTCTATAGCAAAAGGGGAAAAGAGGAATTTGATAATGGAGAAGATGGCAAAATCCTAACAGGGGATGGAGAAAAGGCAGAACTACTCTTTGCCTTGGTCTTTTTCCAAAAGGAAAACAGTGCTCAACCAGGGAGAAATGGAACAGATGATACAGTAGGGAAAATTCAGCACAGAATAAATAAAGAGGTAGTCCAGGAATACTTTGGGGGTGGAGTGAGTCTTGGTGCTGTATGCCCAGAAGGGAACTGCTAGTGGGCTCACACCTTGAGGCAACAAGGGAAGATTCATGCAGAGGTAAGTGCCCAAATGACTCCTATGGTCTTTCTGCTCCAGGTTTCCCTCAGCACTTGGCCCTGGGGGAAGGTTGTCATGGGGGAGGAGCAGCAGGTTTGCTGCACAGTGACTAGATTCATCTTCTGTGCTGTACCTCTGCCAGCAAATCAATAAACAAACTGTGGCTAGTTCCCATTTCACTAAACAATTGTTTTGTATATTTACAGAAGCCCTTGAACTTTCTCTCTCTCTCTCCTCCTCTGGCAACAATGGAAGTTACTTGGGGTTGTTAGAATTACTGGCCAAGTTTGACCTTTTTCTGCACAGCATATAAATACTCATGCAAACAAAGGAAGGGGACATAGATCATACCTATCTAAAACATGTGAGGAATTCATCAGATTGGATCAAGCATACTGGATCACGTTGTTGGTGAAGTGAAGATATTTGAGTATTATTCTGTGTCATTGGATTCTACTCCAGATATATCCAATGGATGGCATGCCTTTCGAGGCCTTGGTCTCTCTCTGGAATGGTGAGATGAGCAGGCCATCAACATGATTGGTTATGAAACAGGAAGGTATATGGCTAAAGCTCAGATGGTTAAAATCCTGCTGTGGGGCTGACCAAACCTGAGTTAGAACACATTATCATGCCCATCGGGTAATGGTGGTTATAGTGAAGGGGAGTTTTTTTTCTCCACCACCATTGCATCTTCAAGTAGTCATCCAGAAGAAATTTTCCATATACTAAATGGGCTTGTAAGATACCACCTGAGGAGCCAATGGCAATGGACAGATGATGTCTGAAGTG
Organism: Sphaerodactylus townsendi; assembly: GCF_021028975.2. Lineage (NCBI taxonomy): Eukaryota > Metazoa > Chordata > Lepidosauria > Squamata > Sphaerodactylidae > Sphaerodactylus > Sphaerodactylus townsendi. The sequence goes on along the minus strand of NC_059426.1, from coordinate 83,317,857 downwards.
ATGACTCTGCAAGCCACTTTGAGGACAAAGTTGCTCAGATCTACTGTGAATTGGATACCACAAGTGAGAATGATCAAGAGGAGGGACCCAGAGATCAAGTTTCAGTTTCAATTAATGAGGCCTGATGTGGACAAGTTGCTTGCTGGGGTCCGGCCAGCAACATGTCTTCTAGATCCTTGCCTTTTTTGACTTATAAAAGCTAGCCGCCTGGGTAGGATTGAATTGCAACTAAATAATTTTTAGGGTGTTTTTTTTCTTTCCACGCCACTGGAGGTCTTTTTGAAGTTTTTAAAATCAATAATTGGTATAGAACTATAATATTAGTGGTGTTGGAGCAGCTTCAGGGCTTCCTGGAGGACGCATCGGTGCTCGATCCCTTCCAGTCCGGCTTCCGTGCTGGGCATGGGACGGAGACCATCCTCATCGCCATCACAGATATGCTCCGCATGCAGCTAGACCGAGGCGGATCGGCGCTGCTGGTGTTGCTCGATCTCACAGCAGTGTTTGATGTGGTCGATCACGACCTTTTGATCCACCGCCTGGCTGCCTCTGGAATACGGGGCACTGTCCTTCAATGGATTGCCTCGTTTCTCCAGGGTCGGGGTCAGCAGGTATGGTGTGGGGATGAGTCTTCCCATAGAGCCCCACTTAGTTGTGGGGTTCCTCAGGGAGCCTTGCTCTCCCCGCTTTTATTTAACAGCTACATGCGACCCCTTGCTCAGCTGGTGCGGAGTTTTGGGCTGGCCTGTCACCAATATGCGGATGACACCCAGCTCATTCTGTTGATGGAGGAGGGCGGCCCCTGCCCCTGCAGCTCTACAGCATTGTTTGGAGTCGGTTGCTGGTTGGTTGAGGCAGAGTAGGTTAAAACTTAATCCAACGAAGATGGAGGTCCTCTGGCTGGGCTGGGGGGAAGGGACCGAGGGATTTTCAGCTGCCTATTTTGGAGGGGGTTGTGTTGGCCCCAACATCCCTGGCGCACAGCCTGGGGGTCCGCCTGGACTCTTCATTATCAATGGAGGGCCAGGTGGCCCATGTCACCCGGGTTGCATTTTTCCATCTTTGCCAGGCATAGCGGCTGGCTCCCTATCTCTCCCGGTCCGACCTGGCCACTGTGATCCATGCGACGGTCACCTCGAGGTTGGATTACTGTAACTCGCTCTATGCGGGCCTTCCCTTGCGATTAATCCAGAAGTTGAAGCTGGTCCAGAATGCAGCGGCTCAGCTTTTGACAGGTGGTGACTACTCAGATCATATCACCCCTGTGCTATGCCGTCTGCACTGGCTCCCAGTGGAGTTCCGGATTGTTTTCAAGGTGTTGGTACTGGCCTTTAAGGCCTTACGCGGCATGGGGCCCTCATACCTACGGGACCGCATCACCCCTTATGTCCCACATAGGCTGCTGCGTTCGGCAACAGCAGAACTGGTGGTGACCCCTAGCCCCGTGATGATACGGCCAGCCTCGACCCGGGCCAGAGCCTTTACGGCTCTGGTCCCTGCCTGGTGGAATGCTCTACCTCCAGCTGTCCGGGCCCTGCGGGACCTTGGTGAGTTCCGCAGGGCCTGCAAGACGGAGATATTCCACCGGGCTTTTGGAGAGGCCGGCCGTGGTCCTACTGCTCCCCACCGAATCTGAAACTGCCTGTCTCCATCTTTTTATTTTTGGTTGGGCCTGATCCATTGATAACATCGCTGACCCTACCTATCTCCTCCCTTCCTTGGCCTTGGTTCGGGTGCCTGTTTTAAACAATCTTCGTTTTAAAATACTTAGTTATTTAATCTATTGCTGCATAGGTTTTAAGGGATTAAGTTTTTATGTGCTGATCCGTTGATTTGATTTGTTGATTTGCTGTTCGTTGGAACAGCCATGTTGTGAGCCGCCTCGAGCCCTTCGGGGATGAGGTGGCCTATAAGTTTAATTAATAAATAAATAAAATAAAATAAATGAATTATAGCAATCTATTGCCTTTTACCTATTTCCAATCTTAGTAGAGCTGTTCTAGAGCTATAACTTATCCATGAAGAAAAGAACAAAAAAAATTTGTCTGCAAGTTGCCAGACTGAGCATTCCCCTGCTAGTCAGTGCATAGTCACTGGGATGCATATATAGAAGGGAAAGCTGCCCTCCCCTTTTAAAAAGTTGGGTGGGGGGGAAACTGCCATGTGTAGAAGCTCCATCATCAAAGTATATGCAAACATGGAGAATCCTGTCTGTGTGGAAGCAGCCAACAATTAATAATATTCAGTCAAAATGAATAAATGGCATTATTTTCTATTTTTATCACAGAATGTCACTGAGTTCTGCATAGTTGCGTATAAAGGGACCCAGGGATCCTTTTCTTTCTTTCTTTCTTTCCTTCTTTTTTTTTGAGGGGTGGTGGTGAAAACTTACAGCTGCTTTTGTAGACAAAATATAGAACACTGAGTCCCCCATATTATAATTTAGACACTCAATAGGCCTCTTTGTTTTGGAATGCTGATTTGAAAAGAAAAAACCTCTTGTTTATGAGCTGCTTTGACCCACTAGCCTCCTCTGTTGTTAATAATAAAGTTCTTTCAGAGTTCTCTGTGTAGAATCCTCTGTCCAGTAACTTCCAGAGAAGGAGACAGAGAAAAAAAATGAAAAATTAGATACTTGCTTGATAGTATGAGTATAGAGTTTGTGAAATGTTTTCATTCAATAGGTGAATCCTATTAAATGATACAGGGCAAGATAATTAAGCAAAGGACATAGAATGGAAAGCATCCTCTCTTCACATACACAAACATGTTTAGCTTGGCCAATTTGTCAGTGTAACACTTGCAATTACACCAGGACTGCCAACTGAAGGTTAACAGCAAGTGGGAATTTGGAAGGGGGAGACATTGAAGGGTACCAGCATAAAACCACAGATCCTCTGAAGATGCCAGCCACAGATGCAGGCGAGACGTCAGGAGAGAATGCTACTAGAACCCGGCCATACACCCCGGAAACCACACAGCACCCCAATAAAACCACAGAGTTTCCAGCTATTCCTAGGTTGCCATGATGTCTCCTCTGGTTTTTTTTGTTTGTTTTTTTGCTGGAAGTGACATTATGCAATGCATGTCACTGGCAAATTTTTAACATTTTTTTCCTGCTGCCCAAAGCAGCCCTGGTGGGAAGAGTGTATTGCATAAGGAAAAGCCTGGCTACCATGAGTCACACTCTTATTCTCCCATTAACTATAATAGATTTAGAATGGTATAATTCTGTTTAGGATTATACTGTTACTTCCAGCATCAATCACTTTCCAACTAGGGATGCCAGCTCATCTCCAACAACAGAGATCAGCTCCCCCTAGAGAAAATGAATGCTTTGGTGGGTAGACTCTATGGCATCTTGCACATGTAGGGAACAATCTCACACAGAATTAAGCATGTTTAGCTTGTTCTGAGCATTGATCAGTGTGAATATTCTCCACAGGTACCTCATTTTATTATGGTGGGTGTAGAATTTACAATACAACCCTATGCAAAGTTACTTCAATATAAACCCACAATGAGTTCACACTGGAGTAACTAGATAAGATAGCAGTTATTTAGCTGGCTGGGATCCCAGCTGCTGGAGCTTATCTCTCCTGCTTTATTATTTCTCTACTCAATCACAAATGTTGCTGCCACGCCAGAATATAAATCAGAGAAATGTCTTTCTAGATAACTGAATCTAGCCTCTCTATTTTTGTCTATTAACTCCTCTTTAAAATTAACACTAGGGTCCCTTCTGCACATGCAGAATAATGCACGTTCAATCCACTTTCAATGCATTTTGCAGCTGGATTTTACTGTGTGGAATAGCAAAATCCACTTGCAAACAAATGTGAAAGTGGATTGAAAGTGCATTATTCTGCATGTGCGGAAAGAGCCTGGGCTTTACTTGGCTACCTGTGTAAAGAAATATGGATGTAAGGAAAGCCTTCTTAGTCTCACTTGTTAGAGACATTCAGATTCAGGCAGGTGTCTCCCAACCTTCCCATTCTACCTTAGTAAGCATGGGCCAAGTTAGGCCTTAATGTAGTTGCAGGCAGATCACTGTAAGACCATTTGTAGAGAAGGAAAAAGTTTTATTTGTATTTTCAGGAGGTGATTATAAAAAGGAAAAGCATATAGATGAGGAAAATATTATATAGCAATTACTGGGGAAAGGGAAAATATAATGAGCAAAGAACAAAATTCTTCTCCTTTTATATAAAACTGCCTTGGCCTTGATGGTCTAGTAGTCTAACCCAATCTTGTCAGATCCCAGCTGCTAAGTAGGGTCAGCTCTGATTAGCATTGGGATGGGAGACCACCAAGGAAGTCCAAAGTCACACAGAGGCAAACAATGACAAACCATCTCCAAATGTCTCTTGCCTTGAAAACCCTTACCGGTAAATTGGCTGCAACTTGACTGTACTTTTTACCACATATAACACTGACGTTTTATGATAATGTGTTAAGTGATTAGATTTCTGTTTCAGGCTATGTTCAGGCCAGTCTTCTTCCAGCCATTCACAGGTTGTTTTTTTTATTTAAGTCTCTCATGTCCCTCAAGCATTCCTCTTCCAAAGTTGTCACCTTCCCATGAGACTGGCTGCTGTGGGTTTTCCAGGCTGTGTGGCTATGATCAGGTAACTTTGCTCCTAATGTTTCACTCACATATATGGCTGACATCTTCGAAGGCATATCATGGTAAGATGTGTTTGTCTCCGTGGCACAGTGTAACACAGCCCAGAAAACCCACAACAGCCAGTTGATTCTGGCCATGAAAGCTTTCAGCAATATTTCCCCTTATTAGGCGCAGGAAAGTTTTTTCCCCTTCTGTTGGCTAGAAAATTAACATATGGACTGACATGTTTCTAGCCTGGCGGAATAAATACTAAATAGAAAAAATAGATCTGTAACCTTTTGCCTACTTCTAGCCGTGATTTTAAATTAACCTTTGAGCATATACTTAGCAAAATGTGTAATTTGTACACTGTTGTTTCATCACAAGCCATATGACTAGACCAAAACTCTATACCTTTACCCACATTCGACATTTAATAGAAAGATTGTGCTTTTTAAAAGAACCCGTCAATGGAACATCAATGGAAACTAACGGTATGTTGCTTCTTTGCAGCTAGTTTTATTATGTCATCTGGACATGATGGGGAGAGCAAATACAAACATAAGTTCCTACTCTGCTTTTTCTGCATAATTTGTAATAATTTTTTAAAAGAAGAACTAAAATTAACTTTAAATGTTTACATACAAAGCTTGCTTTACAAATAATTATATCCTTTTGAATCTGCTAAACAACAAATTGTTATCAAAATCTGAGCTCCCAAGGAAGCCTACTAATTCTGCATATCCTAATAAGCTACCATGACTGAGCAACATATCTTGTCAACAAGATTGCTATAGCCAAGGTGTTGATAGAAGACGTCTCAGATAGCTCTATCTACCCACAATATTGGTTTCAAAGTTTATCTGAGAGATGAAATTTGCAGCTGCACAATGCTGATACCTTTTAGCTATATATCTAACAAAAAGAATAATAACTCAGAACACATTATGCTAACTACCAAATTCCAACTACCATTTCCAATGGCCTTGTTGATTCTGCACATGTAAACTGACATAGAACAAAAGTAACTTTTACATTTAAAATTCTCTCATGATATATTTATTGCAATTACATTCCAAATTATGGTAAGCATGTATAAGATTAATGATGGACAATATGAATTAATCCCTTAATTGGGTGCTAAAATCTCAATTATTTCAATTAAATGTAAGCATATCTTTCTTTGGATTTTCATCATATAGCACAACATCTAAATATGAACTGATACAATACATCTATTCCTGTGGGATGACTGGCCTTTGCCTATTGGAGTAAACATTTTGGGAAAGGACTTTGTTATTGTACATTGTGGAGATGGACCAGAATGTCTATAAATTGTATTTGATTAAGGAATATGGAAATTCATATGAACCAAAGATATGAAGAATCAAAATGGAGTTTCTCTATAGTGACCAGCTGAAGCCTGCATGTTAGCAGCAGGTCAAAGAAGCTTGTCAGTGATTATGCAGGCAAGCAAAGATAAACATCTTTAATATCTTGTCACTAAGGGCCAACGTGACAGCAGACATAAACTTTGTTTTCAGAACTAGCTATAGAATGTGATTAGTTAAATTAAAAAGTGTTTTTCTATATATTGTTAAAGGAACACAGAAATGATAATGAGAGATTCACATTTATTTGTATTTCACTATAATTCTATAAGTGTTAGAATCATTTGTATAATCTGTTAAAAGGTAAAATCATTTTAAAATGAAAAGGGAAGTGTTATGATCTAAAGGAATGTCAAACCTGCATACCCTAGGAAGGTATATCTCTCCTCAGAGGCAAACTTAGAAAACAGGTTTTTCTTGGAGGCAGAAGCTAGTTTTATTGCTGCCCTTTGCATATGGGCAGAGAGGGCCACGAGCTAACAGCATGCAGCTTTTGAATAACAGAAGGAATCAGACACGTAGAATAGAGGCTGTCTTAATGTGACAAGGAGACAATTAGAGCAGATGGTTGTGGAACCAACCAGGGGAGAGGTGATCCTAGATCTATGTGGGACCTGGTGCAGGAAGTCAGTGTTGTTGAGCCGATAGGGAACAGCGACCACAATGCTGTCAGATTCAGTATCTCTGCATGCGAACAAGTGGCAACTACTAATGTAGTTACATTCGCCTTCAGAAAGGGAAATATCTCAAAGATGAGGGGGATAGTGCGCAAGAAGTTGAAAGGGAAAATCAAGAGCGTCAAAACTGTCCAGGATGCTTGGAGGTTATTTAAAAACACAGTAATAAAAGCTCAGCTAGAATGTGTTCCACAGGTTAGAAAAGGCAGCACCCAATCCAAAAGAAAGCCACCATGGTTAACAAGAGAGGTTGAGGAAATTATCAGAAAAAAGAAAATGTCTTTTAGAAAATGGAAGTCCAGTTTGACTGATGAAGAATATGAGAGGGAACACAAATGGTGGCAAAAGAGAAGCAAGTTAGCTGTAAGGGAGGCAAAAAAGGATTATGAGGAACGCATGGCTGCGAACATCAAGACCAGCAACAAACAGTTCTTCAAGTACATCAAAAGCAGGAAGCCAGCAAGGGAAGTGGTAGGCCCGTTAGATGACAAAGGAGCAAAGGGTGTGCTAAAAGATGGCAGGGAGATTGCAGAGAAGCTGAATGAATTCTTTGCATCTGTCTTCACCCAAGAGGAGGTGAAGAACATTCCTGCACCTGAACCAAGCTTCTTAGGAGGCGAATCCGAGGAACTAGCGAAGATAGTGGTAGACAAGGAAGAAGTTCTGGCAGCCATTGATAAACTAAATGTTACCAAATCCCCTGGCCCAGATTGCATTCACCCAAGAGTTCTTAAAGAGCTCAAGCATGAAATTGCTGATCTTCTCACTTTAATATGCAACTTATCCCTGAAATCAGGCTTCATCCCTGAAGACTGGAAGATGGCCAATGTCACACCAATCTTTAAGAAAGGATCTAGGGGGGACCCGGGAAATTACAGGCCAGTCAGTTTGACATCTGTTCCTGGTAAATTAGTAGAATCTATCATTAAAGATAAAATTATTAAACATGTAGAAAAGCAAGACCTGCTAGCAGAAAGAGTCAGCATGGCTTTTTGCAGAGAGAGCAAATCCTGTCTTACAAACTTACTATAGAGTTCTTTGAGGGTGTAAAAAACAGGCATGTGGACAGGGGAGTGAATCGGTGGACATTATTGGGTTCACTTGGATTTCCAAAGAAGGCTTTTTGACAAAGTAACCTCACCAGAGACTGTTGAGAGAAAGAAACTCAGCAATCAAGGGAATAAGAGGGGAGAGTCCTCCTATGGATTAAAAAACTGGTTGAGAAACAGGAAGCAAAGAGTGGGTGTAAAATGGGAAGTTCTCTGACAATGGAAAGATGCTCGGGAGTGGTGTCCCCAAAGAAAGGATCCGCTTTGGGACCAGTGCTCTTTAACCTATTCATAAATGACCTGGAAGTAGGGGTGGGTAGCGTGGTGGCCAAGTTTGCAGATGATACCAAATTATGTAGGGTGGTGAGAACCACAAAAGGATTGGCTGAAAGAGTCTCTAGCCAGGACCTTGATAAATTAGGGTGAGTGGGCTCAGAAATGGCAAATAGTGCAGCTCAATGTAGCAAAATGTAAAGTGATGCACATAGGGAGCAAAAAAATCCAAACTTCACATACACGCTTACAGAGGGTCCAGTGCTATCAGTCACTGAATAGGAAAGGGATTTAGGCTGTCTTAGTTGATAGTTCCATGGGAATGTCAACTCAATGCATGAAAGCAGCTGTAAAAAAGGCAAGAACTCTATGCGTCGGGGATCATTAGGAAAGGAATTGATAATAAAACTGCAAAGATTGTCATTGCCCATATATATAAAAGCAGTGGTGTGGACCAGCACTTGGAGTACTGTGACCAGTTCTGGTCGCTTATCGCATCTCAAAAAAAGGATATTGAGGGAGCCGAATAGAAAAAGTGCAGTGCAGAAGGAGCAACAAAAAGGATGATTGAGGGACTGGAGCACCTTCCCTATGAGGAGAGGCTGCAGCGTTTGGGACTCTCTTTAGTTTGGAGAGGAGGCTGGCTGAGGGGGGGGGATATAATGATTGAAGTCTACAAGAATTAATGCATGGGGTAGAAAATGTTGACAGAGAGAAATTTTTCTCTCTTTCTCACAATACTAGAACCAGGGGCATCATCTATTAGCAGAAAATGCTGGGGAAGAATTAGGACTAATGTTGAAACACCTTCTTCACTAGCGTGTGATTGGTGTTTGGGAATATGCTGCCACAGGAGGTGGTGATGGCCACTAACCTGGATAGCTTTAAAAGGGGCTTGGACAGATTTATGGAGGAGAAGTCGATTTATGGCTACCAATCTTGATCCTCCTTGATCTGAGATTGCAAATGCCTTAACAGTCCAGGTGATCGGGAGCAACAGCCACAGAAGGCCATTGCGTTCACATCCTACATGTGAGCTCCCCGAGGCACCTGGTGGGCCACTGCGAGTAGCAGAGCTGGACTAGATGTACTTTGGTCTGATCCAGCTGGCTTGTTCTTATGTTCTTATGAGACAGAACTATCCAATGGGATTTTAAGGTTCATGCTTATAGCACGTGGAAAAGGTATGGATTATGTACGTGAGTAAGGGGATGAACTGTGACGTATGTATCTTTGTATCTATAAAGACTAAGGTCCTTCCTATGGTGGGTGTGTCTCTCATTTGAGAGCACTCAGGGAGTGCCTCTCCCTCGGGAGAGTTCACATTCTGTAACTTTCTGTATTCTGCTAAGTAAAAACTGTCTGTTTGTTTCTGATGTCAGATGTCTGATGCTTTTATTTCTAACCTATCTTTCTCAAAACAGCTGAGCAGGCCGGACTTGAGTTCTGGCCTCACAACATATTATATTGTTCTTAGTTCTAAATAAATAGCCTAAATAAATAACCTATTGTTCATAGTGATATATAAATGCATGGTACTACATTTTCTTGGCAGCTCATATTTTGCAAATGCCATATGTATTCAGAGGTCTCTCAGCAACTAAGGCCTGCTCCAAGTAAGTGTGTCTATAGATTGTATCCAAAGTCACTGAGTAAAGACCAGCAGGGCAAATTACCCTAGATAATTGTGGTTATATGTTCCTGTCTGCTAATCCAGCATAATTGCCTTGCTTCATATAAATAAAATGCCTTGTGTTGCAGGTTTAGCAGAACACAATAGGAAGGGAACTGTTGAAACTTTCAGAAGGGTTTTGTGGATATGCCAGCAAGTAGCCTGTAGCTGGTGTAGAAGAAGCCGAATACATTGGTAACTTGAAAGAAAGAATTGAAAAATGGGTCATCTGCACAGCAATTATGTTAGTGGATCCCCTTAGTGAGTCACTATGGGCCAATTAACATAATGCAATAATCTATAAAAAGGACTGGATTTTGTTCATTTATGGATTCTATCATATACTTTACTTTCTGCATAAAAAGAGAAAAGCAGTGACAAGGGATTGAGGATGCTTCAGGCATCTACAATTCTTCTATCTACATGATTTGAGAATTGTAACAAAAGTGAAACTTCTCTACATACAATATAGTGTTCAGACCCTGGTAAGACAGCAGTTAGACTATTTTCTTACTTTTTGTGCCTACCTACTTACCTCCCTCTGTCTTTCTTTCAAGACTGTTTATTTTATCAGAGGAAGCAGGTGAAAATTACATTTTCACTCTTGCCCAAATACTAGTAGCAGCAGCAAATATAATCTGTTGCTCCAGAGTAATCAAATCTCATGGCACAAAAGGTTTATAAAAGTCTTCTTCAGCAACTCTGATTTTTCAGATGTTTCCATCCCCCTGCCCGAACCTTATTTTTCAGGCTATTTTGTGACTCAGCTGTGAAAGTTAATTTCTGAATACAAAGGAAACAACTCATAACTAAAAAGCTATTCTAATTCTTGCCATACTGCATGCCTGTCTTGGAGTCAGTTTGCAACAGTGTCTAGCATGCCAGACTGTAACTAAGACATGGGTTCAAATTCCTGTTCAACTATGAACATAGCTGATCTCACATGTTCCTGTAAGGCTACAGTGGAGGATAACAGTGCTCCTTTGAGGAATGGTGGGAATAAAAATGGAAAGATTTAACATTTTCAAAGGTTATTGTATAAACAAAAATGAAACCCAGAAGCCAATGTAGCTGCCGTGGAGGACATTTCCAGTGGGGTAAGAACTAATAGAACATTGTAAAGCCATAAACCATTCATTCCCAGGATCTGTGTTACTGTTGCAGGAGGTAAACAGCAGACTGACTTTTGGAACATGGCTGGGTCTTTACAGCCCATGTTATCAACAGGAATATAACCACCATATTGTGCAGAAAATCTACAGAGAAATGAACAACACAGCACCCCATGTTGCTGGAAACAGGAGCCACTACACACTCTATTTCCCTTCATGAAAGACCCAAAATTAATCTTCTCTTTCCAGTGTAGGAAACTTGGTGCTCAACCTAAGTACACCACACCCATTGTTTCCACACTGGGTATTTGCATAAAGAAAATAGAAACCAGAGCATAAAGTGCCAGCAGTGGAACTGAAAGGGCACATAGGCAGGGCCAGCGAAGATCTATCATCAGTTCTTCAAACTGACTAAGTTGCCAAAAGATACTACATCTAAGAGTCCAGAAATACCACAAGACTTTCCACTATATCTGACTACAAGATGGAAGAACACAGGATGAGATGGGTCCAAAGCAGGAACTAATCTGATAGTGCACTTGTTGCAGGATATCTAGACATTAGACTGGAAAACTGGACACTGGAAATGAATAAATTACAGTAATGTGGAAAACTTTAGGAGGGTGTGGCTGCCTACTTTATCCCCTCGGTAGTTCTATGCTTTTTAAACTCTGCATGTAACAAGAGGCTCACCCGAACAGTTTCTCCCTTACAATCTTTTCACAATGGGAAAAATGTACCTGTTGATATTTATCCTAACACACTGCTGATAAAGATAAAATTTATGCAAGAATAAAATATGGCAATCCTACAGAAGGAATCTCACAGGCAGTAGGGAGCAGGCCAGACAGAAAGAATGCTGGTCAGTTTCAAAAACAATCTTCATTTTTGTGTTTTTCTTTGTTTTTGTGACAAATTTAATTGTTTTTATCATTGTAATCTCTTGTAAGGAAGACAGAAATATAAGTACTCTCAGTAAATAAGATAAATGAATGTTTGCTGTGGGTATCTACTTTTCACAGACATTCACACAGTTTAAGGAGTAGCTTGACAGACTGTAGTTAGCTCGAAAAGTTGCATTGGGAGAGCATAATTGAGGGCAAACACAAGTTGAAAACCCACATAGAGGTGTGATTTAGACCAGAAGATCTTTCTGAGTAGCATTTACGGTAGTTGAGACTTTATAACCCTTATATCCTTCTTCAGTAGACCTGGCAACGTACTGCAGGTTGCATGACCCCTTTTTGTTTGTCCCCTCTTGCTTAACGATTCAAAATTTCAGCTGCCATACAGAGGCTGCCAGAAATGTCTTCCATAAGGCATAAATGTCATTCTGGGGCTATGACATTTGAAAGCTACTTGTGATTGTCCTGCTAGAGCTGCAGTTTACAATTATGATGGTCTCTGTGTGGCAACTGCTCCTATGCTGAGATGAACCTATGTCATGAACACAGTGTCTGAATCAGTCTTGGGTGAAGAGAAGTTCTGTCAGCTGACCTTGCCCATTATTACATTATCTCTGTTAACTTTTTGGATGGTCTAGAGCCCCTTTGTTTGTGCTGGCTTAGGGAAGCTCAGATCACTTCACAATATTTGCAGAAGGTTTATCTGAGTTATCAGCTCTGAGAAGCAGCTTTCTTGCTCTTAAAAAGGAAGGATGTACTTTTTGGAGCTGCAATAATGTTTCAGTTGTTTTATAGAGTTGATACAATAGAATTAAACTCTATATAAAGTTACTTGAAAGCTGGCAATAAGAAGAAAAATGTTACTTTCAATGATGCTGTTACTTTTGTTGAAGGGGCAAATGTCACTTTTTTTCAACATCCTGTCCCAATTTAAGGAAAGAGTCTCTGTTCAAAGGAATAAAAACATACCCTATAAATATGGATTTTATAAATTAGTTTTTTGAAATATTAATCCTATATTCATGGTAGGCACCAGGAACAGTCAATTTGCCAGGAAATCAGTAGAAGGGATTCTCATTTTGGGTATTGTCACATCCCTTGTAGAAACAGTGAATGAGTTTCTCACGTGATCTCTGAACCAAAGTGGCCTGGCACATACTTTCCCACCCAAATATGACTTGAAAATAATTTTCTGCTCGGCTACCCATGGCCTAGAAAGTGCAGCTTTAATTGTAAACAAAATTGTAAACAAAAACAAACAAAAGCCTATTATATAAAAGGCTAACCATGGTGGCAACGATTCACTTCCAGCCAATTACCATGCAATTCACACACACAGCGCTCAGGGGCAGTACTTACACATAACAAGTGAAAAACAACACAAACAAAATAGCGGAATGTGGTGGTGGTTTGCTCTCTTGGGCATTTGCCCTTCTCCCCCACTGCTGAATAATTACAGTCAATATGCTGTCTGCAGCTGCCTGAGGAGGAGCAGGTGCAGGTATTGGCTGCTCCCCATAGGAAGTTGTGACTGCTGGTAGCTGAACAGCAACACAGGTTTCTGGGATAAGGAATAGGCATCCAGGAAGAGGAGGAGAAGGAAGGAGTTGGTGACATGGGGCAGAGGAGAGAGGAAAGGCAGGAGGGTCTGTCCCCCTTAGTCAAGGAAAGGCAGGAGGGTCTGTCCCCCTTGGTGGCTGTCATTAACCCTTGTGTGTCGATGCAAACGTCCAGGAAGAGGATGAGGGAGCTGGTGGTGCAGGGCCAAGAGGGGAGGAAAAGCAAGGGGGTTGGCCTCTTTGGTGGGCGCCATTAATCCACCAGCAGTTTTTTTGTGCAATGGGCTTCACTGCTAGTAAGCTAATCTACCTTTCTGAACATTCATAAGAACAACTGAAACCTTCAGTGCTACATTATGAGATAGGTGCTTATGTATAAACTGTGACTATCCTCTCATCGGAAGTCTTCCTCCCACTTCTGTGAAACTTTGCTTGTGGCATCCCCTATTTAACTGTAAAATCCTCACTATAGAAATAGGTTCTGAATACTCAGCACCTCTGACACTGAAAGTCCCTGTACAGGAAGAGTGTGGGATCAAATCCACACAAGCCACTTAAATAACTATTTAGTCCCTCTTTTGTTGTTGATGTACCTGGGTGAAAATATGTAGTTTTAATGCCACATGTAAAGCTGCTGAACATGATTCTGCAGGAAAGTTGCTTTACAGATGCATTTCAGCCTACTTGCACATTACAATGCACACATGATTTTGGCCTGAGACAGATTTCACACATGCCACTTAAAGCATGTTTGAGCCTCTCTTGGATGTTGACATGGATTTGAACAAGTCAGAAATGTAGTTTTAAAATGTGTATGCTTCCTGGTTTTAAATCAACTGTGGAATATGCAGGAAGAACGCTTTATACATTTCAACCCTTTTACATTTTGCAGATGGTTTCTATCTGAAATGTGTTTTCATTATTTACCTCCCTGAATCCCTACTTATACATATTGGGAATATTTTTCTTACATTTTAAACTTTCCGCATTAATTAATACAGATAACTTTCAAAATGTTCTGTCTCCCCTCCTTGATGAAAATGACAAGGTCAGGGAAAAACCTTGTTAGTTTCATCTATTCCAGGAAAACCTTATCAAACTTTTTCCTGACAGCAAAGAAGAAAAGTTAGTACCGTGTTTTCCCGAAAATAAGACAGTTTCTTATATTAATTTTTGCCTCCAAAGATGCGCTATGTCTTATTTTCAGGGGATGACTTATTTTTCCTGGTGTTCTGTTCGCCAGGCATGCTTCCAAACAAAAACTTTGCTATGTCTTATGTAACAGGGTGTGGACGCTCAGACTCCTTTTTGGAGTCTGCCTCACTCCAACTCTCCCCCAGAGAAAGAAAAGAAGGAACCTCTGACAAAAATGGAGGGGAAACTCTGTAAGAGAGAGTGTTGGCCCAAATGCTGACAGACACCTCCCTTTGTAGGCACACTGAAAAAGTAGACTGGAACTTCGGGTAACGTGAAACAGAACTTGTAAAGTTTATTTTGCTAGAAATGAAGGCTTCTCAGTTGACTTGAGAGGTTTTAAACGCTTGTTGATTACAGAAAGTAAACAGCTTCTACTTAGAGGTTACTCAGTGGTTCACAATAAGAGTTTTCCATTTGGTCACTGCATGAAGTGGCCAACATATTTCTTCTCTTAAAGAGGTTCTGGTTCTTAAGCTTTCTCCTACACACAGGTTCTAATTTGCTTCAGCTTTCTCTCACAGAGGTTTCAGCTTTTAGTTGTTACACACACGGACACTAGATTCTCTCTGATCCACACCCTTTCTAGTTCACACAACTACCCAAGTCTTAAGACTGGAAGGACTCTGGCTCGACACTCGCCACCTTCCCTTTCAGTCCCCTGTTAAGGCCCAACTGCCCCCTTTATGGACCGGTCTTCTCCTGACTGGGCTTTGAACTGGGGTTGGACAGACACTAGTCTGGACAGCCAAGCTGACAAGCACCTGAGTGGCGGGTTCACCTTCCACCAAGCCCAGGGCTTTCCCTCACACTCTATCAAGCCTCCTCAGCCTGACTAGACTCTAGAGCAATCTGACTTCTTGTCAGAACACACAAGCAGCGACAGATCTCCCTTCCTGATCTGCTCTCTCTGCTTTGGATCCTGGTCCAAGCACAAGCCAAGGAAAAAGAACCCTCAGCACTCCAGCTGCCTCCTTTTCTCCTCCCTGGCAATTTCCTCCAGCTAATCAGGACTGGGCAGGACTTAACTCTTTCAGGGCAGTCTCTCACTGGAAACCACTTCCCAAATATGGGCATTTGTCACATCTTACTTTGTGGGGAGGCCTTACATTTAGTACTTCAGCAAAACCTCTACTATGTCTTATTTTCAGGGGATATCTTATTTTCGGGGAAACAGGGTATATGTGAAGAGAGAGGTCTCTGCAAAAGGCATGTATGTACTGGTGTTAGAACTGCCAACTCCAGACTGGGAAATTCCTGGAGATTTGGGGGTAGAGGAGCCTTGTGAGGGTGGAGTTTAGGGAACAAGCTTAGCAGGGATGCGGTGTCATAGGCTCCTTCCGCACACGCAAAATAATGCGTTTTCAAACCACTTTCACAACTGTTTGCAAGTGGATTTTGCCATTCCGCACAGCTTCAAAGAGCACTGAAAGCAGTTTGAAAGTGCATTATGTGCGGAATGAGCCATAGAGTGTGTCCTCCAAAGCTGCTGGTTTCTCCATTGGCCATGCTGGCAGGGGCTGATGGGAATTGTAGTCCATGAACATCTGGAGCACCATAGGTCAGCCACCCCTACTTAGAGGAAATAATCTCTGCAATCTGGAGATCAGTTGTAATTCTGGGAGAACACTAGGCCCCATTCGCAACGCTAAGTGGAGTTCACAGTAACTTTTGTTTTTCTTTAAGCAAGCAGCAACTGTCCATTTCACCAGAAAGGAGTTTTGGTGACATCTGCAGTGCATAACTGGACAATTATGGTAACTCCATTAACTGAGCTGGGGGAAATTTCCTCAGTGATAAAACTACTTTAAATGTACATATGATTTCAGCCTGAAAATAAAATGAGTAACGGAGCAAAACAAACTGGCTGGTTAATCCACACCCTGTGTTCAGGTGGAATGAACTGCAAATGCTTCAGTAACCTTAAACAAATTAAAGAGGCTGAAGAGCTGCTCACATTTCAAGGTGAACAGCATTTTATAAAACATGAAAGTTGACACGTGGGCAAAAGTTAGAGAATGTCTATACATCTGAGCTACTAATATGTATTTATAAAGGTGCGTTAAAACAAGGTACAGTGTACACAAAATAAAATTAGGTTTTAAAATTAGCCTAACCACCTACCCATTTAAATCCCATTTTATAGTATTTTTACAACCAAGGCAGTTTCCTTTGTCGTATATTTCTCCCAAAGTAAAACCCATTGAGTTAAACTGCAGTACTACATAACATTTATAACCCGATTTTAGCTATGCTTACTTGCAAAAAAGCCCCATTTTCAACTCGATTCACTTCCTAGCAAATGCGCTTCGGATTGCCACGGTGAAGTCGCAATTATCGCAACTAGGGAAAAAAATGCATTGCACTCAACAATAACAACCAAAACCCTAACCGGAAGACCCCCTTTCCCTTCGGCCTCAGTTGCAATCCCATGCGGAGAAGAATGCAAGGGGCGGGGGGACACCCTGGAGCCATTTCCCCGCCTAATCCCAGCCCGGACGGGGTAGGGGCAGAATGTCAGCTTGAACAACTTCCTCCGCGGCTCCCAGCGGCCGGCTGCAAAAAGCGACCTTTTCAACTCCTGCCAACGTCGACCGGTTCCTGCCCCCCGGCAGCGTGGAGGAAGCGATGAATGTCCAGAAAGGGGAGGCGACTGCCGCTTCGCACTCCCCGGCTGCCGTGTCCTGCCCGTGCATCTCGCTCCACCCTGCCGGGCGCTTCTCGTTTCCCTGCGAGGTTTCACATTCGCCACGGAGAAAGGGGACAGATCAGCCCCCGAGGTCCCACCGGGGGTGGGGGGCAGCTTGAGTGGACCCGCTCTCGCCTTTTCTTTTTTGGCGGGAGGGCGGGCTGGAGTCCTTCTGCCATGACTCCGCGGAGTGGGGCTGAGTAAACCTAACGTGAGTCGGGGAGAGGCGTTGTCAAGCCCCCCACCCGCGAAGACCATGAGGCGACTGGAGGCGGTTTTCTTCCTTCTCGTGTTATGCTTTAGCAAGGTAAGGCGCTTGGAGGGTGGCTGGAGGAGGGGCTGCTGCTGGCAAGGGTGGGGGGCTGTGAGGGGCATTTACAGCCCATCAAGGTCTGGTTGATTCTGCCTTGCACCCGAGCGTCTTGCTGTGCTCACCTATGCAGCCCCGCTCCCAACGTCGAGTAACCGGTTTCTTCTTTTCGTGGAAACACAGCCGCTTTGCAGCTTCCTTATTCCTCCCCCTCCCCCCGGGTTTTAAGGAAAGGAAAGTCCATGATAAGCTGATCCGGAAAGGTGTTTGGGGCGGACGTGGCTGAGAGTCCTTGAGGAGTGCTTTGGGTCATGAATTGAACACGTCTTTCCCCATCGTTAGGCGCGCCTAACTTTGACGAGGCTCTTTGGTGTATGGGAATTCTTTACACCATAGAACATTAAATACTCCTGTAGGGCATATAATATTAGTGTGCGCCATGGAGTTCACTTTAGAGATGACAGAAATGTTTTTTAAAAAATGAGTTTGAGGCTGTGTATACTTCTCTAGGAGATAAGGCTTAGTCCCAACCAAAAAAGCAGAATAAGATGGTAGAATGCTATGACAGTAGAATGGGTTGTGCCACTTTTCCAGAGCAGTAAGAAATCACATTGTTTATACTCTGTAAAAGCTCCTTGCCCATAGAGAGTAAGTACAGAAGGTCATCAGCTGGGCAAGAATGCTTTTCTCCTTGCTGTACTCGGTTTCTTTTTTGAAATGAAATTATTGTTTTGTTCATCATGGTGGCAAGACCGGCATCCATCTCCAGAGTTCCAGTGATGTATTCCTATTCTAACATCTCATTCCCATGTATAGATAGGTCAGGTCTGAGTCCCACAGAAGTCAGTGGGATTCATATTTGAATAAGCACGCACTGCTAGTGTGTGTAACTGGGCCTGCGTATAAAAATCACTGTGATGCCAGTTAATTAATGTTCTCATTAATCACATTTGTCTTCTCAGAGGAGAAAGAATAGCAAAGTGGTAGGTTTCCTGACTCTTTTGAAGTGTGTTGGTGCTTATGCTCAGCCACATAGCTGTTTTTATGGTGTGATATTATTTATTCCAGTTATGTTTGCAATCCAGGGTGGGTAAACAGTGCAAGGAAAGATTTCCCCTTTATATGATTGGGGAAGAAACAAGGATTGGGCAGAGGATGGACAAGCAGACAATGAGCATCCCATGAATTAAGAAGGAGCACAATGAATAATGGTTTGATTTGGTCCAGGCTAGCCTGATCTTGTCAGATTGCAGAAGCTAAGAAGGGTCGGCACTAGGTAGTGCATGGATGGGAATACCGGGGTCATTATGCAGAGGCAGGCAATGGCAAACCACCTCTGTTTGTCTCTTACTTTGAAAACCCTACTGGGTTGCCATAAGTCAGCTGTGACTTGATGGCACCTCACGCACATGCACAAACATAATGAATAGTGTGATACTGTGGCATTTGTATTGTGGCAGGGTGATGTGTGTTAGTGTCCATAAGTAAAGAAACTGAATTTGATGTAAGGGCCAAAATAGGCATGATAGCATCATTTTGACTGCTACAAGGATGCCACCACCATTTTAAAGTTATTTAAAAACACCTTAAGGACACAATGCTGATTAGGCTGGTAGCATGACTCTCTTGACCCTGCACTGTTTCAAGTTCAAATATCTGGTGGTAGGGATGCAGCCATATTGGCACTTAACAAGGTGGTGGTGGTGGGGCCAACAAAAAAACCTCAGTCTTCTGCACTGCTGGCCTGATCAGGTTCTCACATCATTTTTACATGATTTTAAAATGGTGGCATCATCCTTGTGGCAACCACAAGGACATGATCATATTCCAGTTTGCCTCAAGGGGTGTATTAGTTCACTAGTTCAAGAGTGATTCTGTAAAAACAGTGGGAAAGGGAAACAGGGTCTTCTGATGCATGTTTAGGTTTATTTAAAGATTTGTACATAGTTGGTGCATTTAGTCTGTATCGCATCTTTATTCCACTCACTATAATGTATTACTTCCCAGTTGTGACAACATGAAGTGCACAATAAAGAATGTGGAAGTGCTGTGTGGTGTGTACAGGACATGTGGGTATGAAGTTCAATCGTACAGGCACCAATAATCCAAGGATCAGTTTTACTTATTGCCAGTACTTCTGTCTTTGCTGGCTATTCTTGAACATGATACACATTGCCTGCTCACCAGAAAATAATAGCACTAGAAAGGGAAATCACTTCCCTCACTTCTCTCACCATCTCCTATTTTCAGCAGATTGGGTACCTTCTACAGAAAAGAAAGTTGCTAGATCAGGTTTTAGTTATTACATGAAATTTTGGTCAAAGGTGATGCTTCCTGTCACTATTTGACAATATGAATGTTTCAGTGGTAGCATGTGTCAGTGGTAGACTTGTTAGCATGTCACAGCTGATCTATGGTGACCCTATATGATTTTCAAGGCAAGAAACTTATAGAGGTGGTTTGCCATTGTCTTTGTGGTATAGCGGTTAAGAGCTGTGGATTCTAATCTGGAGAACTGGGCTTGATTCCCCACTACTCCACATGAGTGGCAAACTCTTATCTGGTGAATTGAATTTGTTTCCCCACCCCTACACATGAAGCCTGCTGGGTGACCTTGGGCTAGTCACAGTTCTTTGGAATTCTCTCAGTTCCACCTACCTCACAAGGTGTTTGTGGTGTGAAAAGGAAGGGGGGGAAAGTTTGTAAGTTGCCTTGAGTCTCCTTATAGGAGAGAAAGGTGGTGAATAAATTCAAACTGTTCTTCCTCTGCGTAACATTCCTGGAATTCCTTGGTGATCTCCCATCTAGATCCTTACCTGGGCTGATACTGCTTTGTTGATGAGATTTGATGAGATTGGACAAGCCTGGACCATCTAGGTGAGGGTGGTGGTATAGTACCACTCAAGAAAGGTAAAACTTACCATGTTTAGAATCATAGTATTGGAAAGGACCATACAGGTCATCTCGTTTAACTGCCTGCTCAATGCAGTATCAGCCTAAATCATCTTTGACAAATATTCATCCAAAAACTGCTTGAAAACTGACAGTCAGGGTGAACTCACCACCTCCCTAGTAGCCAGTTCCACTGTTGAATAATTTTTACTGTAATGTTTTTGTTAATATCCGGCTGGTACCTTTCGGCATATAATTTAAACCCACTGTAACAAATCCTATCCTCTGCTGCCAACAGCAACAGCTCCCTGCTCTCCTCTCCTTCAAATACTTAGAGAGAGCAATCATGTCTTCCCTCAACCTCTTCTTCTCCAAACTGAGCATTTCCAAGCCCCTCAGCCTTTCCTCATAGGGCTAGGTCTTGGTTTGCAACAGTACATTTTCTGACCTAGCTATGGCCGTTTCTGCATGGCCCCCCAGGCGCCCCCATGCCGGCAAGAATTCTGCCGGCGTGAGGGCGGAGGCCGTTCACACGCAAGCGTGCGGGCGGCCTCAGGAGAGGCAGGCGGACAACAGGCGGCAAACCGCGCATGGAGCATTTCTGACTCTTTTCCTTATTCATTTTGTCCCGTCATGCGACCTGCTGGCCTCCGGCCCCGCCCATGCGCTGTTTTCTCCGGCCTCCAGGGGTTGAGGAGGACAGTGAGGGAGGGCTTGGAGGCCAGCAGGCCACGACTGGACAAAGAGTGGGAAGGGAAAGGAAACTTGGCACGGCGGTGCTGTTTGCAATCACCGGGAAGACACTGTTCCCTCAAAACAACCGCTTAAAGGGTTAGCGCTTTTTCAGGGCGCTCTGGACGCCGCCCCTGAGGGGAAGGGTAGCCGAGGTCGAAACGCTGCTGTATTTCAGCAGCTTATCTGAACGGGCGGCCACTGGGCGCTATCACTTCAGGCCGTCAAGCTTTTACCCCACATCGCGGGAGGCCTTATATTTGTGACAAAATAAAGAATGAATGAAATGAAAATAAATGAAACTTTCAGATACTCTTTATTAACTGATCAGCACTATGAGGCATAAGCAACCTTGTTACCCAAAATGTAACAAGTAATGGAACAAAGCTGATATAATAATAGATATAATTATGAACCACATCTTTAGGGTTTTAGTGTATCTTCTGTTGTTGCTTTCTGTCTCTTAAAATGTTTGTAGATCTAATATGGATGGGTTAGGCATTCTTCCTATTCCCATTTCCCCAGTAAACATGTATGTTTGGGAACACTTGAGTAGCAAGGTGGGAAATGTGCATCTTTACTAGGAAGTGGATCAGTTTATTCTGTGTTGTCCTTTCAAATATATGACAATATTAATAGTATCTAAGAATCTGAATTGAGGCTGATGTAGTATTAAAATAACTGTTTATAATATTGCTTCTCAATATACAGTCCATAGTCCTCATTATGTCTGCCAAAATCTTCCAGCCTTTACGCCATTCCTGAAACTTTTGCTATCTGCTCTTGTTGCTATTGGCCACTTGGTATCTTTCTCTGGCTGTTATTGGTGGCTACTTATAGCATAATTCCAACTACCTTGTTTTCTTATAAAACTGGGGAACTGCTGGTCATTTCATTAGTAGCAAGAGGAGTTTGAAAAATTATTGTATTTTCACTCTACTCTTTCCCCCACTCTGTCATGGAAGCTTGCAGTCAGTCACAAACTGTCAGCCTCAACTCTGGCAAGTATTTGGATGGGAAACCCCCAAGGAATATAAGGGTCATGATATAGAGGCGGGCAGTGGCAAACTACCTCTGAATGTCCATTGCCTTTTAAAACCCCATGGGGTCACCATAAATCAGCTGTGACTTGATGGCAATATATGTGTGTGTAGATTTGGATACAAACTTTAAAATGTATTTAGAACCATTAACAACTAGTCTAAACTAATACAACATATACGGCAGGGGTGGGCAATTATTTTTTCCATGGGGCCGCATAAGAAACAGAAAATATTGTGGAGGGCCGGGCCAGTTGGTTTTGAAAGCCCCGCAGAAGCCGGGCAGCCAAGGCAACCGGCTTCAAGTGGGCTTTCAAAGACACCTCACGCCTAGTAAGCGTATGCTGATGAAAGCTCCCCGAAGCAGTCGCAGCCAAGGCAAACTTCAGCTTCTCTGCGGGCTTTCAAAGGCTCTCACTCTAGCAGAGGTGCATCTATGCAAACTGGAGCCCCGGGACAAACCTGAATTTACCCTCCCGTGATGTGGGCGGCCACCCTTCCCCACCACACGCACCAAACAATGATTTTGCACCACTGCACAAAACACCCCCCACCCCCCAGCGAAAACATACATGGCTCTCTCCCAAACAACTCCTCTTTTCCTAATGTTTGATCCTTACACCAACCCTGTGAGGGTAGGTTTAGCCTGAGAAACAGCTACGAGGGTAGTCCTGAGAAAACAGTCCCAAGCCAGTTCAAGGGAAAATTAACTTTTAAGCATGTGAAATCTCTTCAAATCACCTCCCCATCAGAAGATTTACCAAACAAATGTCAGCAATATCTCTCACAGATCACCCCCCACCCCAGCAAACACATACATGGCTCTCTCCCCCACCAACTCTCTTTTCCTAATTTTTGTCCTTACACCAACTCCTAGAGGTAGGCTGGCCTTGAGAAACAGCTCCAAGCGCCAGTGCAAGGGGAAATTAACTCTTAAGCATCTCAATCTCTCACAAACCACCCCCATCTGAAGGTTTACTGGGAAACAAATGCTGCCAGCATCATCATCAGTTCTGTTGCTGGCGGGGATCCAGCTCAGCTTCCCCTTCTCCTGTGTCTATCGGAGCCAGATCTCTGCAGTGAAAGGCTTGTGAGTAAGGGAGAATAAGGCACACTGGGTCAGAGGGAGGGAGCGGAGATTTCCAGTCCTGCTACCTGGAGCATCAAGGGATTTCTCCCCTGCCCCCTGGAC
The DNA here is from genome assembly GCF_021028975.2 of Sphaerodactylus townsendi. Taxonomy (NCBI): domain Eukaryota; kingdom Metazoa; phylum Chordata; class Lepidosauria; order Squamata; family Sphaerodactylidae; genus Sphaerodactylus; species Sphaerodactylus townsendi. The sequence continues at coordinate 83,294,564 of NC_059426.1, read as the reverse complement.
ACTCCAGGCCACCGTACAGAGTGGGTGGGGCTACAACAGGCACTGGCAACAGTCGCTGCCTCAGTGCTGGGCTTGCTAAGGCCTACTGAATCAGCTTGTGTGCAGGGACGTTTTTGGTGCCCCCCCACGTGACCAAAATGGATGCGCCCGGGGACAAGAGGTACTGTCCCTAGGCAAAAACGCCTGTGCTCCCCAGCAAGGCAGGGGGGCCGGTCAGGGTCATCTGGCGGGCCGGATACGGCCCGCGGGCCGTATAATGCCCAGGTCTGATATACGGTATATTCAAATGGAGTATCCTCACTGGAGTATCCTTGCTTTGGGAGCTCAAGTTTGGATTGGTCTGTTTAAAAATTTAGAGCAGTGCTCCTCCATTAATTTCAGTGTCTTTACCTTTGATTCAGGCTACTGATGTGGTCAAAATATTTGTTTCCTTCTATGGAAAGACTTCCTAATACTTTAAGATTGTGTGTATGTATTTCTTGGTGAAATTGCATTCCTCTCCTAGAAGTTGTTTATGCTTGTACTGTGACTTAAGCTTGACGAAGACAGCAAAAATATTCTTTTAATATATTAAGTTAGGTTGCTCTTGGTTAATTAGTAACAAAGAGCTCTTATCATGGCTGTCATTAAATCTCTTTTACTTCCCTAGTGCTTGAAGAGACATATCACATGTTTTGCTATGTACAATGAACAACTGAGATTGCTGGATAGGAATGGGGTACACAAAGTTATGGTCTCAAAAAAGAATGTGGATAATAACATCCCTTCCAGCTACTGTTGCCTGGTGTTTGCCACAAGGCAGTTTTCTAAATTGTAAACCATTAATTGCCAAAAATGAATAGTCTTTCATTGAAAGCCTGTGGCTGCAGTCCTAGGGAAATCTCCTAGGTATAAGCCCTCCTGAATAGAATTGGACTTACTTACTTCTGAGTAGACTTGCCTTGGGTGGTTACCTCTAACACTTAGTATGTTTTTTTTATGATCTGTTGTCCAAGATCAGTATTTATTTCTTTTTGATTTTTTCCCCAGCTTATATTGGTATATCATACTTCTTTTGATTTGTTATTTTAAAGTTATACTCTGTGAAGTAAGTATTTGGAATTTGAACTCTTACATTTTTGTTTTAAAATTGGTCAGCAAGACTGAAAACAATACATACGACCCATTCCTAAAAAATACCATATATACATACACATTCAGAAAGTGATGATGGGATCTCATCCTATAGATGCACAGATGTGGGGTCTGAACTGGTCCCTTCACTGAAGTAAACATAATTAGTGATCTTGCAGAAAACTACTGGACCACACCAAATGCTCTGAACAACTCTGTAGTCACACAACATATTTACTCCTTTCTGTTTGGGATATACAAAACCAAGAAAGAATGGTGGAAATAGCAAGTATCTTACCTGATGCAAGAGAATGGTATTGATTATATTGTCTCATTCACCAACTTTCTGTCTGCTTTAAATACAATCTTTAAAATAAGAAACGAGTAGAAAAGATTGGAAACAAACTGGAGAATCTAAGAAGCAGTATGTTACACATGGCCAGTGTACGTGGAAGATTTGATCTCATAGTTAAGATTCAGTGTGTGGAAAAAAAATGTACCGTGATCCCTTAGCAGTACTTTCTATGTGCAGTGTATTGTCAAGAATCTTCATGCCATGTAATTTTTTTTAGAGAAATAGGAGGCTATATGATTGTTCTGGTATATATTTTTGGGGTTATATGATTGAGGCATGTTACCATTTCTCATTGTAGACATACTGATGGAGTTGTGTAAATTGGCTTGCAGCTTCAGGATTTAACAACAAAATGTTACATATTTCCTCAAAATAACTTCCCCCACTTTTTTTTTTGCATATGGCTATTTTAAGACTCAGTTCTGTTCTAGACAGGAAAAAGATCTACATTTTCCCCTGATACACTATCAAGATCTGTTAATGATCAATGTTCATTCACTTAAAGCTAAGAGTACTGCGATAGCTGCCTCCTGTTGGGACTGTAACAAAAAGACAGGTAGCTGATAGCAAACTGGCCCAAATTGCAATTGCTTCTTCTCAATCATCACAGTGGAAGAAAGCAGCAAGAATCTGACTCTGTATAAATACGCAATATCATCATGAAACACATCAAGATTTTCGAACAGGTAACACATCCCTCCTCCCCAACCCCCCACAATCAAATATTAGCTGCTGAGTCCATAAAGTACCACACATTCTTTCCAGTCTTTGAGATTAGTTCCTTTAATGAGAAAATAGTTCCTGTGGCATTCTTGAATTTTGTGAGTTGAATTCTATAGTTTGGGGGTGGGGAGGGGGAGACTACATGTTACCAGTAAAGTGAATTTGGTCAGGGAAGCTGTGTTCTTTGTGCAGAAAGATGTAACATCAGGGACTAATGTCGCCAAGTGTACCAGGACCCGATTTGTCTCAGGACCACAATGTGAGAGTAGGAGAGGCTTCACCTTTGCTTCCTGTTCTGTTTTCCTGAGCCCTGAATGGCAGTGTGGTGGGAGGAGGCTAATGTGCCCCCCATGGCCATTTTGGCTCAAGAAAATGGCATGAGAAGGAAGGTTGAAACCCTTCTTCCTGCTTTATACTCAGAAGCCAAATGAGGCCCTTGTGTGCATGGGAACCTTTAATTTGTAGTGTCACATCCACTTGCAAAAAAAGGATATGGTTGTGTCACACATAATGTGTAATTTAGCAATAAGGTTCTGCTCTTGCTTTCTTTTGCATGTTTTAGTTTTCATATCCTGGTGAACATTAACTATTCTTGATGTCGAGTGAGGAGTCTTTGCTTATTACATTTGTAGCTCAAAACTGCCTATTTTCTTCACAAGAGCTATGTCAAGAACAGCAAGTTGAAAGACAAATGGCTTTAAAGCTTCATACATACTCTCCCACATCAAAAACAGTTCCAGCTACAGTACTGCACGGATAGGGAATGTCAAGAAACTGTTTTGCCACCATTTCCTGTTCTTTACAAAACTTGGTTTCAGGTGAGGCGTATTATAAAATAATAAGGGACAATTCAATTGTGCTGTGTGTTAGTAAAATTACCAGAACTCTGATCTTTTGCTAGCTGATAAGGTGGTTGCCATCAAAATATGATCCCATGAGAAGGGAGGGTTTATGACTGAAGAATACTTCCTGCCTTGTTATCTTGTCCTGACTTTTAGATCACGTAGTCATTAATTAAATCCAGTCCCAGACCCTTTTGGCCACATACTAACAGGTTAACTATTTTAGGAAACTCAGTATGCAACTGGCCTGCCTTGCAGAGCTGACTTTCTTGCTTGTAATTTCCAGAAAGGCTGGAAGTTTGCCTTTTAGCTTCTTGTCATTGAGATATCTCAAAGAGTTGGTGGCAGCACTACCAGACTGGGTGGGAGGGGAGGTTGTGGATTCAATCCCAGAGTTTATTTAAGCAATTCTGTCTGGGACCTCTCCTTACCTGGGAATTTTTTGGACTAAGGACCCATGACAGTGAACATTTGCAAATGTTGTTATGAAGGTATTTAATAATATAATTAACCTATCTAAATTACTTGCCTTTGTTTTGTTACTTATTTTTTGGGAATGAATAAATGGAAATCAACAAGAGACACATTTATGTCCAGGAAAGGAATATTCCTTCTTTGAGTTCTGTTCAGCATCATTCTCTCTTCTACCATCCCAAGCACAGAATATTCAACAGTTGCCCACTGTCAACTTGTTGGCATATGCTAAAGGGTTATGTCAAGTAACTGCCAGAGGATGCTGTACAAAAGTTTGGAGCAAGTGTGCAAAACACTCCCCCACCGCCCAATATCTGCAGAGTTCTTATTCACTGAACTTTCTCTTCCCTCCACCAAGCCTAATAACTTTATATCTAAAAGCCATGTATGCCCTCCCATGGGATTAAAAACCTGCATACTTTGGCCACATTTTGGTAGAGTGCAGAATTCTCCAAACTCAGAGGTAACCCCCGGTTTGCAGAAAAGCAAGAAAAGCTTTAAAAGCTGAAAGTGATCTAAAAATGTGAACGGTGAAACATGTATGTATGTACAGACATTCCCTTGTCAAAGAACTTCAGCTGACATCTTAGAGTGCCATATTAACTCCACCAAAGCAACCCAAGATGTTGCATGAAAATGTGGCATAATGGACACTTCAGGTAGTACTGGCCAGCCATAGTTTGCCTCTCTTCCCCCACCCCTTCACCATGCTGGCAAGGACTGGAGAGGTGAGTGGGTGGACTAGGAGTGAGGACTGGGCATGAAGAGTGAATGCTGTGTAGGAAGGAAAAACCGGTCAGGAAGAGTAGGCAATCAGGTGGCTGGGTAGAGGGAGGGAGAGAAAACCTAGCAACTGGGAATGAGAAACCAGAACTGTAGAATCAGGAGAAACTGGGGGCTGGTGGAGGTGGAGGAAATAGGATTTTCCCTCTCATGAATCTTTGCAGGCCCACCTTCTGTATCTTTCATTCTGATCACCTGTTGTGTTTGCTTAGTTTCATACTGGAAGGAAAATATTTAACACATGCACGTGTTAAGATATATTTAGTTTAGAAAAGGAAAAAAATCTAATTTCATAATCAGAATGTGTGGTGAATTGGTTGAGAGAGCAGATGGACTCCAGTTTGATTAACCGGGTTTGTTTCCCCACTCCTACACAAGACTGGGTAACCTTGGTTACCCACAGAGCTAGTCACAGTTCTCTCAGAATTCTTTCAGTCCCACCTACCTCACAAGGTGTGTGTTGTGGGGAGAGGAAAGGAAGGAGTTTTTAAGCTACTGTTAGCGGTAGAGAAAAGCAGGATATAAATTAAAACTCTTCTGCAGGCTTCATGAACATTCACTGAACCATGTTCACTGACCGAAATCACTTTTATTATGTTGATGACATTTACAAAAGTTGTTTTTGAACAAGTAAGCCAAACAGCATTACCTCAACTACTCAGTCCATCCTACACTACCTGAAGGAGGTTGACTCTATTATTTTTTCAAAAGCATTTTTATCTAAAATATTTTTAAACGTTAACCTGATCAATGATATCCTCATTTAATTTTATGCAGGATAGGGTAAGCATATGTGTTGAGCTAGAATTGAGTCCAGTAATGCTATAAAGAGCAGCAAAATTTTTGGGGTATGAACTTTCAAGTGTCAAAGCTCCCTTCGTCGGATGCTTTATCTCAGCAATAATTATATGACTACTCTTCCAGCACTACCTTCTGCCACACTTATCCTCTATCCTTATCCTTGAAACCCTTTCCCAGTTTCACCTTCTGGCAAGTATTATCTCCATGCCTTATTTGTGATCTGTTTCTTGGGCTAGGCTTAACAATGGAAATAAATTCAGTAGTTATCAGACTGCTGAAATGATCTTCCTCTCAACTTTGCTTGGAGTAGAAGCCACCTGAGCAGGAGGGTAGAGGCCAAGCCAGGTGGGAGGGGAAGGAATGGGTGTTGTTCAGCAGGGCCTGAGGTTCTAGAGGACAAACAACTTGGCTGTGGTAAAACCAATGCCATGAAGTGAAATGTGACACTAATGGTAGAAGTTCACGTACAACAAACTGCGTTGTAATGAACCTCTGTTCATTGAGATATCTGAATGGGGGCCACAACATCTTTGCAACAGGAAGAGATAGAGTGTTGTAACAGCCTGAGGTGCTAGAATGGTGGCTTCACAAATTAGTATCCTGAAAGGCTTAGCTGATTAAAATCAGCTTTCTTTATTCATTAACATTAACTGTTGTAACTAAAATAAAACGTTGGCTTTTGCATCAGAGATTCCAGAAATCACAAGTGGAAATACCACCTCCTTTCATTTTTCTGCTTAGCTCCCTGTGTAACTTTTAACCCAGTCTCCTGAAAGAAATGCCTAGTTTCAGCATGGGGGTTAGAACACTGCCTAGTAGTTTGTGAAGGAAGTGTATTCATGTTCTGCAACCTGCTCTGAATCTTTTGGACACAATTTGGTGTGATTCTAAATTCTAGATTCTAGATTGGGTCTATTCATGCAGCAGAAGGTGGTGTTGAGATGTACTGTCACTTCAATCGCAGGGTGTGATTACATTTTTGAATTCCACCCTTTCCTTTTGAATACAAACTGCTTCAGCAGTCATGAACTTGAGATAGAGGGACTTTTCTTTCTGTGTTGAACTTTTTTTCATATTGTCTGAGGCATAGGAAAATTAAGGAATGATGTAGTATAATGACTCAGAATTGGAACAGTGGATCAGGAAGTCCATGATTAACATGTTACCTGATTTCAGCTATGAATACATTACTATGTGACTTTTGCCAAGTCATTCTTCCTTCATCCTTCAAATGCAATGCTATTAGACTTTGTGAAATTGTAGAGCAGATTAGGGAGATGATATATCTGGTGAACTTTGAGTACTCAGAAACAGGGACGTAGGTATAGATTTTTTATGGGGTGGGTTTGGTGGTGCAGGGCCACCCCCCACCACGGGGTGTGTGTGGCCACGCCTCCCCAAGCCCCGCCCCTGGCCTCAGTGCTTATAAAAGCAGCTCTCCAAGGCCAGGGATAACAGACGCCCCTGCTCTCCCCCCCCCCATCGGCTGGGCTCCCAGATGGCAGATGGCAATCCCTTCTGCCCTTCCTCTGGACAGAGGCAAAGCTAGGGAAAATGAAGCCCGGTGCAAAATCGGAGTTTTGCACACACACACCCCCTGAGCGGCCGCTGTGATGCTGGAATCCGCCCCCAAACAGCATCATTTGGTGTTTAAACTAGGGAGCCCAGATTCTCCATTTAAATCCACTTTAAAAGGAGAATCTGGGGTCCCCAGTTAAAAAAATATTGAAATTGCTGCTGTTTGGGGATGTATTATCCCTCACCTTGAAATAGCATCACTTTCAATGTTTAAACTGGGGACCTCAGATTCTCCCTTTAAATCCATGCCAAAGGGGGTGGATTTAAAAGGAGAATCTGAGAAAATTTGGGGGGTGCCTTCTGTCAGGGGTACAATTGCTAAGCTAGCAGCACCAAACTTTCCGGGTATCTTTAGGAGACTGTCCTGATGATACCACCCAGATTAGGTGAAATTTGGTTCAGGGGGTCCAAAGTTATGGACCCTCAAAGTCCCCATCTCCTATTAGCTCCCATTGGAAACAATGGGGGATAGGGCACCCCCTTTGGGAGTCCATAACTTTGGCCCCCCTGAACCAGACCTCACCAAACTTGGGTGGTATCATCAGGAGAGTCTCCCAAAAATCTCTGATATTATTACATGATTGGTTTTGCAGTTCTCAAAATTGTGAATATGTATCTGCAGAGATAACATGCCTCTTCTTCAAAGCAAAAATGTTATAAAACAAACTTAGAGTTGAGAAAAATACTGTCATCCTATTGTTCCTTTGCAAATCTAAGTACAAAGAATCAGCCCTCTCCTCTAAAGTGCTACGTTTTAAGAAGTTCAATAAATAGAACATTTTGGGGCATGGAATGAATCTACCCCACAAGTTAAATGTGAGGAGAGAGGAACAAGCTGTGAAAATGAAAGTGAAACCTTTTGAGCAGAATATTCTACAAGTAGGATCTTTGAAGTATGTGGCCTGATATTTATCATATTATTCTCTTCCTGGAGGATAATGGCAGCAGGCTATAAAAGCGTGTAGAAAACCATGCTTTAAATCAAGTCTTACTGACTAGTGATTTAAATTGTGATTTAAATCATAGATTAAATCAATTTAATTTAAATCAAATCCACACTGCTACGTGACAACGTAAAGTGAACGTTTACTTCTCTTTGGTCGATGACTAGACCACCAATCTTGCATTCCATTGTCTAGAGAGCGGGAGGTGTGCATGCAGGACAACGGAGGTTATATTGTCTAGGTAGGAGAAAGGCAGGTTAGAACAGTGTTTGCATGACTTAATATCAGTAATGAAGTACAAGGACCATGGAAAGGTGTAGCTTTGGCACAAAAGAAGAAGGCTAGAGAGATGGCTCAGGTGCTATAGCTATTAGTCTGAGAAGTATTTTTTTCTGGAATTATTTTTATTTTATCATTTAGGAATACATATTATTTGACAGACAGTCTGACTTAAAGTGGTTCCAGCAATAACAGAATATGATCTGCCACATCAATTATAAACAATGTACTTAACATTTGTGAGTAATAGTTACATCAGAAATAGTGGTTTAAGATTCTAGTACATAAATACAATGCCAATACACACACACGCACACACACAGCTTAATAATAATAATAAATAGGTTAATAATATTTGTAACCTATCAGTTAGCAATAAGGTTCTATTTTGAGGGTCAGAATTTATAGTCTGAGAAGTTTTCATTTAATCAGAGTACAGTGCCCTGGTTTTAAGTGTTGAGATAGCCTAACAGGAAAGATCTTTGATGATAACAACCTGTAACTAAAGAGAAAGGGTATTCCCTCTAATGGATTATCTCTTGCTTCTTTTGGCTCTCCTTCTTTGTAAAGCTTTCTGTTTTGGCACCGCCTCCCCACCTCAAGCCTTCTGTTCCTGTCTACCAATACAGAAGCTACTTCAGGGATATCCACATTCCTTCAACGCTATGAAAAGCAAACTTTGTTTCTATTACTCTCCATCCCTGCAATAAGAGCTGCTCCTCAGCCTTCCAGTTTGCGCTCAGCTTTGAAATGGCATCTTTGTATCTTATTATTCCCCTCAGTCTGGCTCCAGGTGCTCTACAGGTATAATGCCTGAATCACTGCCTTGATTCGTGCTTGGCACCCTCGCCAAGTTTCCTGCCCTGGCACTCCTTGCCCCTGAGCTGATGTAAAGTCTGAAGTCCACTTGGATCTTTAGATTCCTGGAATGCAGTAACACACAGCAGATTACTTCACACAGGATAGGTGAGCTCTTTCTCTAGCCTCCTTACTGTCCTCTTTCCCCCTCCTCCCCTCTTTAATTGTCCGCTCTGATGTACTTTAGCTAAATGTGGTGTGGATGCAGGTACTGGAGACAAGATTGGTGTGACCTAATGATCGTAAGAACATAAAATGAGCCTTGCTGTTAGTTATAGATCAGAAGTCCATTTTCTTTCCCAGGGCAGTAAGGTCTGCAGGACAGCTGTACTACTTCCAGTCAAGCAAGAACACTAGCAACTATCAGTTTAGCCAAGTTCCAGTTGTTAAACCACGCGCTCTCTCTCTCATATTCAATTAAACCCTTTTCTTTATATACTTGTCTTTTTAGATTGTGAGGGTGTGGCCTTTCTCTATCAGTATAAGCCTTTTGTGAAATGATCGTCAGAAAAGTTGATTATAAATATATCATATACTTACTTATGTGGTTATAAGATATCTCATTACTGGAGCTGGATCAAGGCTTATGGTGCAAGTACATTGTAAAGGAAAATCTGGGTGTTCAATTAACTCAGCTAGAAAGATCCTTTGACTGAAACATATTGTGTACAAGGGCTTCACATTACTCTGTATGATTTGAAAAGCTCTTTTGATACAATTGCCTTGCTTTGGAGCAAACTGAAGGCACTGAGTATGGAACAGCAATTATTATACCTTCTCAGAAAACTTTATGAGGCCACTATGTACCAGGTTAAATGTACAGCAAATGGCCAATTATTACCTAAATACCAACTATTAAGTGGGTCAAGCAAGGATGTGTCCTTGGCCCACATCTGTTAAACCTATTCATTCATTCATTCATTCATTCATTCATTCATTCATTCATTCATTCATTCATTCATTCATTCATTCATTCATTCATTCATTCATTCATTCATTCATTCATTCGATTTGGTAAACCGCCCTACCCCCAAAGGGCTCAGGGCGGTGCACAACAAACAACAATACAATAAAACAAATCGAATAACCCCAGTTAAAATACAAAACCTTAAAACTATAAAACTACGGCAGCAGTAGTAGCCTTCAATAAATAATTTGATTAATAATGGAAGACGTCTGGCACCCAACCCCAGTGATCAAACCCTGGGAAGGGAGGGGATTGGCAGATGGTCCAATAGATAGCCAGTGTGCAGGACAACATGAGGGGCGGGCTCAGCGGCCGGCTCCCTCACAGACCCTCTGGAACAGCTCCGTTTTGCAGGCCCTGTGGAACTCACCAAGGTCCCGCAGGAACCTAACACTGGAGGAAGGGCGTTCCACCGAGCAGGGAGCCAGGGCAGTAGCAGCCACAGCCGTGTGGAAAACCAGCTGCATCATGGAGGGGCCGGGGACCACCAGTAAATTCGCCTCCGCAGAGTGGAGGGCACGACTTGGGACGTAAGGGGTGAGACGGTCCCGTAGGTATGAGGACCCCAGGCCGTAAAGGGCCTTAAAGGTCAGAACCAGCACCTTGAAGACGATCCGGAATGCCACTGGGAGCCAATGCAGACAGCACAACACGGGCGTGATGTGATCTCTAACTGAGACCCCCATGAGAAGACAAGCCGCTGCGTTTTGGGCCAGCTTCAGTTTCCAGATCAACCGCAAGGGAAGGCCCGCATAGAGCGAATTACAATAATCCAGTCTGGAGGTGACCGTTGCATGGATCACTGTGGCCAGGTTGGTCTGGGAGAGGTAGGGGGCCAGCCGCCGGGCTTGGCGGAGATGGAAGAAAGCAACCCGGGTTACATGAGCCACCTGGGTCTCCATGGACAGGGATGAATCCAGGTGGACACCCAGGTTGCGAACGGAAGGGGTCGATGTCAAAGGGACCCCCTCCAGCACCGGCGGCCGCAAGCCCTCAGCCTCCCCCTTCACGACCCAGCCAGAGGACCTCCGTCTTCATTGGATTAGGTTTTAACTTGCTCTGCTTCAACCAACCAGCAACCGCCTCCAAACAATGCTGTATAGCAGCAGGGGTGGCGGCCGTCCCCGCCTCCATCAACAGAATGAGCTGAGTGTCATCAGCATATTGATGACAGATCAGCCCAAAGCTCCGCGCCAGCCGGGCAAGGGGTCGCATATAGATATTAAATAACAGCGGGGACAACAAAGCTCCCTGAGGCACACCACAGGTGAGTGGAAGCCGTTGGGAAGCCCGGTCCCCGCACCCACACTTGCTGACTTTGTTTCCGGAGGAACGAGGCCAAGCCACTGAAGGAGCTGTGCCCACTTACTCTAGCAACAATAGCCAAGCTGATTGGAGTCAAAAGATCGTGATCGACCACGTCAAACGCATGCGGTGAGATCCCACAAGAGCACCAGCAGCGCCACGATCCCTTCCTCGGTCAAGCTGAGCACGGAGCATATCTGCTTGGTGGCAACAACAAGGGCCCGGTCTCCGTCCCATGCCCAGCATACAGGCTTGGACTGGAAGGGATGGTGGGCCGATCTGTCCTCCAGGAAGCCCTGAAGCTTCTCCAACTCCACTCTCTCAATTACCTTCTCCAGAGAAGCGAAAGATTCGAAGCAGGCGGTAGCTTGGCCAGATCACACTAGGATCTAAGGATAGTCTTTTCAAGAGTGGGCGGACCACTGCCTCGCTTCAACCCACCAAGGAAACACTCCTTGCTCAAGGGAGCAGTTGATGATATTCAACAGGTGGGACCGTAATTCCTCACGGCAAGTTTTAATCAGCCATGAGGGACACGGATCCGGAGGACAGGTAGTAGGTCTAACAGCAGCTAGGACCCTGTCAACATCAGCCTCGGCGAGCAGGGAAAACTGGTCCAAGAAAGGACCTGAAGCTGGCCACGGAGCCTCCAGTTCACTTATTGTATCAAGGGTGGCAGGAAGGTCATGGCGGAGCGACGTGACTTTATCCGCAAAAAAGCTCATAAAAGCCTCACAGCCATTATTATTTATAACCATTATACTATATTATTTATTATATATTTATTATATATTATAACCAAATATTATATTATTTATAACCTCACAACCATTATATTATTTATTATTTTCCAGAATTGGAAAATTGGCTATATGAAAATCCATCTCCTATCAATATAATCTAAATGGACAATGCACAGAAATCATACTATTAATTTGGCCAGATGTTCTGCTACTTAAATTAAACAGTTTTATTTTCTGAAAGGGAATCAGTTCCTGCTGCAATAAAAAAATTTTAATGCCAAAGGTTTAACACAAATTTTATATGGTATTCCTGTACGAATGGATGCTTTTAACAATCATATTGAGGCCGTACAAGCCTCATTTTTCCACCAAATAGTAGGGACTCCTAAATGAGTTCCCTATCTAGCTGTCTGTGCTGAACTGTTCTATTAAGACAAAACTTCCCAAAACCTGTAATCTAAATGACAGAGATAGCTAAGGCAATTTTAACTGACCAAACTGAGACCTGAAAGTGATTGTTTTATTTATTCTATTGTTCCTGAGAGTGCAAACCTACACACCACTTAATTCATTAATATTGTCCACAAGAGCAACTATTATGGGCTGGTGCATTTTTTTATTTGTTACCAACCTTGACAAAGACTAGTTACTTCTCTCAGGCCTATTATGCATGGAACGCTTACCTCGGGGCTCTTTGCTGCGCAACTTGCTTGCTAAAGTCTCTGAGGTTTCTGCTTTTTCTGGTTTCTCTTAATTCCACCTTCCAGCTCACTCTTAAAGGCACACAATTGCAAGATTGCTGGCTTTGTTAAAGCCTTTTAAATTGCTTACATAGATTTTGCTGTTATAGTGATATTGTAGCTCCTTTCAAAAGCTAATCCCACCCCCACCCCCAAATGAAAGAGGCCAAACAATTCACTGGACCACACACTGCTGAAGAAGGGGACTATATCCTAGAACTGATATTTTCTGTTCCCCTCAGCATGTATGGGCGTGCGTGCGCACACACATTTCTTGCTGCTTCTGCTGCCATGAGAGGGGGCTTGTTATTTTGATTTTCCTCAGTATTTTGATATTCTCGCATTAGATCTACCCCCACATCTGCTTCCTGCCACCCCTGTAATGCATGGGAGGGGGATTCATACCATCTCTGAAAAAGGGTGGGGGGCTGAGTTCATGGGAACATTGGGTGTATGGTGGGACCAAGCATTCTCTGTTATTGTTATATTGAAATATAGTTCTTGTTGCCAACAGGTGCTTCAGTAATATACAGCTTTTCAGAGGACTTACACCCTATAGTAAAAACACTGAAGATACTGAGGTCCCATATAGGCTGCCATTTTTCTACATTCTACTGCATGACAGACAAATTCTCTAGTTTGCTTTCAGATTTGAGTTTGATGGAGCAGCAGTTGCCATGTTCTTTCCACTTCCCTTGAGAACAGGGTTACCAACTCCAGGCTGGAAAATTTCTGGAGATGGAGCCTTCTAAAATGTGCTTAAAGCTGTGTGACATGGATATTTGCATGCCTCATCAGTTTGAGGGTGAACGCTGTGGTGCATGCAAAGGCAGAAGGGGAAATCATTTGAATGTGCTATTCCACCATAAGAAGAAACAGCTTGTTTTTGTCAATGTGTTTGTATCCAAAAACTATGTTATGGGCAGTCTTTTGGAGAATATGTATGCCAAACTTAAATACTCTAAAACTGTGTTTGGTGTTATTGGACAAGACTTGTGCATCTCTCATGATGGGATAAAATAGTGTTTACTTGACATAGGTGTCAAACTCATGGCCCTTCAGATGTTCCCATCATCCCCTGTCAGCATCCATAACATCTGAAGGGCTGTGAGTTTGACACCTGTGGGATAGAAGATAGCAAGCATTACATATTTAAAAACAGAGGGCTTTAGTCTTCATGAGCCATTAATGAACAACAATATACCTGGGATCAGTATGAATCCAGATGGAAATCATGTGTGTTTTCAAATTGTAAACTTTTTACGAATTCTTAATTTTGAAAATGAGAGTCTAAAAGCCTGGTAACTTGTAGGTGGACAAATTGGTGCAAACTGTGACAAAATATTGGAAGGTAGAATCTGAGGCAATGTTACCCACACAAAGTGAGATTGAACTACCTCCTTCAATAGCATTTCAGAAAATTCCAGGGTACACACTCAATTTGTGCAAGATACCCAGTAGGTCAAAGTGTTTATTGTTAGTGAAGTATACTAGGGTATGGTTTGGGCTTATAGGTTACTGGTATGTAAATCATTTGTCATTGTATATGTTGGTCACTGCAGACATCTGCATACTCTCAAGGTGTAGTACATGTAGATGATAAAGATGATAAGGGCTGAGGTGAGAACTTAGTCAAAGAAAAGTAGTGTGTGTGAGTCAAAATGGCTCCTTCACTTCAAGAAAAAAAGTACTGGGAGAAATGTGTTCTTGTATTAGGAACTGGCAGCATTCAGCTATAACTGTAACACCTCTTGGGAATGGGGAGAAAATCTGGTTGTTTGAGGGAGAAGTGGTCACAGTATCCTTTTCTTCAGGCAACACAAGGACTTGCAGCTGGGTTGCAAACTCTGGTTTGGCTGAGTGTTCAGCTGAGCTCTGGTGGAGTTAGAAGAGAGAAAATACTTTGGTGCTTCTTCCAGTCTTCTCAAGCCAGTCCTGACATGGGCAGTTCAGACTGGGGGAGGGGTGGAACCAGTTCAGCCCTGTGCTGGTGGGGATGCCTACCCCCCCCCCCCGATGCAACGGTCAAATTCACCAGCAGAGGGGAGACTTAGCTTCATGGTGCCTAACCCAGAAGCTGCCATCTGTGTCTAGGCTTCCGGTGCAGAAAGCTGAGCTGGTGTAGCCAGGGGTATTCTGGAGGAAGACTGGGTGGAGCTGACCTTAGTCAACTTCCACTTCCTACCCAACCTCCGTTTGCTGGTGGAGCCATCCTAGGAGATATACCACGTTTGTTATGGCTTATCTCTGTTATTCCCTATGGGGAATTCCAGCTGTTTTTTGGGCTTCCTGTGCCATGGAGAAGCCCTTTGGAGAGGGCAGTGCAGTGCCAGAGCAGCACTGTCCTCGCCCACCAGCCTGATCTGAATTGGGCTGTTAGTGTGAAACAATTATAAACATTATAATTATAGCAGGAATTTGATTGGGTTAGTAGGGGAGTATGTTGATGTGACCCCCTGCCAGGTGTCCCTTAGCTGCATTCTTCAGAGACTGCCCTGCCTTTGAGGCACACTTAGGGTATAGTGCGTGTAACCTCAGCTTGTGGGTTCTGTGGGGCAGTACTTGGAAGGAGTTGCAAAGAACCAAATTTAAACAAAACAGTTTACTTTACTTAACAAATAACACTTTTAAAACATTTAACATTTACACTTTGCAGTCCTGTTAAGTTTGCATTTTCAAGTCCTTATTTACAGTCTACTGATATTGCCAAGTCCAATTCTTCTTTGCTGGTGGTTGGTTTTGAAGACTTCTGAGGCTTGGTGAATGGGCTTCAAGATGATGAAGGTTCCCAGAAAACTCTCACCATTTACATACACAAAAAACCACTGAAACAATAAATTCCTAACATTTACAATATAACAAAAAATGAAACTCCCTTCCCACTAGTTCCCCACAACATTGCAGTTACCTTAAACAAGGTGTTAAGGGCTTAATAAAATCAATCAAGGTCCCAGCCTGGTAGTCTCGCTTCCTCCAACCTCATGAGTTCTGCAGCATTCTACTTCATTTCAGACTCCACCCCTTTCTGGATCATCCCATTCTGACACAGGGGTTACATGCGCATCAGTTGTCACTTAGAGAATTAAGAGCTCCCCATGCCTGCTCCAAAGAACTCTTCTAACTACTGGTGTGCATCAATTTGTTCCTGGTATTTTCCATATCAGAGTTTAATAAACTTGAAAATTTTAGAAACTCTGAAAAAGTTAAATTCCCACACTGAAATGGGAATTTTCTGGCTTTTTTACTATTTAAATTTTGGGGAGGAGTATACTAGAACCTGTGGGAAATTTTTGTGGGGCTCTTGAGGGTGGTAAACCCACCAAATTTGCTTCAGGCAACTCTCCTTGGAATAAGTTTAGAATAACCCCCAAGTTTGGTAATGATTGGTCATTGGGTCAGGGTTTGGTAAAGATTGTTTGGTAAAGATTTTGTCAGGGAGACCAATTTTATGGACCTCCAAAGAGGTGAAAGATAGAAAAGCTCTATTCTCTCTGCTAAAACAAGACCAGGAGCCAACTGTGGTAGAGACCATCAATTGTTAGTATTAAATCAAGCCCGAATTCTTTCTAGAAGCTGAAATGTCTTAGAGACTATCATATTTGGTCTCCAGGGAAGGAATCTAAACTAACTAGATAGGGACAAAATTCTAAGTTTGGTTGCTTTGCCCCACCCCAGGTGTGGGCGACCACCCTCCCCAGGCAGCATCACCAGTGGCCGTTTTTTGCACAACTCAACAGCCTCACCCTCTTCAAAACAGCTGTGGCTCCCTCACAACTCTGCTGGTGGCATCCTCTACGCTTCCCTATGAGGGTAAGGTTGTTAGCCTCAGAAAGAGCTGCCTAAGCCAGTGCAGAGTGGGAATGTGATCCTGTAAGTGCCCCATCTGAAGGTTGCACTCAAACAAACGTCAGCATCATCTCTCACAAATCACCTACCTGCAGCTAGAGCAGGGCATGGCTCTCTCCCCACCACTTTCCTAATTGTGTCCTCCACACCAAGCTTCATGAGGGTAGGCTGCTAGCCCTGGAGAAACAGCTCCAAGCCATGGTGCAGGGAAATTAACTTTTAAGCATGTAAATCTCACAAAGTCACCCCCATGAAAGGTTTACCAAGCTAAGCGTCAGCTTCATCTCTCACGAAATCACCTCCTAACCCCAACCAAAACAGGCATGGCTCTCCCTCCACCGCCTGGGAAAATTTGGTACTGCACCAACCCTGTGAGGGAAGGCTGCTTAGCCAGAGAAACAGAACCAGAAGCAGGTGCAAGGGAATTAACTTTTAAGCATGTAAATCTCTCGCAAGTCGCACACCTAGAAGGTTTGCAAACAAAGTGTATCATCTTCAGACCTGCTGCCATGCTTCTGGAGAAACCTCCCCTGCTCTAGCTTGCTCTTTCCCTGTGCCTGCAGAGCCCACCTACTGGGAGAAGGCTAATTAGGAATGGCGAATAAGGCATGCTGCATGGGTTTAGAGGAGGGTGGGAGTCTCCTGATCTGCTACCCTGGACACTCAGGCCACATTACCAGAGTGGGATGGGAGCTACATTGACAGGCACTGGGGAGCAGTTGGCTGCTGGTGCCTGCTTTCTAGGGGCAGCTCAATCCCTCGCTATGTAGGGAGGACAGAGCCTCGACAGAATGGCGGGGACCAAAGGGTACTGTAATCCCTAGAGCAGGGGCTTGCGCCAGTGTTGGTCTCATTAAGATAACATTAGGAAAAGCCAAAAGCAGCAGGAAAAGAAGAAGACCCAACATGAGAGGAATTGGCTGTTTAAAGGAACCCATTGTTTTGCCTCTGTTAACCCTTGATATTACTGGAATGGGGTGTGTGTCTGTGTCTGTGTGCGTTCTTTTTTAGGGAGCTTCTCTTTGTTGAACTTTGGGAGTCAATGCTTTGGTGCATTTGGGGACAATTGTCCAGGGAGAAATGGAAATATAGTTTCTTCCTTTTTGTTGTGCTTGTAGATTTCAATGGCTTCTCTATGTAGTCTGACATAGTGGCTGTCAAAGTGGTCCAGAATTTCTGTGTTTTCAAATAATATTCTGTGTCCAGCTTGGTTTATAACAAGTGCTGCTACTGCTGATTTTTCTGGCTGAATTAGTCTGCAATGCCTTTCATGTTCTTTGATTCATGTCTGGACACTGCATTTCAAGGTCCCTATGTAGACTTGTCCACATCTGCAAGGTATGCGGTAAACTCCTGCAGAAGTTAGAGGATCCCTCTTATCCTTCGCTGAACATAGCATTTGTTGAATTTTCTTGGTGGGTCTGAAGATTGTTTGGAGGTTATGTTTCTTCATCATTTCCCTATTCGATTAGTGAATCCCTTGATGTATGGTTAAAAATACTTTCCCTCTTGGTGGCTGTTTATCTGCATTCCTGTTGTTTGTTCTTGGTCTTGAAGCTCTTCTGATGTCTACAGTAGAGTTACCATTGGCCTGCAGAGTCCAGTTTAGGTGATTCAGTTTGTCTTGAAGGAGGTGGGGTTCGCACAATATTTTTGCACGCTCTACCAGAGGTTTTATTGCTCTTCTTTTTTTGTCCTGGATGATGTTTGGAGTTTTTATGTAGATATCTATCAGTGTGAGTAGGTTTTCTGTAGACCATGTGGTCCAATTGTTGGTTGGGTTTGTGGATGATGAAGACATCTATTGTATCTTTCCCTCATTTTCTTTTTCCATAGTAAATTGGGTAGATATTGTTAATATGGTCCAGAAACTTGTTTAGTTCTTCTCCTGTGTGGCTCCAAATTGTGAACGTGTCATCCACATAACAGAACCATATAGTGGGTTTTTGGGTGCTCTTTCCAGGCCTTGTTTTTCAAAGTGTTCCATGTTCTGAGCTTTGCCTTTTGGGGTCTATATGATGCAACAACTTTGGAAGTTTTAGTGGGACAAAGTTAATGGTTTTTAAATGCATTGGACCTCTAAATCTTTGGCAGTTATGTAATCAGGTATCACTTTTGCATTTAAAAAAATCCTGATTTTAAAAAATGATCTGATTGACCAAACACATGCAATGGCCTTAGTCATCAGAAAGTCCAAGTTCGGAAAACTTTTCAAGTATTTCAGTTCTCTTGCCGAGGGATCATCACTTCTATGTACTATTGATATTTTTAAAATTGTCTGTTGGAAACCAGAATAGTATCTGAATTGGGTCTTTGTGAGGTTTCATCTAGTGAGCTATAGAAAAAAACATTCTATGCAAATGACTATCTGCCCTGCTAAAAAGTCTCAATGGAGCTCATTGTAGATATATAGTTATTATTGGAGATGGCTGGATACTAAGTGATTTTAACCACCAGGCTGAAAATGTCAGTGTTGTACATTCTTTCTCTGTGTACTAGGATAATGGCATTGCTTTGAATTCTGACACAGAATTTAGTTAAATGAAGTAAAAGATTCACTGGTTTGTCCATTGTGTCTGTCTTGGAGACAGCAGATCAATTCAGGGTTTGCAGCAGAAATCCTGTTGTCCAGTTAATCCCTTATTATTATTCAGTAGAATCATAGAGTTGGAAGAGGCCACCAGAGCCATCCAGTCCAATCCCCTGCCATACAGGAAGACACAATCAAAGCAGTCCTGACAGATGGCAATCCAACCTCTGTTTATAAACTTCCAAAGAAGGAGACTCTACCACACTCCAAGGAAGTGTATTCCACTGTTGAACAGTCCTGACTGTCTGGATGTCCTTCCTAATGTTTTCCTGCACCTTGAATCCATTATTCCTTGTCCTAGTCTTTGAAGCAACAGAAAACTGCTTGCCCCATCTCTAACATGACATCCCTTCAAATATTTAAACATGTCTACCATGTCAGCCCTTAATCTTCTCTTCTCCAGACTAAACATATCCAGCTCTCTAAGTCTCTCCTTGTAGGGCATAAATTCCAGATTTTTACAATTTTGGTCACCTTCTTCTGGGCCCTTTCCAACCTGTCAATATACTTCTTGAATTTCAGTTCATTCCCCTAGATGCTTTTTTAAAGGTTTTTCCCTCCCACTGTTGGGTTATTGAATCATTCACTCTCTCTATAATCTTTGGACTATTATCTCTATCACTTGATGCCTGCCTGAATACTGTCTCCCTCCCCCACATAACTCAGTTTAATGCCCTACTGATGAGGTTTGTGAGCCTCCTAGCAGAAATGTTCCTACCTACAGCTATTAGGTGCAACCCATCCCTTGTCAGTAGTCCATCTTGATGAAACCGCAGACCATGGTCAAAGAAGCCAAAATTTTCCTGGTGGCACCAGAAGAAGCAAGTTGTTTACCTCCACTATTCTTCTTCCCTCCCGGGGCTGTGTCCTTCAACCAGGAGTAGAGATGAAATGACAATCTGTGCATACAGATACTTCAGCTTTCTTCCCAGAGCCTCAAAATCCCTCATGATGTCTTGAAAACTACATCTTCCCACAGGGATCAAAAGGAAGGGATAACCATCTGTTGACTTGACAAGACTTAACAGCCTCTCTATGACATCATGGATTTTTGCCCCAGGGAGCTAATGCACCTCTCAAGGCATCTTGCTAGACCTGCAAAATACTGCTCCTGTTCCCCTCAGCAAGGAGTTCCTCACCAATGCAGGTTTCTTCTGGGGTTTTGCAGGGGCCATTCCATGGGCTGACTAAAGTAATGCTTCAGTAAAGTAACGCTGTGCAGTAAATTAATGTGGCATCTACTGTAATTCTTAAAAACACTGGAAGAAAACCAAACTGGAGATTGCTAGTAACATCCTCTCTTGCTTCTCTTCTTGTGAGAGATTACTCCTGGGTCCTACTGTTACAGTGGTTGTCCCTTATGACTCCACTATTAAAGAGCCTTATTCCGCTGCTTGGCCACTTGATGCTTCCACAAGAAGGGTTCCTGTAAATGGTCATTTAGATAGTGATGCAAATATAGCCAAAGATATAGAGAATATTGGTGGGTAGGTGAAATTTGGGGTTTTAAGTTCCATTAAATGTGAATTGGATTTTTGTTGTTCTTGTAGAAGAAGAAGAGTTTGGATTCATATCCTACCTTCATCTCCTGTAAGAAGACTCAGTGTGGCTTACAACCTCCTTCCCCTTCCTCTCCCTACAGCAAACACGTTGTGAGGTAGACAGGGTTGAAAGAGTTCTGAAGAACTGTGACTAGCCCAAGGTCACCCAGCAGGAATGTAGGAGTACATAAAAACATCTGGTTCACCAGATAAGCCTTGTCACTCAGGTGGAGGAGTTGGGAATCAAACCCTGTTCTCCAGATTAGAATCCATCTGCTCTTAACCACGACACCATGCTGACTTTCCAGATTGTTTTGGTTCCCAACAAAAACAATGGGACACTGGCAAGGTCACAATCTAACCAACAAGAGACAATATGACTGGAAAGAGTTAAATATATAAGGAAACAAACGTTAACTTCTGATTGACTGGAGGAGAAAGTACCAGTTAAACAGTTGTTGGTGCTGGGGGAAAACCGGTTGGCTGTTGTTGAACTTTGGAGGCAGAGATGTAGAGAGCAACTCTGTGCTCTGTGGGGAGTTGTAAACTTACTGAGGGGAAGTGTCAGACAGAAAAGGGACTTCCTTGCATGTTTTTTCCCCACTCCAATTGTTCTGATACTTTTTGTAGAATCAGGGACCTGAGAGTGCAAGGAATAGTGGCAGCTCCAATTTGACTACGTCTTCCCTGGTTCTCAACTCTCATGGAGATGGCATTTGCTCCACCTCTGTGTTTACCTGTGTATATATATAATCTTCTACCAGTTGTATTTATTAGGCCACCCGGAAGACCTTCTGATGGTGCTAAAGAAAATAAGATTGATATCCTGAAGCCTAGGATATCTGAGATTCAGACATTTTACATGATAGTTGCTTGTCAGGTCTCAGAGGTCAAATAGCTGCCTTATCCTTGGTGTTTACTTGCTCCCATGGCCTTTCAGTGTCAAGATATGAGCATGTTCAATGGTTCTCCCCACTGTGTTCTCGGGTCTTATGAAACCTCCATTTGAAATTATCAAAGGCATACTCTTAAAGTGGTTACAAATGAAGATGACATTCCTGGTGGCGATAACATCTGCCAAGCAAATATCAGAGTTTGGGGCCTTATACATCTTCCATAAAGAGAAGGTTGTTATGAGGCTTCATCCTACATTCAAACCCAAAATCAACTCCAGATTTCACCTGAACCAGGAAGTGTGTCTGCCATCATTATACCCCAAACCATCTATCCAAAGGCTAAACCTTTGAGGGTGCATAACTTTGAACCCACTGGACCAAACTTCACCAAACCTGGGTGGTATCATTAGGAGAGTCTCCGAAAGGTACCCTGAAAGTTTGGTGCTGTTAGCTTAACAATTGCACCCATGACAGCAGGCACCCCCCAAATTTCCCCAGATTCTCCTTTTAAATCTACCCCCTTCAGCATGGATTTAAAGGGACAATCTGAGGTCCCCAGTTTAAACATTGAAAGTGATGCTGTTTCAGGGTGGGGGATAATACACCCCAAAACAGCATCACTTTCAATGTTATTTTAACTGGGGACCCCATATTCTCCCTTTAAGGTGGATTTAAAAGGAGAATGTGGGCTCCCTAGTTTAAACACCATTGAAAGTGATGCTGTTTTGGGGTGCATTTCAGCATCACAGCAACCACCCATTGGGGGGGGGGGAGCAAAACTCAGATTTTGCACCTGGCTCCATTTTCCCTAGCTACACCCAGCTGGTGTAAGGGGGGGAGGCAGGGGAGTCTGTAGTCCCCGACCTCAGAGAGCTGCTTTTATAAGCACTGAGGCCTGGGATGGGGCTTGGGGAGGCGTGGCCCACCCCCAGGGGTAGGTGGGGGCCTGGCCCCACTCCCTGAACCCCCCCATAAAAATCTGTACCTATGTCCTTGGCTGGACCTATGCTGTGACAACTAGTCTAAGAAATTAATACCAAGAAAGGGCAGTTTTATGGAATTAACTGTTTTTGTTATTTTTTAAAATGGAACATGAAACTGCTTCAGACCAATAGTTCGTCTAGATCCGTACAGCTTACTGTGGCGAGCAGCTGCTTTCCACAATCTCAAGTACATGTCTTTCACATGACTACTACATGGTCCTTTTAACTTCAAGTCCTTTTTGGCCTTGGATCCTTATATCCACAAGACCGCCTCTCCCTGTATGCTGTGTCATGACTGATTCACTCATCTGAGCAAATCACCTTCTGGCACCTTCTACACATGCCAACCTGCAAATGGGTAGAATCAATAACTGCCCATACATGTGCCTTCTCCGAGTGGCTGCCTCCTTGTGAAATGGCCTGCCTGAAAAGATCCAGAAGATTCTGGATTATGGACTGTGAACTATTCTGCTGTGTATAGCCTGCTGTGCATTGGAATTTTGCATAATTTAATGTGTCATATTAACACTTTTGCTTTGCTTCAGTTCTACCTTTTAGACACCTGGTTGGATCTACAACCCAAATACTATTTCATAATATTGATTGTCCCATCTTGTTGATTGTGTTGACTTGCTCTGTGTAATCTGCCTTGAGTTCAAGTGAGAAAGGCACGCACGCACGCACGCACGCACGCACGCACACACACACATACATACATACATACATACATACATACATACATATGTAGAGAATCCTCTTGCTTGCTTTGGCATTACCTGTGAACTTGGACCTAGCACTCAGCTTCTGAGGCTGCTTCAGTCCCTTGCTGTTGGAGCCAGAGCAGCAGCCTTTTGGGAAGCACTTTCTTACATTTTTGGAACCACTCTCTTACATCAACATCAGGAGGAGGAGATCTTAGATGGAAAAGAAAACTTTTTTGACTATATTGAGCAGAAGCTTCCTGTATATATGTCTGTATCAATGTGGCTGTGATCTGTCAGCCATCACTCCAGATATCCAGCACAGGCACTAGACTTTTCCATATTAGTCACTTGATGTCTGTGCTTTTTTAAATATAATTCTGATGTGAGGAATCTCGTAATTCAACAGGCAGAATTGACTGTCCTTGGGGCTGTAATGTGCTGGCTTATGATTCATGAATTCATACCTTCCCTCCAAGATTTTTCACTGGTCTTTTCAAAGTGCAGCTTTGTGGTTGGGTCTTGTTTTAGCTTCTGCTATAGCACTGTTGCAGCACACTTCTTTTCTCACACTCACTTTTTTCAATTTGAGAAGGAGACGCCAGTGGCAACATCCAGGCTATTGTGTAGGGTAAAGACCTGTTTTTACTCTGAAGAGTGGACATCTTCAAACATGAGCTATTCCCATTGGTTGGTCAGGGAGGCAGGACTAAGCTTCTGCTTTTTATCCATCTGTTGGGCTGTTGGTAGCCAGTTTCGTTTCCTGCCTTGCATAGGGAGTGTCGCTTAGTGAGGATTCTCTGCAGCCTCTAGCTTATATTTCTCTTTCACTTTCCCCAGTGTGTTGCTAGCCGTAGCACTACACAGAGGGACAGAGGAAAACTAGTTTCATTTCAAAATACACCTAGCTTTCCTCCATTCTTCCAAATGCTGCTGTGTATCAGCCCCCAATGTCTTGCCATCTGCATCCGGGGACTGGATGCAGGGTGGGGCTGGTGGCCAAAATGTGCCTTCCACGTAAGTGAAGCCTGGTCATCTGCCCCTTCTGTCTCTCCCCCAGATATGCTATTGCAGACCACCCAGAAAACCTCATCTTTGGCAGGAGCACCAGAACACCTCCTGGGGGTAAAGTATTAGCACCCCCTACCAAATTAGAGGTTGGGCAGCCATCCTGTCCCTGGGGTCTCTCCCAGCTAATACAGAGGGCAGTGAAGGAAGAAATGCTGCACCTTCTGGCCAGCCATGCACCATCCAACTCCATCCTTGGTGACCATAGATCTTCCTCACCTATGCCATTAGAAATATTGGGCTCAGAAGAGGGTTTTGCCACCATAGAAGGCATTTTCAGTGCTAGCCCACCAAGGCAGCCAGAATGGCCTCTTCATCCGGAGCCTACTAGACAGTTCATTCCAACTCTTCTCTCGCAGGGAAAGAAAAAGGGAGAATTTTCCTCAGATAAGGAGGAAGAACCATCTTCAGAAAGCTCACCAGACTTTTCAATTAGGAGAATTTCCAATCCCTACCAGCAGAAAGCTATAGTTGCCCTCAATGTGACAGACAAGCCAGGCTTCTCAGAGGGGAACAAGGAAGAGTCTAGGCCAGGGGTAGGGAACCCGCGGCTCTCCAGATGTTCAGGAACTACAATTCCCATCAGCCTCTGTCAGCATGGCCAATTGGCCATGCTGGTAGGGGCTGATGGGAATTGTAGTTCCTGAACATCTGGAGAGCCGCAGGTTCCCTACCCCTGGTCTAGGCCTAAGAGGAACAGAAAAATCCTTCCTTCCCTTTCAGAATACTTTGAGAGGCTTATTAAAGCCAGATGGCAGAAGCTTATGTTCAATAGGCAATTTCTCAATTCAGCCAAGAACTTATACAACTTGGAAAGCTAGGCTATGGAGTTGCTGCAGCTACCCTTTAGCAGCCTTGCAATCCTCTGACTTACTGTCTGTAGATAGATGGGCACTGTCAAGGACAACCTGGACAAGAAGGCAGACCTGGTTGCCACAAAGCCTCAGCTCTAGTCAACAAAGCCTCAGCCATTGCAGCTATAGTAGCAAGAACCACTATTGACTGGTCTCGCAAAGTTATTCAGCTCATTTCACTGGACAGTCACAGAATTCTAGAGGACATGAGCAGAGTGCAAAGGGCACTGTATTTCATGGCAGATGCCTCTGTAAACATCATGTCCTATGATGCTTGAGCCATGGCATCCACAGCATCCAGAAGGACAGAGTCGCTCAGAGTCTTGCCAGTGTACCCCACTCCAAAGCTATCCTCATGGCTTATCCCTTTGATGGAGGAAAATCCTAATTGAAACAAAGGGTAAGAAAATGGTGATGCCTAAAAGCCTTAGAAAGAATGACATAAGATCCCTTTCCACCCCTTCTTTTGCTTCTTTCATACCCTTCCATGGTACCAACCAGACCAGTGGGGGTACTGGTAAAGCTCTAAAGGGGCTTCACGCAGAGGTAGCAGATTCCATAGAGTCTCTCTCTCTACTAACTGAATATGGGGCTGGGCTGTCACTAATATGCAGATGATGCTCAGCTCTATCTTGCACTTCAAGTTGATCTCAAGGAGACTGTAGAAACTGGTGCCTGGTAGAAGTTCTGGTGTGGATATGGGTTGATAAACTGATGTTTAATCCTGACAAGATGAAAGTGCTATGGTGAGCAGAAGGTCTGACCTGAGATTTAAGGTGTCATCCATTCTGGATGGAGTTGCATTCTCCTTGAAGGAATAAGTCTGTCATGTGGGATGGTCTAGGACAGTGGTGGCGAACCTATGGCACACATGCCAGAGGTGGCATTCAGAGCCCTCTCTGTGGGCACGCATGCACAGAGTTCGTCATGTAGTGGGAGTGGAAAATTACACAGACAACCCCCACACACATCTAGGCTGGCCTTGCTTCTGAGTAAACCCTCCTAGGGTTGTGATTCACCCATTCAAAGTGTTGCACAGTTGCTTCACCAAGCTTACTCCCGAGTAACGCATGCCTTGGAGCAAACCATTTTTTCTAAACTAAAACCTCATATTCAGGTTAAATTGCCATGTTGGCACTTTGCGATAATTAAGTGGGTTTTGGGTTGCAATTTGGGCACTCGGTCTCGAAAAGTTTCGCCATCACTGGTCTAGGACCAGATGTGGGATTCAGCCTGTTCACACCAGTTCTGCCAAACCGGTAGCTAACCAGCTGGAATCCCAGGGCAACTGCAGATTGGGCCGTGTGCCTGGGCCGGCGGTGCAGCCCCTGAAGACCACACCACCAGTACAGTGGTGTGCAGCCTGATTGGCGCCTGGCCAGTCCCCCCGCAGATCGGGCTGCGTGTGTGGCCCCCACTCCAGCCCCCTGAAGCCACCACCTTCCGTCGCCTCTCCCCCGCCCAGCATCGGAAAGGGGGTGGGGGCGCAGCAGCCAGATTAGGGGTGGGGGCACACAGTGTGGGGGGAACCGGTGGTTGATCATTTAGAATCCCACCACTGCTGGATAAGCAGGTGGCAGCTGTGACCAGGGCCGTTTCCGCACGGCCACGATGGGGGTTGGGTTGGCGTACATAACGCCGAGCCAACCCCCCCCCCCGGGACCGTTCGCACGAACGGTCCCGGTTGCGATGGGGAGGATGGCGAAGCATCCGCGCAGGCTGCGCCGTCCCCCAAACGCCTCACCGTGTCCTCCGGCGGGTCGCACAGGCCAGGGGACACGCCCCCCTGCCCTGCGCGACAGCTCGGAAGTTGCAGGGCAGGGGGAGGCGTGTCCCCTGGCCTGTGCAATGCGCCAGAGGCCAGAGGACACGGTGAGGCATTTGGGAAAGGGGAGGGGGAATGGCGCCTTCGCACAGCAGCGGCTGGAAGCCACTGTTTCCCAAAAAACCTTGCTGGGGAAGTGAGGTCGGGAAACAGCGGCTTCGATGCAGCTGCGCCCCCCATGCGAACAGCTCCCTGGGGATGGCGTTTTTGCCGTCCCCAGGGTGCTGTTTATGGCCCGTGCAGAAAGGGCCCAGGATTGCCTTTTACCATTTTTGATTGATTAGCTATCTGGCCTTTCCTGGGCACGAAAGAACTTGCCTCTTTGAGACATGCCCTAGTTATATCTTACTTAGATTATTGCATTGAATTCTAAGTGGGGATGCCCTTGATAAGTATTTGGAAACTTCAAGCTCTGTATTGAACCCATTCACTGGGAAGTGAACTGTCAAGTTTTTCTCTGGTTGGGTACTGTTCATAACCTCAGCGACTGAAATACAAGGGTTGATAATGTGTGAAATTAATTTGCTGCACTTTTATGAGCTATCCAAATGATGTGGACCTATTTGAGGTTGTTGTCTGATTGTTTGCTTGGTTTTGCAAATGATTTAAACCATGTTAGACCTTTTAATTTTCATACTTATAACAGACACTGGATGAACCCACAGGCATAAGGAAGCTTCCATTCCATTTGAACATGTTGAACCTGTTGCCATAAAATATTTCTAAATTACAACAAATAAATAGCAAATTGTATTGTCAGAAAGGAGATTAAAGACTATAAACTGCAAGTGTAAAAAAGAGTATAACAAACTAATTGGATTGTGAAGAAGGGTTGTCTGTGTGGCATTAAGAGTTTCTTGATTTTCCTTCTATCCTCTGACTCAACTAGCCTGGACATCTTTGTTGCTTCTCCTACACCTGACTTTCAGTATGTAAGTTGAATACATTTCAGGAAAGACACAAAAAAGTACTTCTCTAGTCAAAGATTAATTTGTGCAGTTCACTGTTACAGGATGTAGTGATGGTCACTAGTTTAGTTGTCTTGAAAAAGGGAATACACAAATTTAGGGTGGATAGGTTACTAGCCATTATAAGTTAGAGAACCTCTGCTTTATAAATGTCAGTGTGGGATAGCAACAGGGCAATTTGCTTTTTTGTCCTTCTTGAGAGCCTTTTGCTGTTGTCCACTGTGAATTAAAAGGCTGGATTAGATGGACCATTGTTCTGATCTAGTTTAACTGCTGTTATGTTCTTCTGCATATTCTGGATTTTAAAGAAAGGGTATGCTAAACATGTTCCCTGAACTCTCTTTAATTTTGGACCAGAAACTGATATTTTTCTCTTCCAAACTTCAGACTCAGCAGTGAAACTGCTGACCTGTTACTTCTGCATTACTTCCAAAGACATACAAATGCAAGCAGTCTAAACCTTCTACAGACTACACTGTCTGAAATTATTTTGTTCTGACTACCAAGTTTTGGCAGTACCTCCCCTCCTTAGTTTTAAACAGTACAACGTGGCTTCATGTGAGTTCATAGTTTGTTCTTAAAACCCTTTAATATTAAATGTATGCTATCGATTGTGTGACGTCATAACTTGATGGTGGTATGGTTTTTATTTGATGTTACAGTTATTCTCTTTTAAACAGAAAGGAGTTTTGTGGTATCACAAAGAGATCGATTGCAACATAGATAAGTCCTGAATTAGAATGTAACAAGTAGGGGCCTGTGAAACTCATGGCAGGGGGAATCCCAACTTCCCCATTCTTGGGAGGGCAATCCCATCTCCCTCCCCCACTGCTACTGCTGCACATGACCTGGGCCCTGTGAGGTTCACAGCCTCAGCTGAGGAGCCTGATGTGGCTTCCTTCCCCTCACTTCTTCTCCCCTCATTGTCGCTGCCACCATTTCCCTGGTCTCAGTGAGGCTCCCAGCTTCTGCTGTGGAGCCTGCATCAGCTTCCTCTCTCTGCCCCCCCTCATCTTCCCCCACCCCTTGCCACCACTGCCCTTGATACCGGACCCAGCAAGACTCTCAGCCTCTACTGCAGAGCCTGCTGCAGCTTCCCTCTTTTCACATTGCAGCCACTACCCCAAACCCGGCGAGGCTGCTGGAGTCCTCCTCACCTGAATATTGAGTGCCTTTTAAAATGGGTGGGATTTAAATCCACCATATTTTTTAATTTTCAGATTTTTCTGCAGACCTAGAGGGTCACCCAAGCTTGTAGAAAAATCTGTTGGGGGTCAGTACCTACCCACATCTGCAGTCTAAGGAACTGCAGGCAGAGCACAGAGTTGGGAATTAGATATACAGATAATAGATTGAATTGTTTTAACAAGGACTTAAACTGACACTACTGTGGCTGTTGAGAATGGTCATTGTGTTTATCTTGTAGTTTGAGTTTAAACGTTTAATTGAATGTTAATCCCTCAAACTTTGTTGTTTTCACATTGGTTCCTCTTTTCAAATGCACAATGAATTTGAAAGCTTCCTGCTTTAAAAATTTCCTCTGAATTGCTGTGATGTCCAAATTCAGGTACCTGGGCGAACTGGAGTTAGTTCCTTATCCATGAACCAGATTCTGAATCACAATTTAATCTTGGTTTGTGGGGGGAAACGACTTACAGTTACTCCAAATTTGAATTCCACAGCGAACTGATTTTTCCCCAGAATGGAAGAAGTCAGTCTTTCTTGTGCTGCATGAAGGGAAGGGAAGGGGCCTGAGTTATCCATGCTGGATAACTCAGTAGGGCTGATAACAAGGCAATCTTGAAAGGAGGCATTCTGTTCCTTACCTCCATAGGAATGCATTTCAAGGACTGCCAGTTTCAAACAAATTGTATGTATTTCATGCCAGTAATGAAAAAATGAATTACCTTTAAGATTGATATTTAAAGAATGAAATAATTGACATATGGCTGTGAATCAGATGGGAGTAAATGTTAAACCATTCCATGTGTGTGATCCTTAAATAAAAATAGCGCTAGAGGTTACTGACTCTGCAGGTTACTGACTTGTGAAACGAGATGCAAAGTTCCTGTGGATTTCCAGTGAGGTCAGGATTGTGTTAATAATTGCTACTTTTATTTCAGGTTTTTCTAGTTTCACTTCATTATCCTATGTTGGTTAAGGGGTCAAGTGCTGGAGGTGATACTTCATACAGACATATTTTTTTCCAGCATATTGAAGCACTCCTTTTAGAAAATACACATATTGGCTTGATAACTGTATCCCGGGCTAGGGAGAGATATTAACCCACCACTAGCCACCAATTGTAACGGGATGGGTGGCCTACAATCAAGGCTCCCACTAAACTGACCAGTGGGGTTTCCTTTGCCACCCAAAATATCCCAGGCTAGTGTTCAGGAATCTTTTTTTTTTACTCTGCTGCCACCATTAAAGGGAAGGAACTAGGAATCCCAAAACTGCTGCTGGCTGCCAAATATATAAAGGATCCCACCTCACATTCGCTCTTGGTCTGAGAATGTCCTTCAAAGTCTCATATACGAAAATGGAGGGAACTCAAAATTGGCTGGGATTCTAGTCTCTCAGACAGGCACTCTTCAACCTCTCACACACAAACGCAGGCTGGCACGAAGGTAACTTGAACACAACAAATGAAACTTATTTTAAAAACAAAAGAAAGGCTTCTTAAACTGGCTCAGAGTGGTACTAACGCTTGATGGTTTCAGAGAGTTCTTTTCACTTAAAAGTTACAAAGCTTCAGATATTATTTAGGTTTCTCTCTCTCTCTCTCTCTCTCTCTCTCTCTCTCTCTCTCTCTCTCTCTCACACACACACACACACACACACACACACACACACACACACACGTGTCTCTTCAGGAACGATTATGCTTTTATACACTTTGCTTTTTCTGATCCACAACCCACTGAATACACACACACACACAGTCTGTGCCTTGTGAGATTCTGGCATACAAAGCCTCCCTCTGTCACACTACTCCCAAACTGGCCTCACTGCCACTGGATCGGGCTTTTCCCAGACTGGTGTTGTACAGGGGCAGGACAGACTCCTAGGTCTGGTCAGTGTCTACTGACAAGCCTTCAATGGCCAGTAGCTTCACTCTGCACCAAAAAGCCAGTGCTCCCTTCCTTCCTCTCACAAGCTTCCTTGAAGCAGAGGAGAGTCTCTAGGAATCCTGCCAGCTATCTGAGCTGGGCCAGAATTCCTTTACACCAGAGACAGAGTGGAGAGACTTTACTCCACACAGACTCTGCTCTCAACCAGACACCAGCTGTCTCTCTTCAGAGACTCCTGACGAAGGGGTGTCCTGACAGGCACTCCCTGTCTTTCTGCTTATCTAGCAGCGATTTAGCGCCCCCTTACATTGGCCAGGGGCAACAGTGCCTTCCATCGACCAATCACCTTGCTTTTATTTAAATTAGGGCCTGCTACGTACTTTTACTGTCACCCAGGCCTCTTTAAGCAGACCTGCTTCACACCAACCTTTCAGGGTGGGGCAAGTCCATTACAATAACTTTGTTAAAGCATGAAATCAAAATAATTTTAAATCCAAAGAATGTTTGAACTGTTCTTAACTTACAAATGTTGCAAAATTAGACAGAAACAAACATAGGAACGTAGAGCTGAAAGGGACCTCAAAGATCATCTAGTTTAGCTGAAGGGTAGCATTCTAGAACAAGTGATGTGGAGACTCAGGATTGTGCCCTATTGCCAAGCACACTGTAAGCTACACCCCTAAACCATGGGGTTTTCCACACACGAGATTTACTCCTGATTTTCTTGGCAGTCAATCCAAGAGCATTGGAGCCAATCTGGGCACAGTTATTTTGCATGTCTTTTCTCCTGCTGAATTTTCAAAGTTGTGGAGTCAGTTTATTTTCTTCATTAGCCTAAATAGAACTCCCAGCCTGATAAAATTAGAACTACAATTCTTCTGTCAGCATACACTGGCCATGCTGGTAGGGGCTTATGGGAATTGTAGTTCCTGAACATCTGGAGAGCCGCAGGTTCCCTACCCCTGATCTAAATAATCAGGATTTTCAAGAGAGGGTTCTGTTGTCATTGGTGACAACATCAGTGGCATGAAAGCACCCCCTTTTCTATTTTTTCATATAGTTGTATTGAAATATCAATATCATAGCTGAATTTTTTAAATGGAGGTAAAATATTGATATCTCATTATACTGCTGTAATGATAGGTCAAGTAGGTTCTCTGAATTCCCAGCTTTCATTTCTTAAAAAGTAACTGTGTAGCCCCTTTCCTTGTGGAGGTATAAGGAAGATGACACATTTCCTCAAGGGACTATTTTCATTTTAAAAAATGAAAGCTTCAGAGAAGATGCTTGACCTTTCATTATAGTAACATATCAATAAATTGATATTTTTGAGCCTTTAAAAAAATCAGCCATGCAACCACTTGACTCCAGGGTAGATAGGGAGGAGAGGGGGTGGTTTGAAGATGATGACAGTCCAATAATTGAAAAGTGAACTTGAAGCTGCATGGGAGTGGGCATAATGTTCCAGGGAGAGTACTAGGTAGAATTTGCGTTTAGTCCAGAGGTTTTCCAGGAACTACAATTCCCATCAGCCTCTGTCAGCATGGCCAATTGGCACATGCTGGTAGGGGCTTATAAATTGGTAGAAGTTCCTGAACATCTGGAGAGTCCTAGGCCCCACCCTGATCTAACAATCAGATTTTCAAGAGGGTTCTGTTGTCACAGACAAATATCAGTGGCATGAAAGCACCCCCTTTTCTATTTTTTCATATAGTTGTATTGAAATATCAATATCATAGCTGAATTTTTTAAATGGAGGTAAAATATTGATATCTCATTATACTGCTGTAATGATAGGTCAAGTAGGTTCTCTGAATTCCCAGCTTTCATTTCTTAAAAAGTAACTGTGTAGCCCCTTTCCTTGTGGAGGTATATGAAGACACATTTCAAGGACTATTTTTCATTTTAAAAATGAAAGTTTGCAGAAGATGCTTGACCTTTCATTATAGTAACATATCAATAAATTGATATTTTTGAGCCTTTAAAAAAATCAGCCATGCAACCACTTGACTCCAGGGTAGATAGGGAGGAGAGGGGGTGGTTTGAAGATGATGACAGTCCAATAATTGAAAAGTGAACTTGAAGCTGCAGGGGAGTGGGCAGGACAAAGAAAACCTAGGGAAACAGTATGCACTAGGGGTAGGGAGCCCAGATACCAGGGTCCAGCACTGTTGGCCAGCATGGCCAATTGGCCATGCTGGTAGGGGCTGATGGGAATTGTAGTTCCTGAACATCTGGAGAGCCGCAGGTTCCCTACCCCTGCACTAGGGGAAAAGGTGACTGAAAATTAACACTCAGAAAAAGACAGAGGATAGAAGTGGTCTCAAAAGAAAAGCCCCCATGTCGAGTAGGGGGAGGAACTAGAGCAAAAACTACAGACATAGACATGCATTCAGAAATCAGTTGGTAAACCAAAGCACTATGGGGCCAGGACAGACTGAACAAACCCATGCAGGAAAGCCCTTGTGACAGAATGGCAATACATTAGTTTGCACTTGAAATTATTTTACTACAACTGTGCCAGAAGCTCTCAAAATCACTATTAACCAGCACCTTAAATAATAGGCCAGTACTTGGGAAAACAGAATGCAATAGACTGGGGTAAATGTTATTTGGATTCTTAGAATTGGATTAATGAATGATGTCAGTGTTGGAGAAGAAAACTTGTGTTTTGAGGCTCTTGTTCATTACCTGTTTTTTAAAAAAGGTCTGCAGTTGCCTTCTGTTCTACCTGCCATGTCTGATTGAGGATAGCTCCAATTGGAGCTTATTGCAACAGTCAAGTCTGAACATTAGAAAAGCCTGGGTGATGGCCACACCGTTCACCTTCTCAAATAAGGCCATGGGCATAGAATTCAGTGATAAATGTGCCTCTTACTACTTGCCTATTTAAATAATTATCCTGTCAACCAGCTACTTAGAAGAAGAAGAGTTTGGATTTATATCCCCCATTTCTCTCCTGCAGGAAACTGCAAGGAGCTTACAATCTCCTTGCCCTTCCCCCCTCACAACAAACACCCTGTGAGGTGAGTGGGGCTGAGAGAGCTCTGAGAAGCTATGACTAGCCCAAGGTCACCCAGCTGGTGTGTGTGGGAGTGCACAGGCTAATCTGAATTCCCCAGATAAGCCTCCACAGCTCAGGCGGCAGAGCTGGGAATCAAACCCGTTTCCTCCAGATTAGATACACGAGCTCTTAACCTCCTATGCCACTGCTGCTCCTTACCAAGGTGTCTGAGTAGAGCTAATGAATCCATAGAGCTGGAAGTCATCAATATATTAACATATAATGTGTATTACAGTGTGGGAGGGCCGGGACAAGAATGAAGGCTGTGGCACTATACAAAAAATCCTAGGGAAGGAGGAAAAATTCTCAGTAGAACCTGAAAAGGAAGAAAAAGAGCCACCACAATGCTCTCTTCCTTGGCCATGCCAAGACCTGAAGGTGACCCAACAATATGTTACTCATTAGTTGACAAAATCTAGTGTAAAAATTAAGCTTTTTAGTATGGAAACAAATCATACCCTTTGTGGTTCCTCTGTGACATCTAGTGGTGTGCCAGAAAGCTACATACAGCTTTTAATTTTTTCACATTAGATTGTCCTAATTCTTCTCCCTGTGTTTTGTGGAGGATAAATTGGATCATGGCTGGTTTTATGAAAAATGCCCTTTTCTTAAAAAGAAGATTGGTTAGTTATATCATAAAAATATTCAGCAGTAAATACTGCTAATGAATTAGGAATAAATGTGAAGTATTGAGGAAAAATTAGATTTTTTCAGTTTCTTTTTTAAACAATCAAAAACAATATTTAGAAAACTGTACAACTGCTTAGATTCACTGTAAGAGTATCCTAATGTTTAAAAGAAGAATAAAAATACTGGGCTGAAATTACTTATCAGAGTCATTAGGGGTAGCAGGAGGGCCTAATTTGTGGTCTACGATTGCAGACTTCAGCAAGGTCTTAGATGTCCCTGTCATGTATGGGCAGTATGCCATGAGAATGTATAGCTTCCATGATGGCACATTTCCTTGGATGCATCAGATTTTACTGTTTAGTGTTGGGTTTGGCTTAGGATATTTTTCTCCTGAAGATCTTCGTTATCCTCCAGGAGGACCTGGAATTACAACTCATTTCTAGACTACAGAGTTCCTCTGGAGAACTCAGTTCCTTTGGAGAAAATATCTGCTTTGGAGGGTGGACTCTATAACATTATACAAGCTTGACATCTCTCCCTCCCCAAACCTACCCTCTCCAGGCTTCACCACCAAATCAACAGATTTAATTAATGTATTGTCAAAGGCTTTCATGGCCGGATTCAACTGGTTGCGGTGGGTTTTCCGGGCTGTGTGGCCATGGTCTGGTGGATCTTTTTCCTAAAGTTTCGCCTGCATCTGTGGCTGGCATCTTCAGAGGTGTATCACAGTGGGAAGTCAGACAGGGCCTTTTCCAGGTTTTTTATGGTATTTGTGAAAGGACACATTGGGACTTGGCCTGGACTAGGGCTGCCAGTTCCAGGATGAAAAATTCCTGGAGATTTTGAGTTTTAAAAGTTTTAATTCAATACACAAAACAAATATAAACATAAAATATAGGCATTCATATAATTTGTATGGAGCTTACTATCTACAGTTACATTTTTGAGTTATATTCCTCTACCTTTTCAGAATATATTCATATCAAATAACATATTTATTGTAAAGCTTATATTCCTTAATATTCCTTCCTCTGTTTTGATTTAACTTTCTTAAATCTTTTCTTATTCTTAATTTTCAGCTATGTAATTTTTTTAAAATCATTTTTTCTTGAAGTTCTGAAATCGATCTATTATGTATAAAGGATGTTAGTTTTTCTGTATGCACATATTTGGTTAATTTACTCATCCGTTCATTGAGATCTCGATATTTATGTGTCTTCCATTTCTGTATATGCTATTCTTGCCACCGTCATTATGTACCTGAATAATTCACTATATATTTTTGGAAAATTACCTGGTATGAAATTTAGTAGCATATTTTTTCAGATTAATCTCAAACTTAATTTTAATATCTTTTGGATTTTATCGTGTGTCTATATCCAGGATTTTCTTGTCTTCTTACATGTCCATGGTTTGCTAATATGGTTTCAGTGCAGAAATGCACTAAGTCCACCAACTTCACTATTTTTTTTTAATATTTTTATTGGAGATTTAAAAGGAGTGTTATACAGAGTTCTAGCAAACAATATAGAATGCCATGTACACAATATTTGCTATATTGGTCCAAGGTCTTAAGGCTCTGTTGTTTGGGAAAAGGAAGTTAAGGAAGGGGGGAGAAAGGGAGAGTGAGAGAATTTACATAAAATCATAACATCTCGCAAAAGCCTAAATAAAGAAAAGAGATAGGGAAGATTAGGATGGAATAAGGGAAAGAAGAAAAAGAGAGTTTAATACAAATTAATATTAGTAACTAAAATCCAAGATAAATTAAAAAAAAGTTAAGCTAAGCTTAACTGTTAGAAACATAAAATTCACTGCTATGCTTTTTTAACCAGATAATTAATTCCAGCTTGGCTTCCTGGTCTTTGGCTGAGATTTTTACATTTTTTCTTTAAGTGCTCACCATTTTCATATTAAGTCTATGGACTTTTAACCGGTCCGTATACTATTGTGTCACTTTTAAATCAGGATGATATTTGGTGTAATACCCAGTAAGTTTGTGATAAGGGTTGTTGCAGAACTTAGGTATCGGCAACCGCTTAACATATGGATCTTAACAATACAATTTAAATAGCTTATAAAGCCCTGAAATAGTGTTCCAATGGTCCATATCATCTTGTATAATCCAACACCTGTAGTTATATTTATGCTATTAGCATCTGAAAAGCAAGAGACAGCAGTGTATTTCTGATATTAAACAAAATAAAAAATAATTATTTTATCTTCTCTTTGACAAGTATTGATCCAGAGGTTTCCCCAAATGCTCGAGTCATCATATTTTTTCCTGGTTATTCCTTTTAGGATGGAAGATAATCTGTCCATATTTCTTAATTCTAGTACAGTGTCCAACCAGTCTTTGCATCTTGGGCTTTTGGTATTTTTTCCACCTCTCGCTACCTGTAGTCTCACAAGTCAGTCAGGAAAGATTAAAAAATACATTAATATTGGGTGGAGCTATATTTGTCCTGGAAATATCTCTAAGAGATAGTTTTCTGGGAGCATCTGGAATTTATGTCCCAGAATCACTTCTAGAAATCTTTGTGAATTTTTTTCCAATATTTTTTTTTAAGTTTGGGGCATGACCACCACATATGAAAGTATGTGACTTGGCTTTTCCCACAGTTCCAGCATAATGGTGAATGTTTTTTTATCCATATGAGCTTTTTTTGTGGTGTTATATACCATCTGTGGAATATTTTTTGATAATTTTCTTTTAAGTCCATACAAAGGGTGAATCTGTTGGCTCTTTTCCAAGCTTCCTCCCACTTTTCATAATATATGTTTTTACTCTAGATCCTACCATTTGACCATTACATCTTTTATTACTTCATGCTCCAATTCTATCTGGAGCAGGAATTTTATAGATTCTACTAATCTGCTTTTTTATCATTTATGTCCCATATTAGTTTGTCAAAACTATTATGAGCTTTTTCTATACCTTTCACCATTTTGCATGTCTTTCTAAGAATTCTTCTCTTAACTGTAAATACAAGAACCAGATGACAGTCTTTCAGCACCAATTTTTATTAGGTTTCCTAGGTTTAAGGGTCGGTTTGCTATTATCCCCATGAAAGAGTATCAGAATATCTTAACCAAAGTCTATCTTTCTTTTGCCCTGGTATCCTTGTAAAGCTTTCATGCCTTGAAACCCATACCGAGTTTTTAAGTAAAGTTTCATCTTATATTTATTCCAGGTATTTAATAGTGATTTTTCTTATTATATGATCCTTAAAGTTGTTAATTGTTTTTTTTTATTTGGCTACAAATAGTCACAAGTGCCACCCCCCAGGCATTTTCTGGTCCCTCTTAACTTTAACAGTTGCTCATTTTCTAAGGAGATCCATTCCTTTAATCCATGTTAAGGCACATGAATCATGATAGAGCTTGAGGTCAGGAAGAGTAAGACCTCCTCTCTTTGGCGTCGATTAGGGATAAGTATTTAATTTCCTAGCTTTCTTTTTTCCCCATATAAATTGTAATATTGTCTCGTCTCCAACCCTGAAAAAAGCTCTTAGCTGTTATAATGATTGGTATATTTTTGGGAACAGATACAACATTTTTGGTAGCACCATCATTTTGAATTAGAGCTATTCGACCCATTAACTTAAATTGGATAATTTTTTCCCACTTTTTAAGATCTGCTTTAATTTCTCTGCTCCAAATTTTTTTCATAGTTGTTAGAATAGAGGTTCCTGTTTGTTTTTTTCCAAGACTATTCCTAGGTATTTTTACCCATTATTGGCAGTTTGAATTCTTGTTTAAGTGGTTAGATCTCGAATTCTTTTTCTCTGGATAAATTCCATATAAGCTATCTCTGGTTTTATTTTTGTTAGCTTTAAAGCCTGCTAACTGTCCATATTCCTCGACATAGTTTCTAGTAAATGGATTCAGCAAATTGTCAGGGTTGTTTGGCATGTGCTGACCATCAGCCATCCCCAGATAAGCTTGTAGTTTAATTCTTTTCATTACACTTCCACTTTAAAACCATCCAAAGTTTTATCATTTCTTATTGTATTCAGTAGAACTTCTAGGACAATATTAAATAGCAAAGGCGAAATAGGACACCCCTGTCTAGTCCCTTTCTCTACATTAAAGCTTTCTGTCAGTTTTCCATTGATTTTCAGTTTGGCGTTTTGGTTTTTATACACACCCTCTATTACATTTAAGAAGGAGTCCCCGACTTTCATTTTAATTAACAGCGATTTCATAAAGTCCTTAGTTGACATTGCTCGTAACTTTTTTCAGTCTTTCTATTAAACCACCAACTTCACTATTGACATCTCCTGTAGACTGTGGTAACAGCAAAAAAAAAAATTGATCCTGTAACTTATGAGAATATGATGCACAATCTAGAAAAAATAAAGCCCTAGCTAATAGTGAAAGATGAATGAAGGAATATTCCATGATTATTATATCATCAAATGATATCAAAATTGAGAGAAGCCATAGCCAAAGAAGGCAGCTAATTAAGAAGGAAGACAACTTTATCACTGAAGACCCAAGACATTTATCAGCGATGTTGTGGTGAAGTTGGAGGGCAGGGTTTGGGGAGGGTAGAGACCTCAGCTGGCATAAAGTCTACCCTCCAGAGCAGCCATTTTCTCCAGGGGGACTGATCTCTATTGTCTAGAGTTCAGTTGTAATACTGGGAGATCTTCAGATACCAGCTGGAGGTTGGCAACCATAAACCTGACAGCAGCCTCTGGGTTATGCCATCTGACTTTATGACTCAGCTAGACCTGGCTGCTTGATACTGTTCCATAGCTTGATAGTGTTCAACAGCAGCCATTCTGTGAAAGCCAGTGTGGTGTAGCTTCAGAATAAGGTCTGGAAGATTCAGCTTGCTATGGAAGCTCACTGGGTGATTATGGACTAGTCTAGTGTAATATTTTCTGCCTAAACTACCTGACAGGATTGTTGTGTAAATAAAAAGGAGAGGAGAATAATGTGAGCTTCTGTAGTCCCCACTATTGTGAACGTCAGGTATACATGAAAAAAATCTAGCCAAACATGGGAGGCATAAAAAAGTAGGCTGGTAAATGGCTGAAGAGCGAATGACGCAGGGAAAGGAGAGCAGATATGGGGGTTAGCAGGGGGAAAGAAAGAGGAAATCCTGTGGGGATGCATATATACAGGAGAAAGTGAGGTGCCACTCCATAGATTTTTGAGGACTGCCTACTATGCAAGTGGGTATGACCCAGTGGCTAGCACCACAAAACTCACCCAGAGTTTTCCTAGGTAGAGGCTGCCAGGGGCCGGGGGGAGGGAAAGCTTAAGACAGAGGGGAAGATAGAGGTAGGTTTGGTGGGAAGGAGATATGGGCTCATTCCGCACATGCAGAATAATGCATTTTCAAACTGCTTTCAGTGCTCTTTGAAGCTGTGCGGAATGGCAAAATCCACTTGCAAACAGTTGTGAAAGTGGTTTGAAAACGCATTATTTTGCGTGTGCGGAAGGGACCATGGTTGCTAACTCCAGGAAAGGAAATTCCTAGAGATTTTGGGGTAGAGACTGGACAGGGTGGGGGTTAAGGAGTGGAGGGA
Source organism: Sphaerodactylus townsendi (assembly GCF_021028975.2). Classification (NCBI taxonomy): domain Eukaryota; kingdom Metazoa; phylum Chordata; class Lepidosauria; order Squamata; family Sphaerodactylidae; genus Sphaerodactylus; species Sphaerodactylus townsendi. Next base: position 83,254,476 of record NC_059426.1, on the reverse strand, counting down.
CCTCAGAGGGGTACAATGTCACACACTTCACCCTCTAAAGCAGCTGTTTCCTCCAAGGGAATTAGGTTTAGAAACATCTTCATGAGGGCTGGAGAACACCCAGAATTACAATTGCTCTCCAGATGACAGAGATCAGTTCCTCTGGAAAAATTGGCTACTTTGGAGGGTAGATTCTATGGCATTATACCTTGCTGAGATCACTTTCTTCCCCAAAACTTCCCTCCAAGGCTACTCCCCTAAATCCCTGGGAATTTCCCTGCTTGGAGCTGGCAACACTAAAGAAGGAAGCAAAAAAAAGAGGAACAGCTTTGGGGGCCTTCAGGCAAAGGAAATAGGAAATATTGGGGGAAGGACAAATGAGCTGCCTTCTGTAAGCCCTTGTGTGTTCCCACTTGTACTTACATAATGCTGTTTTTGCATTGTTTAACAAAAGTATAATACTGTGCAATCCTAGTCCTATTACATTGTTTATTAGAGGCTTCATTTTTTTGATTGCAATAACTACATTTTATCTCAATGAAGCCTACTTTGAGATAGGTGTCCAGCCCAATACTTAATTTAGTTTCCATGGTTCAAGTTACTTAATTCTTAAAGTACTCCATGAAGTCTCAATGGTGATACTATTATTAGTTACTGATTCTTGGTGGGTTGTCGTATTGCCTGGACCTCCTGGAGATCTGGATTTTTAAATCCTCATTCAATAAAGTACATTTTGTCACGTTGACAGAGGTACAATGTAACAGTACGAGTTTATGCCCCAGTTGAGTTAGGCAAACATTTGCAATCAATTGTTCTAATACCTTCTGTACTTCTTTCTTACAGATAAACGTTTTGGCTACCTGTAAGTACCATTCTCTTCTGTGTCCAACCTTTAATTTGTTATAGAATAGTCACATATCAATACAGTCAAATCTGTACATGTTTGTGGAAATGCTATTTGAAACACTGTTCTTCTGTGCCTCAAATACTCAGGCAAGGACTACTTTGTAAATTTAACTTGCCTCTTGATATACTCATGTTTTTAATTAACTCATGTTTCCAATCAACCAGTTTGCTAATATTGAAAGGTACATTGGCAGGCATATTATAGATATGCTTGGTTTACACCATTACAACTACAACAACTTATTTACTTAGAACATTTCCATACTACTGCTTGAGGCAGATTATAAAGTAAAGCATGATTAAAAACCCAGCAAAATCATAAAAATAGATAAAACAATGAGCAACTTAAATGAGCGGCTTCTCAATTTCAGTGTATTTCTTTTTATACATAATTAGCAGTCAGTGGCGTACCTAGGCAAACCGGAGCCCTGGGCAAAACCGGAGCCACCTGGGCAAAACCGGAGCCACCCTCCCCCACTGTGACCAAACAATGATTTTTTCCACCAGGTCGTTTCAAAGTCACCATTACATTATAGAACATGCCCCAACTCACAAATCTGAACACACAGCAATGGGCCATGCCACACAGCAGAAATATTTTAAAAACATTTTAAAAATGCTTTCAAAATGTTTTATTACTGCTATGAAAACATTTTATGGTGTTGTATCCAGTCCCCTCAATTGGGGGAAACAGCATTACTTTCAATGTTATTTAAACTGGATTTAAGGTGGATTTAAAAGGAGAATCTGGGCTCCCTAGTTTAAACAAGTGATGCTGGAATCCACCCCCAAACAGCATCATTTTCAATGGTGTTTAAACTAGGGAGCCCAGATTCTCCTTTTGAATCCACCTTAAAGGGAGAATTTTGGGTCCCCAGTTTAAACAACATTGAAAGTGATGCTATTTTGGGGTGAATTTTCCCCCACCCTGAAACAGCATCACTTTCAATGTTTAAACTGGGGACCTCAGATTCTCCCTTTAAATCCATGCCGAAGGGGATGGATTTAATAATAATAATAATAATAATAATAATAATAATAATAATAATAATAATAGCAGTCCCCAGTGACAGAAGGGTCATTGAAAAAGAACATGAGAAGGTCACTAGATACCACGATTTGAAAATCGAGCTTCAGCGTCTATGGCACAAACCAGCTGAGGTCGTCCCAGTGGTAATTGGCACGCTGGGCGCCATCCTGAAAACACTAGGGCAGCACTTGAAACATCTTCGAATTGACAAAATTAACATTGGTCAAATTCAGAAGGCAGCCCTGCTGGGATCCGCACAAATACTACGCCGATACATTACAACTTCCTAGGCCTCTGGGTGAGGCTTGAATTGTAATGAAGGCCAACAACCAGCTAAAGATCTGGCAGCAGTGAAATCTACAACAACAACAACAACAACAACAACCTTTATTAGGCATTGAGATAATAAAAGAAAGAAAGAAAACAAGCATTGGCAGGAAGGGGGTGGATTTAAAAGGAGAATTTGGAGAAATTTAGGGGGTGCCTGCTGTCAGGGGTGCAATTATTAGCAGCACCAAAATTTCAGAGTATCTTCGTGAGACCCTATTGATGATACCACCCAGGTTTGGTGAAGTTTAGTTCAGGAGGTTCAAAGTTATGGACCCTCAAAGGTGTAGCCCCCATTTCCTATTAGCTCCCATTGGAAACAATGGGGGATGGAGGCACTCCCTTTGGGAGTCCATAACTTTGGACTCCCTAAACCAGGGGTAGGGAACCTGCGGCTCTCCAGATGTTCAGGCCCCCCCCCCCACCCCCCCCCCCCCCCACCCCCCCCCCCCCCCACCCCCCCCCCCCCCCACCCCCCCCCCCCCCCACCCCCCCCCCCCCCCACCCCCCCCCCCCCCCACCCCCCCCCCCCCCCACCCCCCCCCCCCCCCACCCCCCCCCCCCCCCACCCCCCCCCCCCCCCACCCCCCCCCCCCCCCACCCCCCCCCCCCCCCACCCCCCCCCCCCCCCACCCCCCCCCCCCCCCACCCCCCCCCCCCCCCACCCCCCCCCCCCCCCACCCCCCCCCCCCCCCACCCCCCCCCCCCCCCACCCCCCCCCCCCCCCACCCCCCCCCCCCCCCACCCCCCCCCCCCCCCACCCCCCCCCCCCCCCACCCCCCCCCCCCCCCACCCCCCCCCCCCCCCACCCCCCCCCCCCCCCACCCCCCCCCCCCCCCACCCCCCCCCCCCCCCACCCCCCCCCCCCCCCACCCCCCCCCCCCCCCACCCCCCCCCCCCCCCACCCCCCCCCCCCCCCACCCCCCCCCCCCCCCACCCCCCCCCCCCCCCACCCCCCCCCCCCCCCACCCCCCCCCCCCCCCACCCCCCCCCCCCCCCACCCCCCCCCCCCCCCACCCCCCCCCCCCCCCACCCCCCCCCCCCCCCACCCCCCCCCCCCCCCACCCCCCCCCCCCCCCACCCCCCCCCCCCCCCACCCCCCCCCCCCCCCACCCCCCCCCCCCCCCACCCCCCCCCCCCCCCACCCCCCCCCCCCCCCACCCCCCCCCCCCCCCACCCCCCCCCCCCCCCACCCCCCCCCCCCCCCACCCCCCCCCCCCCCCACCCCCCCCCCCCCCCACCCCCCCCCCCCCCCACCCCCCCCCCCCCCCACCCCCCCCCCCCCCCACCCCCCCCCCCCCCCACCCCCCCCCCCCCCCACCCCCCCCCCCCCCCACCCCCCCCCCCCCCCACCCCCCCCCCCCCCCACCCCCCCCCCCCCCCACCCCCCCCCCCCCCCACCCCCCCCCCCCCCCACCCCCCCCCCCCCCCACCCCCCCCCCCCCCCACCCCCCCCCCCCCCCACCCCCCCCCCCCCCCACCCCCCCCCCCCCCCACCCCCCCCCCCCCCCACCCCCCCCCCCCCCCACCCCCCCCCCCCCCCACCCCCCCCCCCCCCCACCCCCCCCCCCCCCCACCCCCCCCCCCCCCCACCCCCCCCCCCCCCCACCCCCCCCCCCCCCCACCCCCCCCCCCCCCCACCCCCCCCCCCCCCCACCCCCCCCCCCCCCCACCCCCCCCCCCCCCCACCCCCCCCCCCCCCCACCCCCCCCCCCCCCCACCCCCCCCCCCCCCCACCCCCCCCCCCCCCCACCCCCCCCCCCCCCCACCCCCCCCCCCCCCCACCCCCCCCCCCCCCCACCCCCCCCCCCCCCCACCCCCCCCCCCCCCCACCCCCCCCCCCCCCCACCCCCCCCCCCCCCCACCCCCCCCCCCCCCCACCCCCCCCCCCCCCCACCCCCCCCCCCCCCCACCCCCCCCCCCCCCCACCCCCCCCCCCCCCCACCCCCCCCCCCCCCCACCCCCCCCCCCCCCCACCCCCCCCCCCCCCCACCCCCCCCCCCCCCCACCCCCCCCCCCCCCCACCCCCCCCCCCCCCCACCCCCCCCCCCCCCCACCCCCCCCCCCCCCCACCCCCCCCCCCCCCCACCCCCCCCCCCCCCCACCCCCCCCCCCCCCCACCCCCCCCCCCCCCCACCCCCCCCCCCCCCCACCCCCCCCCCCCCCCACCCCCCCCCCCCCCCACCCCCCCCCCCCCCCACCCCCCCCCCCCCCCACCCCCCCCCCCCCCCACCCCCCCCCCCCCCCACCCCCCCCCCCCCCCACCCCCCCCCCCCCCCACCCCCCCCCCCCCCCACCCCCCCCCCCCCCCACCCCCCCCCCCCCCCACCCCCCCCCCCCCCCACCCCCCCCCCCCCCCACCCCCCCCCCCCCCCACCCCCCCCCCCCCCCACCCCCCCCCCCCCCCACCCCCCCCCCCCCCCACCCCCCCCCCCCCCCACCCCCCCCCCCCCCCACCCCCCCCCCCCCCCACCCCCCCCCCCCCCCACCCCCCCCCCCCCCCACCCCCCCCCCCCCCCACCCCCCCCCCCCCCCACCCCCCCCCCCCCCCACCCCCCCCCCCCCCCACCCCCCCCCCCCCCCACCCCCCCCCCCCCCCACCCCCCCCCCCCCCCACCCCCCCCCCCCCCCACCCCCCCCCCCCCCCACCCCCCCCCCCCCCCACCCCCCCCCCCCCCCACCCCCCCCCCCCCCCACCCCCCCCCCCCCCCACCCCCCCCCCCCCCCACCCCCCCCCCCCCCCACCCCCCCCCCCCCCCACCCCCCCCCCCCCCCACCCCCCCCCCCCCCCACCCCCCCCCCCCCCCACCCCCCCCCCCCCCCACCCCCCCCCCCCCCCACCCCCCCCCCCCCCCACCCCCCCCCCCCCCCACCCCCCCCCCCCCCCACCCCCCCCCCCCCCCACCCCCCCCCCCCCCCACCCCCCCCCCCCCCCACCCCCCCCCCCCCCCACCCCCCCCCCCCCCCACCCCCCCCCCCCCCCACCCCCCCCCCCCCCCACCCCCCCCCCCCCCCACCCCCCCCCCCCCCCACCCCCCCCCCCCCCCACCCCCCCCCCCCCCCACCCCCCCCCCCCCCCACCCCCCCCCCCCCCCACCCCCCCCCCCCCCCACCCCCCCCCCCCCCCACCCCCCCCCCCCCCCACCCCCCCCCCCCCCCACCCCCCCCCCCCCCCACCCCCCCCCCCCCCCACCCCCCCCCCCCCCCACCCCCCCCCCCCCCCACCCCCCCCCCCCCCCACCCCCCCCCCCCCCCACCCCCCCCCCCCCCCACCCCCCCCCCCCCCCACCCCCCCCCCCCCCCACCCCCCCCCCCCCCCACCCCCCCCCCCCCCCACCCCCCCCCCCCCCCACCCCCCCCCCCCCCCACCCCCCCCCCCCCCCACCCCCCCCCCCCCCCACCCCCCCCCCCCCCCACCCCCCCCCCCCCCCACCCCCCCCCCCCCCCACCCCCCCCCCCCCCCACCCCCCCCCCCCCCCACCCCCCCCCCCCCCCACCCCCCCCCCCCCCCACCCCCCCCCCCCCCCACCCCCCCCCCCCCCCACCCCCCCCCCCCCCCACCCCCCCCCCCCCCCACCCCCCCCCCCCCCCACCCCCCCCCCCCCCCACCCCCCCCCCCCCCCACCCCCCCCCCCCCCCACCCCCCCCCCCCCCCACCCCCCCCCCCCCCCACCCCCCCCCCCCCCCACCCCCCCCCCCCCCCACCCCCCCCCCCCCCCACCCCCCCCCCCCCCCACCCCCCCCCCCCCCCACCCCCCCCCCCCCCCACCCCCCCCCCCCCCCACCCCCCCCCCCCCCCACCCCCCCCCCCCCCCACCCCCCCCCCCCCCCACCCCCCCCCCCCCCCACCCCCCCCCCCCCCCACCCCCCCCCCCCCCCACCCCCCCCCCCCCCCACCCCCCCCCCCCCCCACCCCCCCCCCCCCCCACCCCCCCCCCCCCCCACCCCCCCCCCCCCCCACCCCCCCCCCCCCCCACCCCCCCCCCCCCCCACCCCCCCCCCCCCCCACCCCCCCCCCCCCCCACCCCCCCCCCCCCCCACCCCCCCCCCCCCCCACCCCCCCCCCCCCCCACCCCCCCCCCCCCCCACCCCCCCCCCCCCCCACCCCCCCCCCCCCCCACCCCCCCCCCCCCCCACCCCCCCCCCCCCCCACCCCCCCCCCCCCCCACCCCCCCCCCCCCCCACCCCCCCCCCCCCCCACCCCCCCCCCCCCCCACCCCCCCCCCCCCCCACCCCCCCCCCCCCCCACCCCCCCCCCCCCCCACCCCCCCCCCCCCCCACCCCCCCCCCCCCCCACCCCCCCCCCCCCCCACCCCCCCCCCCCCCCACCCCCCCCCCCCCCCACCCCCCCCCCCCCCCACCCCCCCCCCCCCCCACCCCCCCCCCCCCCCACCCCCCCCCCCCCCCACCCCCCCCCCCCCCCACCCCCCCCCCCCCCCACCCCCCCCCCCCCCCACCCCCCCCCCCCCCCACCCCCCCCCCCCCCCACCCCCCCCCCCCCCCACCCCCCCCCCCCCCCACCCCCCCCCCCCCCCACCCCCCCCCCCCCCCACCCCCCCCCCCCCCCACCCCCCCCCCCCCCCACCCCCCCCCCCCCCCACCCCCCCCCCCCCCCACCCCCCCCCCCCCCCACCCCCCCCCCCCCCCACCCCCCCCCCCCCCCACCCCCCCCCCCCCCCACCCCCCCCCCCCCCCACCCCCCCCCCCCCCCACCCCCCCCCCCCCCCACCCCCCCCCCCCCCCACCCCCCCCCCCCCCCACCCCCCCCCCCCCCCACCCCCCCCCCCCCCCACCCCCCCCCCCCCCCACCCCCCCCCCCCCCCACCCCCCCCCCCCCCCACCCCCCCCCCCCCCCACCCCCCCCCCCCCCCACCCCCCCCCCCCCCCACCCCCCCCCCCCCCCACCCCCCCCCCCCCCCACCCCCCCCCCCCCCCACCCCCCCCCCCCCCCACCCCCCCCCCCCCCCACCCCCCCCCCCCCCCACCCCCCCCCCCCCCCACCCCCCCCCCCCCCCACCCCCCCCCCCCCCCACCCCCCCCCCCCCCCACCCCCCCCCCCCCCCACCCCCCCCCCCCCCCACCCCCCCCCCCCCCCACCCCCCCCCCCCCCCACCCCCCCCCCCCCCCACCCCCCCCCCCCCCCACCCCCCCCCCCCCCCACCCCCCCCCCCCCCCACCCCCCCCCCCCCCCACCCCCCCCCCCCCCCACCCCCCCCCCCCCCCACCCCCCCCCCCCCCCACCCCCCCCCCCCCCCACCCCCCCCCCCCCCCACCCCCCCCCCCCCCCACCCCCCCCCCCCCCCACCCCCCCCCCCCCCCACCCCCCCCCCCCCCCACCCCCCCCCCCCCCCACCCCCCCCCCCCCCCACCCCCCCCCCCCCCCACCCCCCCCCCCCCCCACCCCCCCCCCCCCCCACCCCCCCCCCCCCCCACCCCCCCCCCCCCCCACCCCCCCCCCCCCCCACCCCCCCCCCCCCCCACCCCCCCCCCCCCCCACCCCCCCCCCCCCCCACCCCCCCCCCCCCCCACCCCCCCCCCCCCCCACCCCCCCCCCCCCCCACCCCCCCCCCCCCCCACCCCCCCCCCCCCCCACCCCCCCCCCCCCCCACCCCCCCCCCCCCCCACCCCCCCCCCCCCCCACCCCCCCCCCCCCCCACCCCCCCCCCCCCCCACCCCCCCCCCCCCCCACCCCCCCCCCCCCCCACCCCCCCCCCCCCCCACCCCCCCCCCCCCCCACCCCCCCCCCCCCCCACCCCCCCCCCCCCCCACCCCCCCCCCCCCCCACCCCCCCCCCCCCCCACCCCCCCCCCCCCCCACCCCCCCCCCCCCCCACCCCCCCCCCCCCCCACCCCCCCCCCCCCCCACCCCCCCCCCCCCCCACCCCCCCCCCCCCCCACCCCCCCCCCCCCCCACCCCCCCCCCCCCCCACCCCCCCCCCCCCCCACCCCCCCCCCCCCCCACCCCCCCCCCCCCCCACCCCCCCCCCCCCCCACCCCCCCCCCCCCCCACCCCCCCCCCCCCCCACCCCCCCCCCCCCCCACCCCCCCCCCCCCCCACCCCCCCCCCCCCCCACCCCCCCCCCCCCCCACCCCCCCCCCCCCCCACCCCCCCCCCCCCCCACCCCCCCCCCCCCCCACCCCCCCCCCCCCCCACCCCCCCCCCCCCCCACCCCCCCCCCCCCCCACCCCCCCCCCCCCCCACCCCCCCCCCCCCCCACCCCCCCCCCCCCCCACCCCCCCCCCCCCCCACCCCCCCCCCCCCCCACCCCCCCCCCCCCCCACCCCCCCCCCCCCCCACCCCCCCCCCCCCCCACCCCCCCCCCCCCCCACCCCCCCCCCCCCCCACCCCCCCCCCCCCCCACCCCCCCCCCCCCCCACCCCCCCCCCCCCCCACCCCCCCCCCCCCCCACCCCCCCCCCCCCCCACCCCCCCCCCCCCCCACCCCCCCCCCCCCCCACCCCCCCCCCCCCCCACCCCCCCCCCCCCCCACCCCCCCCCCCCCCCACCCCCCCCCCCCCCCACCCCCCCCCCCCCCCACCCCCCCCCCCCCCCACCCCCCCCCCCCCCCACCCCCCCCCCCCCCCACCCCCCCCCCCCCCCACCCCCCCCCCCCCCCACCCCCCCCCCCCCCCACCCCCCCCCCCCCCCACCCCCCCCCCCCCCCACCCCCCCCCCCCCCCACCCCCCCCCCCCCCCACCCCCCCCCCCCCCCACCCCCCCCCCCCCCCACCCCCCCCCCCCCCCACCCCCCCCCCCCCCCACCCCCCCCCCCCCCCACCCCCCCCCCCCCCCACCCCCCCCCCCCCCCACCCCCCCCCCCCCCCACCCCCCCCCCCCCCCACCCCCCCCCCCCCCCACCCCCCCCCCCCCCCACCCCCCCCCCCCCCCACCCCCCCCCCCCCCCACCCCCCCCCCCCCCCACCCCCCCCCCCCCCCACCCCCCCCCCCCCCCACCCCCCCCCCCCCCCACCCCCCCCCCCCCCCACCCCCCCCCCCCCCCACCCCCCCCCCCCCCCACCCCCCCCCCCCCCCACCCCCCCCCCCCCCCACCCCCCCCCCCCCCCACCCCCCCCCCCCCCCACCCCCCCCCCCCCCCACCCCCCCCCCCCCCCACCCCCCCCCCCCCCCACCCCCCCCCCCCCCCACCCCCCCCCCCCCCCACCCCCCCCCCCCCCCACCCCCCCCCCCCCCCACCCCCCCCCCCCCCCACCCCCCCCCCCCCCCACCCCCCCCCCCCCCCACCCCCCCCCCCCCCCACCCCCCCCCCCCCCCACCCCCCCCCCCCCCCACCCCCCCCCCCCCCCACCCCCCCCCCCCCCCACCCCCCCCCCCCCCCACCCCCCCCCCCCCCCACCCCCCCCCCCCCCCACCCCCCCCCCCCCCCACCCCCCCCCCCCCCCACCCCCCCCCCCCCCCACCCCCCCCCCCCCCCACCCCCCCCCCCCCCCACCCCCCCCCCCCCCCACCCCCCCCCCCCCCCACCCCCCCCCCCCCCCACCCCCCCCCCCCCCCACCCCCCCCCCCCCCCACCCCCCCCCCCCCCCACCCCCCCCCCCCCCCACCCCCCCCCCCCCCCACCCCCCCCCCCCCCCACCCCCCCCCCCCCCCACCCCCCCCCCCCCCCACCCCCCCCCCCCCCCACCCCCCCCCCCCCCCACCCCCCCCCCCCCCCACCCCCCCCCCCCCCCACCCCCCCCCCCCCCCACCCCCCCCCCCCCCCACCCCCCCCCCCCCCCACCCCCCCCCCCCCCCACCCCCCCCCCCCCCCACCCCCCCCCCCCCCCACCCCCCCCCCCCCCCACCCCCCCCCCCCCCCACCCCCCCCCCCCCCCACCCCCCCCCCCCCCCACCCCCCCCCCCCCCCACCCCCCCCCCCCCCCACCCCCCCCCCCCCCCACCCCCCCCCCCCCCCACCCCCCCCCCCCCCCACCCCCCCCCCCCCCCACCCCCCCCCCCCCCCACCCCCCCCCCCCCCCACCCCCCCCCCCCCCCACCCCCCCCCCCCCCCACCCCCCCCCCCCCCCACCCCCCCCCCCCCCCACCCCCCCCCCCCCCCACCCCCCCCCCCCCCCACCCCCCCCCCCCCCCACCCCCCCCCCCCCCCACCCCCCCCCCCCCCCACCCCCCCCCCCCCCCACCCCCCCCCCCCCCCACCCCCCCCCCCCCCCACCCCCCCCCCCCCCCACCCCCCCCCCCCCCCACCCCCCCCCCCCCCCACCCCCCCCCCCCCCCACCCCCCCCCCCCCCCACCCCCCCCCCCCCCCACCCCCCCCCCCCCCC